>NW_016690270.1:1462524-1480500 GCF_001604755.1 Lepidothrix coronata | reverse complement strand
TCTTATTTCCATCTGGGAAATGGCAGCTGTGAGTGTCTTCAGGAGCAGAGAGCATGCAGCTGATCTGGGGACTTCCTGGGCAAGTGCTGTGTCGGCATTCGGGATCCAAACCTGAGGGAGACAAATGAATATTGCAGGGTAAGAGATAATTTATTGGAAAACATCATTTCATAGTAACACCTCCTACTGCAACGAGAAAACTGAGTCATACAATTAAGGATTCCAGTAGACATAACTGTCAGAGTAATGTTATATCACAGAATCACAGAATATGCTGAGTTGGAAGGAACCTACAAGAATCACCAGTCACACTCCTGGCCCTGCACGGGACAACCCCAAAATCCCACCACATGCCTGAGGGTGTTGTTCAAACACTTCTTGAGCTCTGTCAGCCTTGGGGCCATGACCACTGCCCCGGGGAGCCTGTTCAGTGCACAATCACTTCTGGGGGAAGAACCTTTTCCTAATATCCAACCTAACCCTCCCCGACACAACTAGACTGTGTTTTTGACTGGATTTTGGATAAAAAAATTTCCTAACGAACCCCAGTGATGGTTTCAGTGGCAAAGGGCAGGAGCACAGGAATTAAACAAGCTCAAAATAGACACAGACCCTCCCAGGCAGCTGCAGCAGCAGCACACACCTCACCAGGCGCTGCAAGTCAGCAGTGCTTGATGCTGGTCCGTGGTGGACACACTGTCCAGCTGCTTCCAGGGAATCTGTTCAGGGACAATCCCAGGAGGAGCCATGAGCTGGCCAGCCAGGGCATTCCCATGGGATGATGCTGCCAAGTTGCTGAACTCTGCTGCGAACTGCTGTCCTTTAGAGCAGGGTACACACTCCCCAGTGCAGCCTGCCTTGTGACACTGGAACCTCTTCCAAAACTGAGCAGCCCTCAGAGAACAAAAAATAATCTCCCTTGAGGATTATGAGGTGAGGACATCATCCTTACTTACCCTCAGTCCTGGGAACTGCAGCAGAGCTGTGACCTCCTACCACCACAGCACTTTCTTCTGACTCATGAGATGCCACAGTTCTGTTTTCCACAGGGCAACTGGACTCCGGGTTCCTCGACCAGTCTGTCCCCCCAGCACAGTTCACATTCATGCTGGGCCTCCGTGCTGTGAGGAGTTGGTGGCGTTTCCTCAGGGAAGAGCTGCAGAGAAAACACCAGGTTGTTAGTTTTGGAGGGAACTCCCAAGCAGTGAAGCTCAAATCCCTGTATTTGGTACCACAAGCCAAGTCCCTCAGGCTCAAAAGGCATTTTTGCAGGTATTTAACTGTGTTTCAGAGGCTTATGATGCCCCTGTACTCACTTAGGAAAACGAAAAAAGCGTTTAAAGTAACCAGGGGTCTATTAAATATATTTAATCTATAAACCTTTGCTTTTTTTAAAGCTAAGTCTAAAGCCACTGATGTCTTCAGATCACATGTGCATTCCTGCAAATACCTTCCTGGCAATTACCCTCCCTCCAGAACTCTAGTGCCCTTTAAAAATGTTTATGTATCTCTTGATTCCCAGCCCTGGCAAAATGAGCTCTGTAACATGGCTACAGCCTGAAATATAACATTTTCCCAGTTAACAGCTCAGGAGTTGCCACTTAACCACTGTGAGGTTCGACCAGGAGGTTCCCTGCTCCCAGTCACTCCTTGGTTTTGGGTTTTCCTTCTTGATTTATGCCCCTGCTGTCACACAGTGCTCACTCCAGGATTTAACCCAAAACAGTCCTACAAACCCCACTTGTATGATGCAGAACATCCATGACTGGAGAAGCCTCACACACGATGATTTCACCAACACCACTCAGATCTGCAATGTTCTTCCATCATATGCAGACACAGCTTCCATTTTTCTCATTTTTTTTCCAAGTGAAATTCTTCCTCCTTGTTTCTATCTTTAAGACCCACTTCACTCCCTGTATCTCCTAACAGATTTCTTTGCCCTCTTTCCCTCATTCTCTCTGGCATTTGATTTGCCCTGGACAAGAACCAGCTCTCCTTTCTTGCCTTCAACTGTTTTCCTTCCACTCTCTAAAACACAAAGCACCAATTTCCTCATTAATGAATTTTCCCAATTTCCCCCCCTGCTGCACAATTGTCCTGTGTCTTTTCCTTGGCTGAATGAAGACTCCAGGGCCTGTGGGTGCCATCTCTGTCTCCTGGCAGAGCCCTGCCTGGTAGAGACAAACCAGATAAAACACAGCACTAATAAAACAACAAAATGCCAAGGCAGAGCTGGCAAGTTTTCTGGGCAGGACCTGCTGAGGGTGAAGCCTTAATGAGCAGTTCAGTGGTGGGTTTCAACCCCTTTGTTACTGGCAGTCAGTGGAACCATTTAATTCTTAATGAGAATTTAAAAAAGGAAAAACAATTCCTTTCCTTTGTTCTGTAAACCCAATATTAAGTTGCCAGCATTGTTATATCTGTGTATTTTTAGAAAATCTGTTGCTTACACATCATGTGATGTTCATCTGAAGGAAAATTTTTGGCAACAGCAAACCCATTTCTTTTTCAATGGCTCTGGCTGGAAGGAACAGCGACAGGAGGAGCCTCCGAGGGTCATCTCAGTCCCAGCAACTGGGCAGCTCTCAGGGCATCACCTCCCCCTCTGCTCTCACCCAACACAGCCTTGGAAAACTCCCTCTCCCACATCTTCCTGGACAGATCCCCCCATCACTCCCACCAGAAACCCACCAGTGCCTGTGAACACTGCCCTGCACTGGGGAACAGACTCATGGATGATCTCCTGATTTTTTACTGCATTACTCAGCAGAGTTTGGGCAGGGAATCAGAGAAAGGCAGCTTTATCCAGGGACACTCAGACTCCACACCTTCCCCAGAGCTCTGCCTTCCAAGCCCTATTGAAGAGATGTCAAACAGAACAAAGCCCCAACAGACTGAATTTCACAGCCACCAAACTGGGTTGGGTGAATGTTGCAATCTTTGTTCATCACCTCAAGCTCTAATTCAATGCAGGCACAGTTGAAGAGACCCTGAACACCCCTCAGCAGCCCTCAACTACAACAGCTCTGAAATTATTTACAGAACTATCATCAGATACACAGGAACTACAACACGGGAATTTTCCCTGATAATTTCCTGTTCTTTTGCTGCTTAATCTGCTAAGCAGGATTTTTAGGAGAAAAACCCCAGCTGATGGACACCCTTCTCCTTGTTCTCTTCTGTTAAAACAGATTCACAAACAGCTGCTCTTTGCAATGTGGTGGCTCTTCCAGTGTCAGATCTGACTTTCCTTATTGAATCTTCAGGAAGTGGAACATCCAGCCCTGCTGATTATCCAACCTGGGCCAGGCTGATGACAATTCCCTGTCTTGGCATTCCCAAATCCTGCACACCAGGTGTCAGCAGAATTGAGGAAAGTGAGTAAGGTTCCTTTAGCACATCTGGCTGGTACAATAAATCCCCAAAGTGGTCATTTAATGAGACAAATATATTGCAAACACACAGAACCCAGCAGGGAAACCAGGACACAAAGACTTCAAGGCCAAACTCCTGCCTGACCAGCTTACAAATGTCCTGGTTTCCTTTCATGCCCAGGATCAAGAACTACCTGTGCTGAGAGTGAATACCTATAAATAATAATTAGCACTATTCATCTTCAAAGCTTTTTACAAATATTAACTGCTCATTGCTCCTAACAGCCCTGGGAAACACTGCAGGGAAGTGTTTTATGAGAGAAAACGGGGACACAGAGGAGGAGACATAATCCTGAGGATCAGAGGAACAGATCCACTGCCTACCCAGGTGCTACTCTGACTTGTAGCACGTTCACTGCTCAGCTCCAGGCACCAGCAATTCCCAGGTTACCACCTTCCTTCCAAGGCTCTTTCCATGCATGTTTCCACCCTCTGGGAAGTGTAAATTAGCTGGTACCACAGAATGGATCATGAGCAGTGAACGAACACCCCAAACTCTTTCTCACTTCTCCGTGACCTGTTTGTGTTCTCAAATCCTGGAGGATCAGGTGAGGAGCAGTTTGTGTTCTCAAATCCTGGAGGATCAGGTGAGGAGCAGTTTGTGTTCCCAAAATCAGTCCACAGAGGATCAATCCACAGAGAAGCTGGAAGACTCAGCTGGATTTTGGGAGCTGGGCATTCAGGAGTATCAAAAGCTCAAGTCACATTCAACACTAAAGATCAAAGAGCTCCTTAACAGGCTGAGATTTTATTTTTTTAAAGGAAATCAGTATCAGAGTCAAAAATCAAAATTCCCATCTGGTTCTGGCCATTGGTTTTACCTTAACTTGGGATATTTAGGTCCCTCCTCTCTCCAGAACACGCCAACACCAAAAATGAGCTGTGCAACTGCACAAACATCTGTCTCCAAACCATGTGCTGGTGGTCCTGGTGAAATAATCTTTATTTGAACTTGCCTAGAGCCTTGTCTTTTCTTGAGAGAAAAATATGGAAGTCATATTTAAATTATTTTTAATCACCAAGTGGAAACAGTTTTATTTAGCAACGAACCCTTTGGCACAAACAATTCATGCTACAAATGCTTTGCAGAGATGAAGAGGGAGATCCTTGTTCTGTGCAATTCTTAAGAAGGAAGCGTTCTGCAACGTTGAGAGGCTGGGAAGATCTTCAGCACGTTATCCTTCCCCACCCTAACGAATCTGAGGCACATCCAAAGCCATTCCCAAGGTTTACAGTTCTCACTCAGCTGCTGGAAGGAGGTGAATGGCTTAAGTTGCACAGATCACCATAAACAAGGTGATGTGTGCCACAAAAAGGAATTGAATTACAGCAACACAACCAGCAGAGAAAGCCCACTAAGATGCAGCACTTTATTAAACAAAAGGTAACAAAAGCATCAGTACAAACCTGCTGGTTTCTACTTTTATTAATTATATAAATATAATATTTTGTTATATTGATAAGGATATATTCCTTATCCCTGGGACTTAGTTTTAAAGAACCACTACAGAGTATTTTAGGTATCAAGAACTTCACAGAAACTTCAAAGGAAAACAATGAAAAGCTGAGCTGTCCAAACCCATTGAATTACAGCCCTTGCTGTAACATCTGACAGCTTTTGCACGGCTTCACTGTCATCTGGCATGGCAGGAGAGAGGTTGTAAGACAGTAAAAATAGTAGAAATGAGTAATTTACTTCACCATTCAGTTTGTAAATGGCAAGGAAGGACAAGCAGTGAGTGAATCAGGTGGTGAGCAACCCTCCCCCTCCTCCTAAACCACAGCATAACCACCAGGACTGAAATAAAACTCCCAACAACTACTTTTTAAGGTGACAACACTCCTTTAAGTCCACAAAAACATTCCCATGTACAATTATTGTCAGAAATATGAGCCAGCAGGAAACACGAGTACGCAGGGCGTGCCTGACCTAATTCTGCAGTCAGCTCCTTCAGAACAAGATGGATTTCTAATAGAACTGCATGTTTTTCCACAATGGCTAAAGCCTGGCTTTAATGTCTGTCCTGGTTTAACCCCAGATGGCAGCTGAGCCTCACACGTGCTCGTGTTCCCTGGTGGGATGGGGAGAGAACTGGAACAGAAGCTCGTGAGTCGACATAAAGACACTTTAATAGCTAAAGAGAAGAGAAGGTTGTGTGGAGACCTCACAGCCCCTTCCAGGATCTGAAGGGGCTACAAGGAAGGTGGAGAGGGACTCTTAGTCAGGAAATGGGCTGACAGGACAAGGGGGAATGGCTTCCCACTGCCAAAGGGCAGACAGGTATTTGGGAGAAATTCTTCCCTGTGAGGGGAATTCTTCCCTGAGGCACAGGTTGCCCAGAGAAGCTGTGGCTGCCCCGTCCCTGGAAGTGTCCAAGGTCAGGTTGGATGGGGCTTGGAGCAACCTGGGACAGTGGAAGGTGTCCCTGCCCATGGCAGGGGGTGGAATGAGATGATTTCTGGGATTCTATGACTCTATAAAAACTGCACGTGCAAGTAAAGCAAACCAAGGAATTCATTCCCCACTTCCCATGGGCAGGCAGGTGTTCAGCCATCCCAAGGAAAGCTCCATTACACCTAACGGGGACTTGGGAAGACAAACACCATCACTCCCAACATCCCCCCCTTCCTTCTTCTTCCCCCACCTCTATATTCTAAGCAGGATTCCCTGTGGTGTGGAATATCCATCCCTTGGCTCAGCTGTCCTGGCTGTGTCCCCCCAGCTCCTCAGTGGTGGGGTGGGGAGCAGAGCAGACCTTGGCCCTGTGTGATTCCTGCTCAGCAATAACTAAAACATCCCTGTGTTATCAGCCCCCTTTTCCAGCACAGATCCCAACCACAGTCACCTGCTAGTTACCAGGAAGAAAATTAACTCTCTATCAGCCAAAACCACCATAAATTTCTTAAAAGACATCCTTGGAACATGCCAGAAGTTTCTCTGAACACAAAAGCAGAGAAACAAACTCCTAATGATTGATTTCCTACTCTGTAAAGGGAAAGCCCCTTTGGGCACTGCAAGGGGCTCTGAGGTCTCCCTGGAGCCTTCTTTGCTCCAGGCTGAACATTCCCAGCTCTCCCAGCCTGGCTCCACAGGTGTCCCACAAGGAGGGAAGTTGGAGTCTCCAGGTGGAGCCCCAGGCACTGCCCTGTGCACCTGAACCAAAGGAGATGCCCAGGGCAAGGTGAGACTTGGCAGGTCTGAGGCTGCCACTCCCTGGCACCTGTGGATACACCTGGACCACTGGAGAAAAACATGGAAGTGCACTCACATGGATTGCACCAGAGAGAAAAACATCTACCTGGAGCCTTATCATGCTCTTCATGTACCTATTAGTGATCCTCATTTCGTTTTCCAAACATGAACACAACCAGACAATAAAAGCTGATTTAAAGGTTGAACCAGCACAGGCACAGGCCAAAAAGCTTTTCCCTTGTTATGAAATAACTCTATCAATATACAGAGGATTCATTTTCCATCTGGCTCCAAATGATAGATGGAAAATAATGTCCAGCAGGACTGATGCAATGCAGGGCAGCCCAAAAACTTTGGCAAGAGACAGCAAGGAAGCTGATGAAATGCTGGATTGTTCCTCCCATTCTGTGCATAGAGCTGCACTGTTAGCAAAGTTTACTGACTTACTCCTTTACTTGAGGCTTAACAAAAATCCACTGTTTCAACCAATGCAATTCAAAACTACAGCTGGCAGTCTGCTTTTAATGGTTTAACACTTCACTTGCACACCTTGGGTTAAGACCCAAAGCTCACCAGGTCCTTCTGTCACCACCAGTGCTGTGTTAAAGGAGCCACATCAGTGCCCCACGCTCAGAGCACCACTTCTTTGTAATCACTAAAATTAACACATGCAGAAAAATCATTGAGATTTATGAACCTGATGTAACCTATTACAGACTTGTCCTCATGGCAGCCTCATCAACGGGATGGATGAAGTTGTCCCACCACAGCAATGTCCCACCACCAGGAGGGTCAGAAGGGAACAAAATTCTTCACCAAGGCAGCAGGTTAATGCTTTTCTATTTCCCTCCCTGGGAGGCTCAAGGTATCTGTGTTAAAGAGCCACAACCAAGCAAACTATAAAGGCTATTTCCACTCTTCACACTGCTGGAATAAAGGCAAAAAATTATGTATTTGATCCTCATAAAGAGCTTTTTACCACTATGGCAGTGGCAGCTTTGCTAGTGCTGTCTGATTAAATTCAGCAATTTAAATAAAGCTGGCTTCCTTGGCAAAAGGATGGAATGTGCAAATCTGATGAGGGTAAAAGGGAAAAACTCTGGCTAAAGATGAGCTTTTGCAAGTATAAGCAGGTTATTTTTATCTAGAGACAGGAAAAACAAATGTTCCTCTGCTAAAATAGAGAATACTGCGCTAAATAAAGTTTTAAGGCAGGTGACACCTATGAGTTACACTTTCCCTTCATCTGTGTCAGATTAAGCTACAAATACTTATGTAAAAACCTGCAACAAGAGAAAGAGCAGCAGAAAACAGAGTTTTGCTGTGTTCTCTGTTCTACCACTTTCTGCAAAAGTACTTATAATGCTTTCAGAAAAACCCACGTGTTCCAACAGAGCATAAAAGCAAGAGCTGCCTTATCCCTTTGGATTTTAAAATGCTGGTTTCTTTCTCAAGTTTTGCTCTTGGGCAGCTAAATAGAACTCCGTTTCAAATTCACACATTCTCAGTTGTAAGCTGCAGAAAAAAAAAGCATAAGGAGAATTTCTGAGGGAATTCTAAAGGGAATCTGATCCACCTGCAGCCATCGGGACTTCTGAGAGAACTAATTCCCCCCTTTTTGCTGGAGTAACTGTGGAGCAAACCCTGTGCCCAGCACCCCCTCACTTACTGCCGGCTCATCCGTCCTCAGTGCCGCCAGCACCTGGATCCCCAAATCCTCCTGGATGCCCAAATCCTCCTGGATGCCCAAATCCTCCTGGATGCCAGGGAAGCACCGCGGCCCAGCCGGGCTCAGTTTAACCTCCGGGAGCAGCGCTGGTCACTCCCCCCCAGCCCGGCGGCTGATTCACGGCAATATTCCAGTTTAAAAGTCCTCACCCCCCACCCGCAGCTCATTCACAGAACACAGCGAGCTGTGCCCCAACAAACAGTTCCATTTGAAGTCTTCTCTTTCGAGCTAAAGTCCCCCCCAAATTCTTTCTCTCAGATTCCTGGTTCAGCCTGGTTTTGCGGGAGTTGTGTGGTAGAAGAGGTCCGGTTTTGTTAAACACCCTCCTGCCACATGTCCCTTGTGCAGGTAGAGAGGAACGAACTACCCGATTTTTTTGGATATGAACATAACCATGTGCACGTGGATTCCCAAGTCCAGAAGACCTTGGACTTGGGCCCAAATCGATCTACAGTAAATGAGGATAAAATGAGTTATTTTGACACATCAGTGCATTGCTGATGAGCCCCTCCCTCAGTGCTCAGGGGCCCTCACACAGCAGGGCAGAGGTGTCACACTTCTATGCCACCTGAAAATGTTCCCCTCTCTCAGCTCAAATATGAAATCAGTCTCTTCTGGTTTTCTCACTGCCTTCCCCTAAGATAAGAGTTGGATTTCCCACAGACTGCTCCAAACACAATTCCACAGAACAACAGAATCAAATACATCACACACCACCAATAATACAGAATTTTTAATGTAAATAGAGCCCGAAGAAGCAGGAAACTCTTTTTATCCTGACCAATGCCAGTGACAAAACATGTCCTGACAAGTCTTAAACTGCGAATGAAAGATGCCTTAAGTGGGATCTTACTTAAAAACAACCTACCCAACATAAAAAATTCCAAGTTGTCCATAACTTACTGACTTTTGCATTTCAAGCACTTGTTATAACTTTGGTTTGGGGGAAGGATTTTATTCCCTTAATGCCCAATTATCTTGTCTGTTTAGATTCAGGTGCAACAAAGCACCTGTGGCCTGGTAAAGAAGTTGGGGAAATGTAAAGAGCAACACCTCTAATCAAGGTGTGTTTTCCCACAGCAGGTGAGGCAGGTGGCCATCAACAGGACTACAAAAAAACCCTTAATAACAATACACATTTATATATTATATAAAATAAATTTATATCATTTATATCATTTTTATACCTATAATTTATAGATTAGCTTTTGTAATTACCCTCTTTGCTTTTAGGATGGGAACTGTCCAATGTGGGTCCCTTGAGATGAGCATCAGGGTATTTTGAAATGCACAAGTTTTAATGTGAGTGGATCAGCTCAGAGCAGAATATCGGCAGAGAGAATAATCAGCCTAAAACAAAGCACTCTTTCCTCATTTATGGAGCTTTTAGTTTCCTACAAAAAGGCACCTACTTGCTCTGACTCTTATTTTAGAAGGGCTGTGAGCAGCTCAAAACTCCACCTTCCTCCTCTGGAAGGGATCCCAAGGAGTAACTGCTCCCTCATTCCCAGCTCGTGCCCTACAACTCCAACTGCCATTGATTTTTAACCAATGACACAGCAGCAGTTTGGAAAACTAACAATAGATGGCACAGTTTTGAAAGTTTGAATGCAGTTCCAGGAGCTGTTTACCAAAGGGATTTCAAAATAATAATAATAAAACCCGAAACAAAACGGGGGGGAAGCTGCAATGGAATGCAATTTAATTTGAAATATTGCAGAGCTGAGAAAGAGATTCACGACTCAAGGCCCAGAGTGGAAGGGCAGAGCCAGGCTTGGCAAAACTCAGGTGTTGTCGCCCAGCACAGGAGATCTTTCCCAAACTTTGGGATGAGACAGGACCCCTGCCAGGGGGATTATGTGGCATCCCCACCAGGCACTGCCATATCTCACCACAACAGTCACTGGAAGGCAGCTCAGATAAAGCCACAGCTGAATTTTCCTGCTGAGGGGCTGAGATGCTCCTTGGGAGCAGAGGCACAAAGGGAAGATCATCAGTGTCCTCCTTAAAAACAACAGTTTCCTGAATCAAACACACTGTTTAACTCTCACTAAGATACTGATAATACCAAAAGGCAAAACAAACATAAGGCTACTCATAGAGTGGAGCCACATTAGTAACTCCAAGCAATACAGAGTAACCCAAACCCAAAATAAACACAGGGGGTTTTTTTAGCACGGTTACAGCTCTTCGGAAAACACAGCTTGATTTATTTTTAGGGAGGCAAAAGCAGGGGCTAAAATTTCAGCCAGGTGAGGCCAACCATCAGCACTCCCAGTTTATGTCAGCAGAGAACCTGATACCTTATTTTCAAGAACTGAAATCCAGTTCGTGACTTCAGACCAACAAAAGTTCACGGTGGGACATTGGCAAAACACCCCTTGATTTGTTTACACGTCTGGATAAATATTTTACATGTCAAGCATAGTTCTAACACTTTCTAAGAATATTCCCTTACATTCTTTCTCCTGTGACTAATAATTCTTACACAAAAATATTTGGCTAGTGCAGTGGTACAGCAAAATTAGCCAGGAACTGGAGCCATATTTTGTGGGAGTTTAAAAAAAAGGGAAAATACCACTAAAAAAAGAAATACACAAAGTTGAGAAAAGCAGAGAGGATGCCTGTTTCAACACACATAAGGAGGTGGTGGTGCAGAGGAAAGGTGCTCATTTGGGCATTGAATAAGGTCACTCTTGAAAAAGGAAAGTTCTAAAATTGAAGAGTATTCCAGAACAGTCCACTCCATTTCGTTTTTAATCTGACAAGCAAGAACCCATCAATATTCTTGCCAAAACTGCACCTGGTTTCATGTTTATACCCAAGCCAACATGCAAAAGAAAGGCCAGGACTTTAAAAAATTAATTTATTTCAAAGAAATGGTCTTCAAAGGCTGTCCTTGGGAGGCATATTCAACTCTGCTGAATAACCCCAGAGTTCACAAATAATCATATTCCAGTTTATGCATGATTTTAACAAGTCCTTAACAAGATAGATTTTAGTGCAGAGCCTGCTAATTAGAAGGTCTGTTCACATCCAAAGCAGCTCTCTAACCCAAGAATTCCAACTCAGTCCTGATCAGACATGACCAAAACAGTGACATTTTAGAACTTTTAACATGGAGAACATAAAATGAGCTGCCTTTTGTCAGTCTGACTGAGGATACAAGAAATCAGCTCTTGGTGGTAAAGCTGGACTGCCCCTCACAGGAGCAGAAATCCCAACAGGCTCAACACCAGCAGGTGAACGTTTCCTCCAGCCCCGTGGTAGGATGAGGGGCTGGAATGTTCCCTGTCAGGGCTCCCTGCTCTGGGGAGGAGTAAAAGCCTTTAAATCTCACAGCTGGTTCATAGGAGGTTTTGTTTTGTTATTTTTGCTTCAGCTGTGACAGCCTAATTAAAGACACCGCTGAGTGTCTGCAGCACACAGGGTGAGAGGCTGGAGAACACTCTATTTTCTGCTTTAATAACAGTTTCATCTTTCAGAAATGCAATAATTCCACTCTACAAGTGGTGTAGTGGCATTTCCCGTAGCTGCTCCCACCACCTTTAAAATGCTCTTGGAATGACTTAACAGCACAAAGTGAAGGCAGACAGAGATGCCCCAGCTATGGACATTAACCAATTTTCTGAAAACAACTGAGAGCTTCAAAAGCAGCTTTTAAAAGGAGAGGCCCGTGATCTTGGCAAAGAACATTTTGTAATAGGGACATTTGGCAGACAAAACACCATTTAAATATAGCACAGCCTTAATGCACTGAGCTCTCCCCAGGTTTATAATTATCAGTAAACAGAAGCCCAGTTTCCCCCTTGCTCAGGCAACACAAGGTAACAGAAATCATTAGACTGGTTTCACTTCAGTGTTTCGTGCAGCACATTCCCAGAGGACCATCCCTAACCCGGCTGTTCATCACTCCTCAGCAGAGCCCCACGTGAAAGCAGCTCCTCAGATCAAATACATTCACTTAGGTCTTCCTGAGATCCACATCATTCCCCCTGGGAGGGCACTTCCCTCCCCAGGATGGAAGAGCTGTCACAGCCACCTTCCACCCCAAACCCCCCGAAATGGGGCAGGGACAGACACATTCCAGCCCTGTCACAGGGTGGGAAACGGAGCGGGGAGAAAGCTGGGAATGGGAAAGCTGCTCTCCCACACGCCCAAGAAATGTGAGTGATCAATATTTCTCCCCATTAGTGCAGCACCCAGATCGATGGTTTCCATCCCACTCAAAAGGGAGGTCTGAAAGGGCTCTGTGGCACAGCAGCATTTGGGGTAAAAGCTAAAACCTGCCCAGTCCCAAATGACTCAAACATTACCTAATTTACACACCACTAGATGGGAACTCGTAGAAACTGGATATGAGCAAAGCCTTGTGGTTTTGAGGTGCTTTATATTAAACTGAACCATTTCTCAAACACACCTGAATCATCTGATTTGCCCATCACCGAATAATCTTATTTTTTATACTTGCAACTTGGCCTGTCTGAATGGAAAAGAATGAAGTAGATTCTATAGAAAAGAGCCAGATTGTGCATACATATATTAGAGAAACTCCATGGATTTCAGAAATCAAAATGTAACAGCAGATTAGAAACTGAAATTCTAATAATCTCTATTTCTTTTCTATTCCTTAGTTGGTCTCCTGATTAAAGTTACCAGAAACAAAGCAAACTTTTAAAAAATTTCCAAAGACTCCTTTCCCAATATAGGCAGTAAGGTCTTTTTTCCAAAAATCCTATCAGTATAAAGGCCTTTGCTACATAAATGTCCATCTCCTGAGCCTGTATCAGTCCCCAACACCTGACCAAGGGCTTCTCAAAAACCATTAGACTACAGGGAAGTCTGCAAGTGCCTGCTGGAACATTTCTGTCAATGGATTAGGGAACTCATTCATGACTCCCAACTGCCCCAGCAGATAACATTCCAGGCAGACTGGAAGCTTTTCTGGGGGTAGAGATGATGTAACACCACAGTTTTTAATCCACCTGCCCAGAAGAAGAAGAAGAAATGAGCTCACTTTCATTAGGTTAAAGCTCCATTATTGTGTTTTTCTCCATTGCTTGTTGCAGTTATGTTGAACTAACAGATACAATGGGAGCACATGAACTGAGGGACTTGGAAAATCCACCCAGCTCATCTCCAGCCTGACCAGGAACTCTGCTGCTGCTGCTGCGAAGTTCCTCCCTTCCTGCCTTTTCCCTGCTCACCTCCTTTGTGGACCTCTCACTCCAGTCTCTCCAAGTTACCAGCACAGCCTGAGTGAGAACTGCAGTCATTCAGTCATAAAACAGATACACTTGGAGAAAAACAGCATCACTGATTATTAAATTGAGGAAAATCACTCACACTGGGGCAGGTGCTTAATCCAGGCAGTTTACAGGACATCCAGTGGGATCCTGTGGACTCAGATTCACTCCAGCAAACGGGACTAGCTGCTGTCCCAGCACAGGGAGCCACAGCACTGGGCTCCAAGAGACTCAGCCGTGCTTTCTAGACCAGGAATTACATTTATTAAAAACCCCTTTTATTAAACACAGCCTTGCTATTTACACCTGCCCCATCTGTTTTTCAAAGCTACACAGCCACAACTTTGCCTACCAGCAGCCATCAATAACTGCCACACACCATCTCAGTGCTGTCACAAGGGGCAGTTCTGCTGGTTTTATGGCTGCCAAGCTCTGCTTCCTTCTGAAAATTCCCTGATTGCACAGACTGAACTACACCACCCCATCCCAAGTGAGGGACGTAGCACTGTTTTATGAGAGCTGGTTGGTAACTGATTTCATTTCCCAGTTCCTGTAATACTCACTGTTGCTACTGAAAGCATGACTAATAAAGGCTGATCTATATTATTTGTCCACAAATTGCAGAGGCAACCCTGACACGCAGAGCTGCAGTCTCATTTCTCTGTATTCATTCCACTTCCATCACCCCTTTTTTATTGCTTCTTTTGGCTATTTCAGTATTGGATCTCAGGCAGATTTTCATTCTCACAGTCAATAGCTGAGTAATTCTCCAGCCACTCTGACAGTGGGATAAATATGACCTGTTCCAACTTATAGTTCACAAGGGTATTACTATATTTGTGTGTTCAGGAGCAGAACCAGTGACTGAACATTCCCGCTCCCAGGAGCAATCCATGGGTCAGCACCATTTCTAATAGCTGCACATAACACATTTGAGGTTGTTCTGAGGGCAAGAGGGAAAAAACAATCCCAAATTGCAGATGAAATTACTGAATGTTGAGCTTCAGTGACTACAGCCCACTTCAATGCTGCTCCCAAGACTAACAGCCATTGATTTTCCTTCTCAATTTCAGGCCTGTGTTGCCCTTCAAAAGTCCTTAGTCCTTCTTTTGTGTGGAGCCAAAACCCACCCAGGCCAGCCCAAAGTCTCTGCCAGGTCAGAGGACACACTGTGACTGCAAATTAGAACAAGACACAGGAGGGGAAAGGTCCATGAAAGCTGATGGAATGAGACACAGGAAAGGCAGCTCCCAGGACTTCATTTACTTACAGCAACTGTCATTATTTCCCTGTAACAGATTCCCAAAACACATTCCCTTCCAGCTGCCTGGCTTACAAGTCCCAGGTTCTCTCTACTGTCAAGGCTCAGAACAGTAAAGAATTCCCATGGCAAAGCCATCCAAAAGCCAGGGACCCAAAGTTGTACTAACCTTGGCTAAAGAAGGTCCAAAAGCTTTAGCTGATTGTCATGCTGGAACTGGAGATCCAATCCAGGGATCAAAAACCTGAAATCAGAGGGGTTTTCATCAACAGTCTGGCCAGGTCTCCCCAAAAAGCAGATATGGCAATTACACTGCTTCTGCAGAAAAGGTTAATTTTAGCAAATTGGTAATTTCTGAACCCAGCATTAGCTCTGGTTATGCTACTTATGACTAAAGTATGGAAAAAAATGCTGGTGGCTCCTCATCCTTTCACATTCCCTCACAGAAAGGTGTTCATTGTGCTGCTTGTCTGGATGTGGGTTAAATTAGCCAGTAATGAACTGATCCTCCAGATAAATTCACTTCTTATTAAGCAATTCATCTAAAAATCAGGAGATCCTTTAGACAGCTCAAGTGACCTTTATCAGCAGGCACCAACTCAGCATTTTTCTTGCAAAGAAAGAGCTCATTATCCACACACTCCCCTGGGATCCCAAAGCAGAATGCAGCAGTTGCAGAGTCTGTCCCGAGCTGAAGCTTTAGGGAGACTTGCTTTGTATTTATTAAACTTTCTAGAAGGAGGAAGAGCCTCTGACAGTGGCTTTGGCAAGAACAGGTACCGAAGTGAGAGTGCACAGGGACTGCAGTTTCAGGGAGCCCTGCAAGGCTCCTTTCACAAGTTATTTGCCTGCTGGGTTGGCCTCTTTTGCAGTGACTTTCCTAACAGGACTCTGCAGCTCTGATGCAATTATTAATCCAGTCCCACTGCTTGGCCAATGTCCCTTTATGATCCCAGCTTTTGGCAAAAGGGGACAAAGGTGGTGTTAACTACAGCACTGGAGCCTTAGAGCAAATTCATTACAAAGGGTGAAGTGTTATTTACCTTTCTCTACACCCAAAATTTTCTGCTTGTGGGTTTTCAGGTGTTTAAAGCAGAGTTAACAGCAACATTTTTAAATAATATTACACTCTGCTTCCTTTGACTGTGCTGCTACACTGTGAACTAAACACTTGGCTGCCCGTCACTGGCACAGGGAAGGAGTTCAAGATGAGGTTGAGTGACAAACACATCCTGGCATGGCCCAAACTTGGTGCTGAAAGCAGCAACTAATAAAACAAGATGATGATTCTTACTTCTCATGAGCTATAGAGACAGACTGAGTCACCACACAAAGAAATGGTACAATATCCTGAACAGAAAACTCCAAGTCAGTGCTTATGAAACCTGCTGGATTCTGAGAAGGAAAGACTGAACGTGCCAAGACACGAAGGTACCTCAAAGACACTGGGGTAGGATCAGATTTATGACTAAATCAGCTCGGGGAAGAGGGTTTCTCAATTCTGATGGTTATAAAATACTTCGGGGAAGGGAAGACAGATGATTGCTGTGCATAGCTCAGGTAAGGCTTCCTCTGGAGCACAGGAAAATAAAGTGTAACTCTGAGTGATTTTGAACATATCCAACAAACTGAGACTGATCTCAGATGATACATTTCTGTTTGCACAAAGAGGATCAGTGATGAGGCTTCTGGAATGACTGTCTTAGCTTCCACTCAAAGAACTGTCTGAAAACCTGTCCAGAAAACAAGCAACCCCAAGAAACCCCACCAAAAAAATAAAATAAACCCCCCAACCACTTCCTCTGCCTGTTGGTCCATGCAATCCACATCAAAGCTCAAATGGCTTTGCTATAACTTGGTTCTCACCCCTGCTGAGAAGAATAGAAATAACCAGTTTGGTCCTTCCAACTACAACTTCTTCCAGGTCAGCACCTGCAGCTTGACTGGGCTCACTGAACTCCACTCATTTATACAGTTTAATACAAAACAGAGAGCTCCCCAAAAACAAAATGATGTGATGAACTCCTACAACAAAGATCGCTCCTTTCAGACAGAAAACTCACCCCCTCCAACTCTACCAGCAAAAGGCAGCACTGAAAGAGATCCAAAAGCTTTTTGTGTGCTGCAAATAGGTCTGTCTCGAAACAATACCAATAACTCAGCACATGCCTAATTCCATGACAGCAGAACTTACTTTAACCTCTTCCTAATTGCTTTAAGATAAGCTGAAATAAGTCTAGACACAATCATCTGCACAGGTTTCACTTACTCTACATAAACTGCTGCATTTGAGCTGTAAGATCAGAGCACAGAAGACCCTTTTACGTGGATGTTATTATAGGAAATAAAGACAATTGTGCCAGGATAAACAATTGTTGTACAGGCTGCTTTGCAAAAGGGCATCTTTTTTTAGTGATGTAAGTACTCAGAGGTTATAAACAGCATCAGTCTATTTTGGTAAAAGGTGACTGTCCCTAAATAGAACAGTAATAAAGGCACGTGGCAATCCAGCCTGAAGAATAATAACAACTCTCACAAGCAGCTTTGTCTACAAACCAACCTACAATTTCTGACCCCAGTAATTCACTTGTTTTGATGTTTACATCACAAAAAACACTTCTCTGAACTGAGGTATTTATAGCCCTCAAATCCAGGTGACTGTGAGTAGTGCAGCCTCACAGCCCCAGCACAGGGTAAACAAGGACACACCTCATCAGGGAAAGCTGAGCCTTCCCATTGATTCCCAGACTCAACAACCTCCCAGTGAACTGTTTGGGACTGTGCAGGAAGGACTGGGACTGAGGTGAGGATAAGGCACATTCAGGGAGAACTTTCTGCCTTAAAACCATAACCTACTGCTACAACAGGATTTGGGTTTGCAGCAATCCTGGCAAAGTCATTCAAAACACTCCCCCTACAGAGCTTCTCAACCTCCCAGGTTTATAGAACCAGAGAATGGCCTGGGTTGGGAGAGACATTAAAGCTCAGCTTGTTCCACCCCTGCCATGGGCAGGGACACCTTCAACTATCCCACGTTGCTCCAAGCCCTGTCCAACCTGGCCTGGGACACTTCCAGGGATGGAGCAGCCACAGCTTCTCTGGGCAACCTG
>NW_016690270.1:1450680-1460606 GCF_001604755.1 Lepidothrix coronata | reverse complement strand
AACCCCCTGGCGCCCCAGGCCCCTCTGAAGCCCAGCGACAAGAATAAAGCCCCTTGTGACCACCCCAGACAACCCCTCAGCCCCCTCCTCCATGTCCCCTGTGATACCCGCACCCTCCCTCAGCCCTGCACCCTTCTCCATGTCCCCTGAGGCCCCACCTAACCCATTCACAACACTGACCCCCCCCTCGGCTCCGCATCCCCCTCCATGTCCCCTGTGATCCCCAGACCCCCCGACTGTCCCCTGTGATCCCCAGATTCCCCCTCAGCCCCGCACCTTCCTCCCTGCCCGCGGCGCAAGGAAGCCCCCCCCCCTCCTCAACCCCACGGCACACCACAGACGCCCCCGGGCCCATAACCGCCCGCAAAGCACAGAGAGGGCCGTGAAGACCCCTAAAGGCTCACAATGAGCCGGGAAGAAGCCCCCTCAAAGCCCCCAAAGAGTCCCGACCCCTCGCCCCCATTCCAGGCCTCACTCACCGCGTCCCCGCCGCGGCCGCTCCCTCGGGCGGGCGGTGGGCGGGGCCCCGCCACTGAGCCCCGCCCGCCACCCACACCGACAGGCGATTGGCCCCGNTGCCCCTAAAAAGTGCCTCCCAGTCCTTCCCAGTCCCATCCAATCCCCGCCAAGGCTATCCCAGTCCCCTCCCAATGGCTCCCAGCTCCCTCCCAGTCCATCACAGTATATCCCAGTCTCCTCCCAGTGCCCCTTTTGTCCCTCCCAATCCCACTCAATCCCCTCCCAGTCTATCCCAGTGCCTCCCAGTCCGTTCCAAGTGCCCCTTTTGTCCCTTCCAGTCCTTGCCATTCTCATCCAATTCCCTCAAGTTCTATCCAAGTCTATCCCCAGTGCCGCCCAGTCGCTCCCAGCCCCCCTTTTCTTCCTAAAAGTACCCTTTTTGTCCCTCACAGCCCCATCCAATCCCGTCCCAGCCCCTCTCCGTCTATCCCAGTGCCTCCCAATCCCTCCCAGTAGACCCCCACGACGTGTGCCTACTCGCCATACCCAAGGTGTGCGAGCGGGCAGGTGCGCACCTTACAGGTGTGCGCCCACCTCCCGCTGCTCGCAGACCCCTCCCCGGGTCCCCCCGCCCCGCCCGGCGGAGAGAAAGGACGAGCCCTGGTATTCGAGGTGATCCCGGCGTGTCTCGGGATCTTTCCCTCCTCCAGCCGCGTGTCCGCGCTCCAGCGGGATCCAGGGAGAAGATCTCTCGGACGGGATCCCCGGGAGAAGAGGGTTCCCCGGTGCTGTCCCGGTGCCGGCACCGGGAGGTGCGGGACCCCCCGGGCGGAGCGGGATGCTCCGGGCGGAGCGGGATTCCCCTGAACGGATCGGGATGCCCCAGGAGGATCGGGATGCTCCGGGCGGAGCGGGATTCCCCTGAACGGATCGGGATGCCCCAGGAGGATCGGGATGCCCCGGGCGGAGCGGGATTCCCCTGAACGGATCGGGACGCCCCAGGAGGATCGGGATGCTCCGGGCGGAGCGCGATTCCCCCGGAGGAGCGGGAGGAGATTCGGGTCCGCGGCCCCGAGAGGGGCGGAGTGGTGGTGGGGGGTGAAGGCCACGGCCCCGGGCGCTGCCCCCCGCCGCTCTCCTGCCTCCCGGGGCTCCGGCTCGTTTCGATTTCGTTTCTCGCCACGATCGCGCCGAAGCCGCAGCGGCCGCGGGGCCGGGACCTGACCGCGCCGGACACCGAGGGCTCCGGGTCGCGCCGGGCATGCAGGTAGGAACCGCCTGTTCCCTGCCCGGGCCCTCGTCCTCCCTCCTCCCCGTCCCCTCGGGCTTTCCCCCCCTCCATTCGAGGTGGAAGCTCATGCCCCCGCCGAAGGGTGACCCCCCACCCCACCCAGCCCACCTCCAAAGGGCCTCGCAGGGCCCGGAGCAGCCGCGGGGCTTCGCCCCCCCACCCATTTGGGACTGAGCCAAAAGCTGCTCTCACACATCTGGGGGTTCCTTTCACCCACCTTTTTCTGGCTTTCCCACTCCAACCCCTCCAAGGACAGTATTTCCTCTTGAAGCAAAGAAAAACTGTCTTGGAAACGTGTGGAAGCAGATAAGCGGGAATAAAAGCGAGAACATAAAATCAGGATAAAGTAATAAAAATTCAGAATGTATCTCGTGGCCTAGAAATCTTTAGGAGCAAGAAAAACACCAGATTTGATCTGTTTTTACAGTAAATCTTGTTGTAAGAGAGTCGCACTGATGGGAGAATAAAATAACTTTTAGATAGTTCTAGACAAAATACACTGCTCATTTCTTTCACTTTTATTTTCCCCTTATTGCTTAGAATGAATCTGAAAGACAGTTTGCATTGCTGCCAAGCCTGCTCAGAGTTTATTCTGGAGTCCCACTGGTTTTCTTGTGCAGTGTCATGGACCTGCCTGCTTTGCAGAGACAACCAGCAGCCACCAAATTGTCCTTCTGCTGAGGAAAACCCCTCACCAACCTGCTGCTACTGCCAGGGAAGCACTTTTCCCTGGAGGGATGCAGTGCATTCCTCCTGTCCCCCATTCTCCTGGTTTTGGGAACATCAGCTTTGCATTTAAGATGTTTCCAACCCCCACCACTGTAATATTCTTCACCTCTGATTTTCAGGACACTCAGCTCCTCTACCCCGCACACACAGTCAAGGGGCGGCTGCTTTAACCACCTCCAAAAACCTGCCTGAGCCTGAAGTGCTCAGAGTTGGCAACTGCTTTAGAAAATACCATTTGCCTGCAAAATTGTTAATTTTCCAGTGGGTGAAGCTGAGAAATTGCTGGGATTCACATGAATAGATTTTTAAGGGGAAATATTATCTGCTTGGCTGCCAGTAATGTTCAAGATCTAGATGGGGCTGGAAGCAGGATCTGAGCTTCCTTGTGGCTCATGAGCTCTGGCTGAGAGAGAAAAATAATTGTTGAAGGGCTGGAACTCAATGGCTGGTCAACAAAAGGGGTGGGGTGGCCATTTCCCCTTATGCCCAAATGATCACTGGGGATAAAGCTGGAGATCTCTCTTCATACAGTGTTTTTAAGACAAAATCTAAGCACTATTGCCAGCTTTATTTCTCAACTCTAAATAATTGAAATGCTGTCCTAAAACCCTGGGCATCCAACGAGAATCTGAGGATCCTGCAGGAACTGGGAGCACAGGCACTGCAGGCTCTGCCAGTCTTGGATCCATCTCCTACTTCCCTGCAGCCCATGGGGCAGTGGGGATGGATAACCTCCTTCCAGAGCCTGACTGAGGGCAGGCTAAAGACAAGAGCTGGAGAAAGAGAGGGGAATCTCTGGCTGCTAAAACTGGGTTGGGCAACCAGAGACTCGTCCTGGGGCTGGGGCGAGGAAGAACGTGAGGAAGATGTATGGAAGAGCTGCAGACAGCACAACAGGCTGCTGGGAGAAAACAGCTTGAAAATTCTGGAGCAGGCATTTCCAAAGCCAAGGCAGGACCAGAACTGGGAATTGACCCCACTGATATGTCTGATCTCTTTTCCCCAGGGCAAAGTGGCCATCAGCTCTTCCAGCCCTGTTGTGGCAGCTTCATTACCACCCCCGTCCCAGGCCAGACAGCCACTCATCAGCACTGGGGAGATCTTCAAGCTTCCAGGCAGGCTGAGTGAGTAGAGGTCGAGCAAGTCAAAGCTGCTTACTAAAGGACAGGGTGGGATATGGTGGGTACAGCCACAGTGTCCCACCCAGGGACCATTCCCTGCTGGCAAGAGGGACAAAGTGTCATCAGGGTTCATTTTCTCTCTTTGGAGTGTTTTTGATCTGTGAGTGCTTAATACAGAGGGAAAGTTCGATGATAGAGCAGAAATCCCACCCTGTCCCTCAGCAGTTTTGAGGATGAAGATAGAGTTGTTTCAGAGGCTGCTCCTGGTTTCAGGGATCCAGCCTGCACTGTGGAGCAAGGATGACGTGATCCACTGGCTCAGATGGGCCGAGAAGGAATATTCCCTTCGGCAAACCGACGAGAGCAAGTTCGAAATGAACGGCAAAGCCCTGTGCATCCTCACCAAGGAGGACTTCAGACACCGAGCTCCCAGCTCAGGTTAGACCCAGTGCAAGGGGGTCCCAAGGATCATCCAAGCACAACCCGTGGTCTGCTGAGAGGGGCTGGATGGGTCCCAGCAGGCCAGGCTTTAGCACTTTGGTGCTGGAGACAAGGACAACCCTTGTTGTTGGGGGGGAATAACCTTGTTATTATGTTATGTTATAACCTCAGCAACATCACCTTGAGAGAGTCTATTGTCCAAAGTCATCTGAGCAGAGTTGCCTTCCCTGTAGGTGATGTGCTTTATGAAATACTCTGCTTCATTAAGACTCAAAGAAGAGCTCTGGTGTGCAGCCCTTTGCTGAACTCACCCTTTGGGAAGGCCGGGAGCACGGAGGAAGGTAGGATGGAGAACAGCAGCTGCCCAGCAAGCAGAACCTGCCCACAGCTCCAGTGGGTTGCACACACCTGGGGTTTGGAGCTCAGCCAGCTGAACCCATCCCACAGCACCTGAGAGAGGCAACCAGGTCCAACAAAGCCCAGGTCATCTGGGAAGTTTGTAGTGATGAAGCAGGTCTGGTCAGAATCAGGCCTAAGCAGCACCAGGGGGGTCTGTAGTGACCGGGCAAGTCTATGACTTCCCTAAGAAATCTGCCTGCAGAGTGAGATCTGGATCAGGGAGGGTCAATCGTCAGGCAGAGGCACAGCCCTGCTGGAGACTGGTCCTGCTGCATAGCTGGGAAAGGGCTGAGGAGCCAGGGCTGAGCTTAAATAGAGCTTCTGGGCCAAAGGGTAGTGGGGAGAGGCCCCAGGTGAGGCTGTGGGGGCCAGTGAGGCTTATTAGTGCCCTGGGGGGGCCCAGATAGGGGTTGGGGTTGGGAGAGGTTGGTATCAGTGGCTGGCTGTGTGTGGAGGTGGATCTGGGAGGTGGATCCTGAGCACTTCTGCTGGCTCTTGTAAAGTAACGAACACCTTAAGTCTCTACAACAATTTGCCAGGGGGTGCCTGTGCTCTGGCACATCCTCCTGTTCCAGTTTTTCCTCTGTACCTGGCCCTGACCCTACTTGGCATCTCCTCTGACCCTCCTGGACTTTCTGCTGTTCCTGCCTTAGGAAAATCCCAGGCTTTCCTCAGCACACTCCTCCCCTGCCTGGGCTCCACCAGGCTGATAACCACCCTGGGCTGTCCCTCCCCTCCTGTTTCATGGCTTTGGAAGTTCTGGGACCTGCCCTAATGTGCCACAGGGTGTTTATTTGGCTTTTTTTCCCCTTTTATTTGCAGGGACAGACTGCAGTGCTGAGGCTGCCCCAGTCCTTGTTCCCTCCTGGCTGGGCTGTGCACAACAGCCTGTGTTCCACAGCTATGTAGAGCCACTGAACCTGTCCCATCACAGCTCAGAGAGTGGCTGCAGGGCAGGTGCCATCTGCTCCTTTCCTACAACCCCGTTGGCCCCAGTGGATGGGAAAATGGCAGGTAATTATGAATTTATAACCTGGCTCCTTGGGGAAACGACATGGTGCTTTGTCCTGTCTGCCCAGCTGTCTCCCTCCCCTTTTTTTCGTGCTTCCCCACCTCAGTTTGCCCTCCTGAACAAACTGTAGTTCGTGCTTGTGTTTTGAGATCTCGCAACAGAAGTGCTCTGGGCTCTTCTTATATTTATTGTCACTGCTGCCACGTGTGATCCTGTTGCTGATACACCCTCGCTGGAGCACAGTGGGAGCTCTGTGACCATTTATTCCCCCCCCATGCTCAGACTGCAGGTTGCTGTGGGAATACGTGTACCAGCTCCTCTCCGACAGCCGCTACGAGCCCTACATCAGGTGGGAAGACAAGGAAGCCAAGGTCTTCCGGGTGGTTAACCCAAATGGACTTGCCCAGCTCTGGGGGAACCACAAGGTAAATGCAGCTGAGAACAAATTTGTCACCCCTGGGCTTCTGCAGGTCCCTTTCATGACCTGTTCCCCAGGGCTGATGGCACAGGGAAGGGGAAGGGGGGTCACGGGGGGTGCTGAGATGCCAGCCTGGTAAAGAAAGAGGGACTTTCTCATCCCCTGGAAAGGAAAATGATGATTGTGAAGGCAGTCTGGGTTGGAGACCTACACTGGAACCATCTAGAATGTCCCACGTGTGGTCCTGCTGCAGACAGACCCAAACCAGGTGTCGGCACTTGCTTTCACTCAACACCCCACAATTCTTCCCCTTTCCAGAACAGGATGAACATGACCTATGAGAAGATGTCACGAGCACTCAGACATTACTACAAACTCAACATCATCAAAAAGGAGCCAGGGCAGAAGCTGCTGTTCAGGTGAGACGAAGCAGAACAGAGAAATGAACCCAGGCCCCATCTGATGGTGCTTCCTGGGTTCCAAGCAAGAGCTGGGATCCTCAGCAAGGCCCAAGGGTGGCAGATCCCCTCTGGTGAGCTCCAGAACTCAGCTGATCATGGCTTGGGTTGGAAGGGGCCTTAAAGTTCATCTCCCCTGCCATGGGCAGGGACATTTTCCACTAGACCAGGTTGCCCCAAGGCCCATCCAACCTGGCCTTGTTGAGGGCAAAGGCTCCAGTATTTACAACCTGCTTTGGGGCTGGGTTTGGACATACCCTTAAAGTCATGACAAAAATGTATCGCAGGTTTTTGAAGACTCCTGGGGAGATTGTCCATGAGAAATCCAGCAAACTGGAGCAGCTGGAGAATGAGGACCATGAAGATTCAAAAGAAGACCCACTGGAGGTTTCACTCTAGAAAGTCTTTGGAGGTGCCTCACAGACAGACTTGTGCTCTGCTGGGAAGTGCTGGTGTGTCTTGCATCTCCTGGACAGAAGGCCACAGAGCTGGCCCTGGATTTCAAAACCTGCCCTGAGCCAAAGCTGGGACATCTCTGGGGCTTCATTAGCAAAACTCCCCCAGAAACCATCCCCCAGCCCCGACAGTGCATGTGAATGTGTGTGGGCTGGTCTTCTGCTTGTTTCTCTCCTGCCCTCGGGGAGAGAATGTGATATTTTTGCTCTGAAAACTTTGATGCTTGTCTTTAAGGCTCAAACTTGCTGGCAGAGATCACGCTGTTCTTCCAGTGAGATGTGCTGAGCAGAGCAGAGCGTGTGCTCTGGGTTGAGCATCCTTTGCAGTGAGTGGTGTCCCTGAGTGTGAACGTGCTGCTCTGAATCTGAGCCATTTCCCTGACTTCTAAGTGGACTTGTATTGCAGAAATGGTGCACACTGGAATCACAGTGGCTCCCCTGTGATTAAGGGTGGGAGTGTGGTGAAATATCCGCCTGGATCAGGCCTGGCTGAAGCTCCAGGGTTGCCCTAAGCTGGTTCTCACTTTAACTCCTTTCCCTCCAGGTAATGCTTTTTGTAATTAGCTGATTGAGTAGTGTGAAAAGAAACAAAAAAAGTAATGACTGTGAGCCCAGTCTGGTCAGATATGTGGTCATTTGCTTTGAGTTTGAAGCAGGAATGCCTTGAGGGAGCAGAGTGTGTTTGTGTGTGTGTTTGAAAACAGAAAATACCCACTAATATTTTCACATTGCTTTTCATTGAGGAAATAAAATCCTGTGACTGTGTAAAGTTGAAAATCCTACTTCTTGCTGGTTAAAGGTCTGAAACTGGGAAATTCCAGCTTTCCTCCCCAGGACAAAGGTCTTTGGGCAACTTCTACACCTGAGTGCAGCAATCTGAGCCGCTCAGGAGCTGATGGGTGAACACAGCACAAACATGGGGGGTTTTGCACCATGAGGTTTCCACCAAAACTGGTTGTTTCCAACCTGAAATTACAGTTCCTTTTTTGCTCTAACTGGTGTTGCTCCTCCAAAACTACTTTACAGCTGGAGGCTGGAGATGCTTGGTGGGCTGTGGCCAGCAAGAGGTGTTGGTGGGATGGGTGGTGGCTGATTGGCAAAGCTTCAGCAGCTCCGGAAACACTGCCTGAGAAGTTTCACTTCCACAAAAAATCACCAACTCACTGGCAAAAAAGAGGTGCTTGGCAATTCAAGTGAGGGAGGAGAAGGAAAGGAGAAGCTCTAATGGGGTAAATGAGCGTAAGGTCACAGCCTGTGGGAGATCCTGGCCAGGAAGGGAGGCCAAAATCTTTGCTAGGAGAGGGGCTGGAGGTTACCCAGCACCCACCAAGCTGCAGCCTGGGGCTGCACCACACCAGGAAGGTGCAGTGAAGCACCCAGATCTCATCCTTCCTCTCACAGAGGGGGCTTTTTGTCCCCAGGGAAGATTAAAACCAGATCTTTCTTGGGATAAAATCCATCAGAGTAAGGGTAAATCTTCTCCAGCCCTGACAGACATCTTTGGTGGGACAGCAGACTTCCTTCCTTGGCAACTGTCCCGTGCTGGCCCTGTGCCACTCCTGGAATACACACCCATGGGTGCATTTTTCGTGACCTTCTCTTAACAAGACATCCCTACACTTTCTTGCCACGCAAACAGCCCTGATGGTTACTGAGCGTTCCATCACTTCCCCAACCTGTGTGCTTGTTTTGTTGGAGCAGGTGACAGTTGGTGACCCTGGTGCTTGTGATATGATCTCTATTCACTTGTTTTTCCTGTGATGACTCAGGATCACTCTGGACTTGGACGGGAATTTCCTCTCCTGCCTGGGAAGCTGCCAAAAACCCTCAACACTCCTTGATCTCTTGATCTCGGAGGGTGAAAATCCAAGGGCACCTGAAATCCAAAGGTTCCAGGCTTTCTTTCCTGGAAAAAAGGGCTTTTGTTGGCTTTGCAGGAGCCCTGTGCTGAAACTGCCAGTCCCACTCCTGGAAGTCAAATACAGAAGAAGATTCCTCCCAGAAAAAAAGTGCCACAACAGAAAGCTTTTACTGCCCAAAGAGTGCCAAGAGTGGCCCACCACCTGCACACGAGAGACAGGCAGTAAGGGTTTTCTTTCCTGGGGGGAAGGTGTGAGATCCTGGATCTGAATCTTGCTGAATTATTGATATGGGTCGGAACCAACTCACTCTGTGTGTGTGTGTGCAGGTGGGGAAGGACCTGCAGGGACATGGTAAGGCCTGTGCTGAGGGCACAGGGCAGAGCTGAAGGCCTGTAGCTGGGCTGTCAGTCAAGGCAGACCTGCCTGGTAGCCCGAGCACACCACACCCCTGCAGTCTGCCACTGGCTACAGCACAGCTCACCCTGGCCTGGAATGTGTGAATGTTTTAGTGAAATGCTTTTTTCTTGGTTGAATTTTACTCCTGTAAAAACCTTTTGCCAAAATATCTTATTTTTTCCCACTAAATTAAAAAGAATTTCTCTTAGAGGAGAGTGTTTGACTCTTCCTCCGGACGCTAATTAGAGGTTATAACGAACCAAAAGGCTTTTAAAAAATCTTAAATAAAAATGTAACCGCTCTGGGCAACTTATAGCTTAATGAAGAGCGTAACAGGCAGCAAGAGCTTTCTGTCCTAGCAGCTTTTGTCTGGGAGGAATCTTCCTCTGTATTCAGTTTTGGGAGTCGGACTGGCAATTTCAGCACAGGGCTCCTGCAAGTGAATGACTGCCCTCCCCCAGGAAAGAAAACCTGTAACCTTTGTAATGCAGGTAAAGTTGGTGGGCCACCCTGGGCACTCCATGGGCAGCAAGAGCTTTCTGTCCTGGCACCTTTTTTCTGGGAGGAATCTTCTTCTGTATTGACTTCCAGGAGTGAGACTGGCAGTTTCAGCACAGGGCTCCTGCAAGCCAACAAAAGCCCTTTTTTCCAGGAAAGAAAGCCTGGAACCTTTGTGTTACAGGTCAAGCTGGTGAGCCACTCTTGGCACTCCATAATCAGCAAGAGCTTTCTGTCCTAGCAGCTTTTGTCTGGGAGGAATCTTCTTCTGTATTGACTTCCAGGAGTGGGACTGGCAGTTTCAGCACAGGGCTCCTGCAAGCCAACAAAAGCCCTTTTTTCCAGGAAAGAAAGCCTGGAACCTTTGTGTTACAGGTCAAGCTGGTG
>NW_016690270.1:1416832-1447783 GCF_001604755.1 Lepidothrix coronata | reverse complement strand
CTCTTGCAAACATCTTTTCCTTAGGCCTCTCTCCCACTGGCTTTGAGCCTGTCCCAAATCCCAGGAGGGGTCTGAACTTGGATAAAGATCTGGATCCGGAATCACAGCTCGGGTCAAGATTTTTCCTGGTGTCACTTCAGGTATCCCATCTCCAGGCTGTGTCTGGAATTGCTACTACAAAGAGCAGAAGTCTGCAAGAGGTCATAAGTTAATACTGATTCCCAGCTGAACCATGAGAAGCCCTCCATGAGCAGAGATGGGATTTAGACTCAGCCTTGAATAACCTCCAGTAGCAAGATCTCCAAACTGGAGGTGGCCAAACTGCTGGAGTGGATGTGGCTTTTTGTTTTATGGATGTTTCAGAGTTAAAAAACCAACAAAACTGATTGTGAAAGTCCTTTTCCTCCCCGGGAATCGACCTCTTTATGGAAGGATGTGGACGTGCTGGGGAGCAGCACAGAGCTCCTAATGGAGGATTTAATTATTTATCAATAAATGGGGATGCTGAAAAACTGAGCCAGGTAATTCCTAATCAATACTAGACTCTGATTCATCAGTGTGGGCTCAGGAGAGACGTGGACTGGATCTCTCCCAGTCACAGGAAATTACGTGACAGAGAGTTTACAGAAAGGAAGAAAATAATCCCGGGCTGTTCTGATTGCAAACTGAACCCATTAACGGGAAAAGGCCATTTGTGTCCAGGGGAAACCTTGGCTGCACATCATCCCAGCTGAAAACCAGAGCCAGTGCATCGCTGCTCGGCTGGCAATCTTTCCGAGGGGTTTTCCAGGAGGGGTTTTTCCAAAGCCTGCGTCCCGCCAGCTGCCGCCCGGCAAGAGCATCCGGCTCCCTCCCTGCGAGGTGCAGTGCGGAATTTTGCCATCAGGTGGCAAAATAGTGATGGGGAATGGGGGAAGCACCTGCCGGAGGGTGTCACACTCACGGGGGGTGGGCACAGGGCTGGCCCTGGGGTCAAAAGGAGCTTTGGTGTAAGAAAGGTTTGATCTTAAGAAGATTTTCTTGGCTCGGGTGCGGTCTGTAGGTGTCGGGATGTGCCCGGTGGGAGATGCTGTGTTCCTGGGAGAGGCTGAGTGGGAGCCACGGGGGTGTGAAGGATTCGGGTCATGAGCTGCTGCTGATTCATGTTTTAGGGTGGGTCTGAAGGACCCCAGGGTGGGTTTTGAGGATTTCAGCCCAGCCATGCCCAGTGTTAATAACACCAAGGTTGTGGGTTTGATCACTGTATGGATCATTCACTTAAGAATTGGATTCAACGATCCTCGTGGGTCCCTTCCAACTCAAAATATTCTGTGACTCTGATTCTGTGTCTCAACGACCTGACAGCACCGTGTCCCAGAGTGTCTGTGGTCCCACGACAGCCTCTGGGAACTGACATGAGCAGGGGAATCTGCTTCCTTCTTTTGTCTGAGAAAAGTTATGACTTCCCTTTACAAAAACAACCCAGAAAAGCCCATATAAGGCACCACACACACGGAGAAAAAACAACAAAACAAACCAAACCCAAAGCCGAGCAGCTGCCTGAGATAACTGGTCTCAAAGGCCAGCTCTGACACCGGCTGACAGGTGATTTTTATGCTGTTTTTGCTGCCACTTGTCATAAGGAAATTGTTTTCTCCTCCAGTGAAACCCACGCCCACTGGTTTCCGCCACGAGGGCGGTGATAACGGGGATCCCGGGCGGAAGCATCGCCCGCTCTCCTACCTGAATGGCTGCTAAAAATAGGAATTATCTCAGCCCTCCACCGGCTTGGGCATAAAAGGGCACCTCCCAGGAGAGCCTGAGAAGAACCCTTAGCGCCTGTGGCCGAGGAGCTTGTCTTGACCTATGTCCAAACAGGCAGAAATACTGATGGAAAGGTAAAACCCAAACTGGTAAATAATGAACAGTGTGGCCAATGCACTCGAATCATCGAAGTAGGATGGGGGTTGTGGCTTTACTGTGATTAAATTTAGTGGAATGATTTGTTATTGGGTGGTTGGTGGGGTTTGGTGTTGGCTTGGATGAAGGAAACTTGTCTTCCTGATCCCCAGAACCGGCCAAGGTGGGGTGGGTGGGTGTGCTGGGCATTGTGATGATGTTCACTGAGTCTGAGGGGAGGCTGATGCCCAACTCCAGGGTGGTTTTACAGCCCGGTGTACCAGGTTTCTGTGCTTGCTCCCTCTGTGCTGTTCAGTGGCGGAGAAAGTCTGTTTTGGGTCTGGTTCTTTGAAGGGTGAAATTGGTTTCAAAGATAAAACCAACACAAGGCACAGTCACGGCTTCCTGGTTTTTCAATAGCAACATTCCTGTTTAATTTTGCTTGCAAATACAGAGAAAAAGGGCGATGGGAAAGGCAGGGAGTGGGTGGTCTGAGCTCTGTTCACAGCCCTGTGCTGGTGGGAGCTCAGAGGGACTGTGTCACTGAGCAGATTTACAAGAGCCCATATTTCCCTTGACCTCTCCAGCCTTGTTGAGGGAGGATTTTTTTTTTTTTAGCAGCCAATACTTTAAGGGGAAATACTCAAAAATCTGAATTGTGTCATTCACCGTGTGCTCCTGGGGTGTCATTTTTCATCACAATGTGGGAACACGTTGCAATGGGGTGATAGGAGGGTGTCTGGGTGATAACCTTACTGGGTGAAACCCCCTGGATGGTGACCAAGTTCTCCCCTGAGACATGCCCAGCCCATCTCCCGCTCCCTTGTGGTTTCAGTTCCTTTATCAGTGGTGTCTACAGTCCATCATAAAACCCTGCGTGGGCCGCCTGCACCAGGAGCAGCCAGATAACAACTGTAAAACTGGCTGATCAGTAACCAGGAATATTAACAGTCTCAGGCACCCCTGGGTGCCAGAATAGGGGGGATTTCCATCATGCCCAACCCCACTGTGCAGCCACTTGGGGAAAGCAAAACCACCAGGCTGAAAATGTTTTTCTCCACAGCAATGTGAGGGCTCTGGCTGAGGAGGTGCCTCGGTGGGATGTGGGGAGGCAGCCGTCGGGCAAGATCCTCTCCCTGGATAGGCAGGGGGCCAAGAAGGTGCTGGAGATTTATGTCAGGTGCTCGCTGAGCTGCCGTGAAAACCCACCAGTGGCCAAACAAACCCTACAGGAGAAAACTGGAGGGCGAGGGAGGAAGACGGACGGGCTGCAACGGTCAGAAAGCGACTTCTGTACATACTCAGGTGCCAAATCCAGCCCCAAGAAGAACCAGGAGGAGGGACTGAAAGTGCTGGACCTGGAAGAGGCTCTGGATGATGACAGCAAAGCTCCCCAGGAGGTCCCTAAAGAGGGGCCAAAGCCCAAGAGGAAAAGCACAAAAAACTCCTCCCAAGGCAAAACCCAACATTCGGGTTCAAAACCAACCTGGTTGAAAAGTTTCTTAAATTTCTTCTTCAAGAGGAGCCCCGAGGACCAGAAGGAAAACGCAGGGCAAAAAGCAAAGGAGAAAGATGCCAAAGCTTCTCAGGGCTCCAAACCAGAAGGAGCCAAAAAACACAGAGTGGACTCAAGCACATCCCCAGTGCCAGGCAGAGCCCCGAAGAGGAAAACCAGCATCAAGAAGGTTTTCTCCTTGAAGAAGCACGGGGAGGAGGAGCGGGGAGAGACGGGATCCGGGGCGAGGACCAAGCGACCCGGCTGCCTTCCCCTGCGGCACGTCCTGGCACCGGCCACGCCAGGTGGGACCCCCACTCACCCACCCCGACCCACCCCTTCATCCAACGGGACCTCCCTGGGCTTCTTTTGGGAAAACCGTCATGTTTAGTGCTGGTTTCTAATGAGGTGTCACCCTCCCGGGGCTTTCTGGGGTTTTGGGATGGGCTTTGGAGACTCCAATCCCAACCCGCTGCCCCAGGAAAGGGTTGTTCTGCCCGTGCTTTGAGCACACGTCACCCCAAGCCTGATGTTGGCAGTAACCACCCAAGCACAAGTTTTCGCCCCTCTGGCAACCAAGGGTCACGGTGGTTTAGTTTAAACCTGTGTTTGAGACCTGAGATTAAATCCTAAACCACTCCGGGGCCGATGTTAAGGTGTTTGACATTTGCCATGAGGGTGGGTGTGGTGCAGCAGAGCCCGTGGGACACCCAATTCCACCCCTTCCAGTGCCAAAACACTGGTGAGGGGATTTACAAGGAGCTTTGGCAGATTTGGGGCAAGTCACAGCTGCTCAGCTGTGGCTCAGAAAGCGCAGCCACATCCTCCAGCACAGGAATTCACTAATCCAGGGTGGGCACCAGCACATCCAGTCCCTGCTGCAGCTGCTTTTCCCTTTCAATCATTCACCAACAAAAATAATCCTCACTTCTGAATGTGTGTTTTTCTTCCAGCAGAGGTGGAACAGCCCGATGGCTACTACACAGAGGTCTCAGAAGAGATTGGGCTGATCGTGCAGGGCAGTGAGAGCCAGGGGAGGAGAGCAAGTGGATTTGGGGAGCCCCCACAGCCACCTGGCACCGATGGGGTTGGTGAGTGTTGCCCTTGCTGGCACCTACAGAAAAGATATGCACACAAGACTTGTCCCCACACAGAGACTGCACAGCACCCAACCCCTGCTGCAGTCCTGATCCAGGGAATACAAAGGCTTTGGTGGAGGTTTTCAGCATCAGGTCTTGACTGGGGGAGAGAGAAATTCGTAGAATGGTTTGGGTTGGAAAGGACTTTAAAGATCATCTCATTCCCTCCCTCTTCCATGGGCAGGGACAACTTCCAACTAGACCACACAAAGGGCAAAATTCAAAGGCAGGAGCGTGGTTTTGCTGGGTGAGGGTAACAAGGCGCTTGGCAACAGGCTGAAATGGTTTTTGGAGGGATGGAGATGGACAAATGTCGCTCAGGGAATTTTTTCTGGGGACTAAACAGAGCATGTGGGTGTGGGAGGCTTGGAGAAAGGGCTGGAGGTAATGTGGGATCTCTGTCTGCAGATGAACCCATCAGGAGAATCGTGGCCCTGCTCCGGAGCGCAGGAGATGAGCTGGACAGGCAGGTGAGAGGAGAGCTGAGGGAATTTGGGCCGAGCTCTGCACTGCTGTGAAATGCAGCAACACCATCGATCCCCTGGTGCAGGGGATCAGTAAAATCAAGGAAATGGCAACTCCCAATTCCCCGCCTGGGCGTGGTCGTGGCTGTCTGTGTGTCCTCCCTCAGCGTGGGGTGAAGGCATCAGCACGGGGCTGACACGTGGGATCCCTCGCTCCTGACGTTGTTCACTTGCCTCTCCCCAGATGCGGGAGGACGCGCGGCTGCAGCTCTTCTTCAGGGACATGTCCTACAGCTCCTTCAAGGACTTGGCCGACGCCTACGTCCGGCGGGAAATGACGGCCAGCAGGGCTGATGCCAACCCCCAGGAGATCCAGTTTGCCTTCACGGTCCACCTCACGGCCACGCTGGCTGGAATCTGCAGCCAGGCCGTGAACAGGATCATGGGCTTCGGCACACGGTACCTGGAGGATTCGTTTGCGCCCTACGGCAAAATTCTCCAGGTGAGGAGGAGGATGAGCCCGGGGCTGAGCTTCCAGAAGCGAGTCAGGGCAAGTGCCCAGGGAAGCTGTGGCTGCCCCATCCCTGGAAGTGTTCAAGGCCAGGTTGGATGGGGTTTGGAGCAACCTGGGCTAGTGGAAGGTGTCCCTGCACAAGGCAGAGGGTGGAACTGGATGAGCTTTAAGGTCTCTTCTCAACCCAGACATTCTGGGATTCCATGATTCTGGAGCCCCTCTGCTCTGGAGCCAGACTGGGAGAGCTGGGGGTGTTCAGCCTGGAGAAGGGAAGGCTTCAGGGAGAATTTACAGCTCCTTCCAGTGCCGAAAGGGGCTCCAGGAGAGCTGGAGAGGGACTTTGGACAAGGGCCTGGAGTGACAGGACAAGGGGGAATGGCTTCCCACTGCCAGAGGGCAGGGTTAGATGGGATATTGGGAAGGAATCCTTCCCTGTGAGGGTGGTGAGGCCCTGGCACAGGTTGCCCAGAGAAGCTGTGGCTGCTCCATTCCTGGAAGTGCCCAGGTTGGACAGGGTTAAGATCAATCTGGGATAGTGGAAGGTGTCCCTGCCCATGGCAGGGGGTGGAACAAGATGAGCTTTAAGGTCCCTTCCAACCCAAAGCATTCCATGATTCCACGATTTTATGAAAGTTTCTTCTGTCTCAGCAGAACAGAGAAAAGCTCAGGACAGACCACTGTGATAGCCCAGACTGACATCAGCTGCTGTGAAGGGCCTGTGGTGCCTGGGAACCCAAGGATGAAGATTTACTGGTGGGAGGACAATCCCTGATGGTGACCTGGATGTGGGGTGAACTTCTGAGCCCTGGATTTAAAATCCTCGAAGGAAAACCTGAGCAACAGCCAGAGCACTGTGAAATGCTAAAAACCCTCCTGGCTGGGGGCAGAGAGCCTGTAAATCAAACAAAGCCCAGATTTCACCCTGTATTTGCATTTTAGCTCCCACCAAGTGGATGTGTTGAACCTCAGGGGTTGTTGGTGTTTGTGTATGTGTATTTATTTACCTGCTTTTCTATATGTATCTGTGAATGTACAACATAATTTTTGTAGTTTCTGCTGTCAGCCAAGCATCCAGTTTGGAAAAAAACCATAAAACTCAAATAAATTGGTGCCTAAATGCCAGCCAGGCTTATCTTCAGGGTATTGTGTGAGGCTTTTATAGATGGAATAACGTTTGCTTTGCTCCAGCTGCTGTGGCTGCTCCTTTCCAAGTGGCACAAGGGACTCAGACAGGGGATACACAGTGCTGTCCTGCCAATTTTACGATTTATAGTCATTCCCTTTCCAGCAGAAGGAGATTTACTGCCCAAAGCAGCTTGGGTTAACACCAAGAACTGGGTAAAGCTCGTTCCTGAGCGGCGCAGGAGCTGTCACTCCCTCGAGGACCGAGGGGATTTGCAGCTGCCAGGGTCTCACCTACAAGCTCTAAGAAGATGTGAAATGTCAAAGGGATTTAAACCCTAATCACTGGGAATGTTTCCAGCTAATCTTTGCCCAGACCCCTAAGCAGGGCCATGGATTAAGGCAGCTTGGGGCAGGGGGGGTGAGTGTTGCCAGGGCTCGGTGTGGTGGCACCAGCAGGAGCATCTCCCTTGAGAGGTTGGACCAGCCTGGAATGGAGGAGATGAAGTTTTGGGGTTTGGAGTGTGCAAGAGGTGGGATGATTTAGTAGGTTGAAGGTGATGGTGGCAGCAAACAAATATGTGTGTCTGGGTCAGGGCCATGTGTGGGGTGACAGTCCCTTGTGGGCCTTTGGTGCCAGCTGGGTCTGTCCAGCACCTCCTCTCCTGGATTCTCAGTCCATTTAAAACCCCAACTAACAGAAAATAGGGAAGCAGAGCCCTTGCAGGAGGGGAGCAGCCCTTCCCCACCCCGATCCACATCCCTGTTTGTGAAGCCTTTAAGGGCACATCTGACAGACCCAGAGAGTTCAGTCACCGGCTGCTCAAGGCCCCGGGGAGGGGGGATACCTTGCAGGGGCTCTGTCTAATTTAGCCTGGGGTAATTAGGACTGTGGAAAACATCAAATCCCACTCCTGGATCCTGCCAACAACAAGTGCAGCATCAGCACCATGTTTCCTTTTCGCTGGGAAGACTTTTACTGCAAGAGAAACCGAAGCTGCTCTTGGCTGTTTGTAGCTGTCCCGATGTCCCCGTTCCCTGCCGGGAGCCCGGGGACTGTGCTGGGCTGTGACCAGGGCAGGCTGAGCTGATGGTGGGGACCCATCTGGAGGATCATGCCATGCCTCTATTTGTTTTGCATCTGAGCTCGTGCAACGCCAGGGGTGGGAGCAGAAAAGGGTTCTGTTTCCTCCCTGACGTCCCAGAGGATTTCATCCTCCATCAGCACGTGGGACACACCCACCAGGTGAAACATCAGTGAGGCAAACAACTCTTCTCTCTCATTCCCTTCTCCTGTGCTTCTCCCAATACCACAGCTGAACCAAATACTCTCCTTCCGTGGTCACTGGACCGTTTCCAACCCATCAGGGCAGCAGTGCCTGGAAAACGGGGAGCAAAACGTGCCCATCCCCTTGCACAAGGGGCTCCTGCCCTCAAATAGCCCAACCCAAAGCAGGGATGCTGCTCCAGCCCAGCACAGTGGGATGAGGTCAGAAGTGGCCACAGCTGCTGTTTAGTGCAACACCTCATGTCCCTTTTTGTGAGCAACTCCAGCACCTTGGGCTAATCTCTTGGTTATAAAATTGAGAACCCGATTGCCTGTGGCCACTGAAGATATTAAGAAGGTTTTAAAGAAGGGCAAGTTATAAGTCCCGGGGGTTTGAGCAGTTTCCAGCTCTTGGCATTACCTTCATCCTTCCCTAAACACCCCGTGGTGGCTTCCAGCAGCAAAGACAATCCCCTCGCACGAAAATCCCTGGGATCACAGACACCGGCCATCTGGGCACTGATCCTGCCCAGGCAAGAAGCAGCCCCGTGCCCTGCACAGCCCCCAGCCCGCCTGGTGCTCAGTGTGAGCCGGGGACCTTCTCCCCAAACCCACCTGCTGCCGGGATCCTGTGTCTCTGAAGTTGTCAGGCCCTCCTAATCCTGCTTTGCCAGGTGGGGAGGGCAGCTTAGAAAATCAGCCCGGCACTTAATGAGCCAATTAATGCAAAATTTGCTGTCACTAAGAGGATGATGACAAGGTTTCTTCTCACGGGACCCTGGAGCTGAGCCAGGGGGGATGATGTCTCCTGGAATGCTGTCCCGGGGCCTCAGTGTTTGCAGCAGGGGAGGGTGCAGGGGTGGATTTGGCAACTCCCAGACCCCTTAAGAACCCCCCTGTGACTCACTGCAGGACAGAGGACCGTGTTCCTGCAGGTCCCGTGGGATCATTTACACCTTTCCCAAATCTTGGCAGTCGGGGCTGGGCACAACCAAGGCGGTGCAAGCGCTGAGTGGAGCAGGAGCATCCTACACCTCTCCATGCAGAGCCTGGTGCATTCCCTGGGGGCCTGACACGCACCACAGGCACAGCTCACCCCCAGGGAACACAGGAACGATTCCTTCCAGTGTGCAAACACTCCTGCACTTCCGATGCCCTGGAGTGTTCGGACCAGTCGCAGCAAGAGATGATATTTTTGTCCTTCTTGGACTTTGCAGTACTGGAAGAAAGTCGTTTAAATGAAAGGATTTTTGCTTTCCCAAGGGCTGCAGGTGCCAGTGGCTTGAATCACACAGCTCAAAGCTCAGATATCACCAGCAGGCTGGTGGAAAGGCTGGAATGTGTGGGAGACTCACCCAAGGATGGGATGATACAAAACATCAAACACTGGAAAGACAAGAAATGAGAAGCTGCAGTAAGGCTGTGATCTGAAAGCCCTGATTCAAGCAGTTGTTCACCTCCAGGATAACTCAGGTAATTATTCAACATGTCTTGGAGCTGAGAACTTGCTGCTGTGTGTCCTGACATCCAGGTAGCACCAGAGACCTGCCCTGGCTGTGCTGTCACATTTACCTGGGGTTGAGGCAATGTCCACCAGTGACACTTCAACCCAGGGACAGTTGGCACATCTCTGCTCCCAGGACACAGCTCTTGTCGTGGGGACGCAGCAATGGCTGGAGAGGACAAGTTAAAATGTATAAAAATTGGGATGAAACTGCCCTGCAAAGGTTGTATCAGGATGCTGGGACCATCCTCTGTTTCCCTGTATTGTCCTGGCCAGGCTGGTGCATGACATGGGGAAGGAGAGCTTGTTCCTTCAGCCTGTCATCATCCACATGCCAGTGTTGTATAGACAAATCCTTCATTTCAACGTATGTAGTATTCACATACAGTTCAGGCCGTATGGTTTTGGACAACATAAACACACAGTATTTACCAATATTTATTAAACACTTCTGTTGAAAATGGCATTTTTTATTCTGTATGTTGGCAGCAGCATTGGAGCATTAAGGCTGAAAAGACACAAAGAATCTACTGAATTTCTCCATGTCTTTTTTTTAACTATTCACCAGGAAATGCAGACAGCCCAAATGCACTCTGATTTTGGTTCTGTAACCAGAGATTTGGGGAATGTGGTGCTGCTGCCCCCTCATTGGGAGGGGGAGAGAAAAACAAACCCAGCTCTTTGGTTTTTACACCCCCCAAATAATATCCAAGAGTCAGGCAAGGAAAAACCCTTCCAATGGAGAGCAAATATAAAGAATATTTCCAAACCTAACCCAGCCCTGCATCCACCCCTTGTGTAACACCCTCTGGCTTTAAGTGTCTTATACAAGCCTTTACTCACTCAGTACTGAGCTGTGCCTAAGCCAGGATTAATGGAGAATCCTATTTAGGAAAACACCCTTTGATGAAGAAAGCACAAAGCAAAGAGGAATTTTTGCACGGATGTTTCCAATTGTGCCGGGCACAGGAACATCAGAACTATCTCTGGGAGAGCTCCTGGGGCACTGCAGACCCCTCGGAATGAGAGGGGAGCCTTGACTCAGCCCTGAGCATCAGCCTGGCTGTGGTTGAGGATTATAAGAGCTGTTTTGATCAGGGGAAAATTTCTGTTTTTAGCACAGGCAGCAATTAAAATAGCTCAGGAATCTCAACGCCTCGGGGAGCTGTCATAAAAGGAGGCAGAAAAACCATCTTCTGGACTCCTCTGCACCAGAGATGAGCCTGGAGGGAGCAGAGCAGAAGAGAGCCTGAGTTTCACCTGGTGAAAAAGGACAGCCCGAGACACCGAGGCGGACCCAGCGCTTGGATCCCGGGATGGCTGTGGAGGATCTCCGGGCTCCGAGCACCCCTTTCTCGCTCTCCTTCTCGGGCAGTGGTTTCCTGGCCCTGTACCAGGTTGGGGTGGTGCAGTCCCTCCTGGAACTGGCTCCCGAGCTCCTCAAATCTGCGTGCAAGGTCTATGGGTCATCAGCGGGGTCCCTGATCGCCGCCGCCGTCGTGTGCGGGATCGGGCTGGGTAAGGAACCGTCACCTCCATTTCCTTTTTGGGGAGATTTTTATTTCAAAAATGGTGCCTCGAAGTGCTGGGGGGGATGTTGCAAATGATACAACTTTCCTAATTCTTTTTTAATGGTCCTAATGAGCCCTTTAATCAGTTGTTTTCGTTGATCACAGGTTGCGCGTTGGGCCTTAAATCGCTTTTGGCCAGCGCAGAGCAAAAAGTTGTCATAAGCAACTTTTGTGAGAACACAGCTTGGGAAAAGGGCTAAAACTGTAAATTTTAAAGTTAACCTTGATAGGCTTCAGTGAACAAAGCCTGTGAGAGAAAGATGTGTTGTTGAAACTGGACATCTGGAAACCAGGACCTTTTGCAGAAACCAGCAGATAACAAAGAAGTCTAACAAAGGCTCAATGTTTGTGTCAGAAAGTCCCCACTAAAGACACCAAAAAGACTAAAAGTATGAACTAATTAGCATGAGCAATGAGGCATTAATAACCAATAGTGTGTAGAATACTAATTAACGAGAAGGAATGATGTAATTTAGAACCAATGAACATTAATTTCTTTAAATTTGTTAAAAATTTACAAACGGGTGAAAAAATGACGTGTTGGTGTCTGGGTGGAGGCAGGGTTTTTGTTGGCCACATGCACACCCAGAGCTGCAAATGAAGTGAGGCCTTGTCTTCTAACACCAAAAAGGCAGCGGTTCTGACTCCCAAAATGCAGAGTAAGAGGGTTCTGTCATTCCCGAGGATTTCAGGGGTGTTTGGCAGCAGGGATGCAATGCTGGTGTAACTCCTATCGCTCGTGAGGCACTGAAGAAATCCGAGGTGTTGTCACTTCTGGCAGCCAAGCTGGAGCAATTTTGGGTGGTGTAAGGGGAAACAGCAGGTTGTGACAGTCTGAGCGTTCACTGTCAGATGGGGGGGAGATGCTTGTGTGGGGAAATCTGGACGTGCCTGTATTCCATTGGCTCATTTTCCTGCTCCTGCTGAAGGAGCCGAACTTCCCTTCTGCTACAAGGTCTGAGGAGTGCTGAGTCTGCAGATGGCTGCAGACTTGGCATCTCCATCGATATGCCCATGTAAAGGCCCCTTGTCCCTGTAGATCAGGTCCCTTGGGTTCCTTAGCAACAAAGGGACATGGGTGACGTTCACAGGTATCCACAGAGGTGACAGCCCTGTTTGCATGTCACTTTGGGTCATCCCACCCAACCTTCCCAGAACAAGGGAAGAGGTGGTGCAATTCCCATTTCCAGACAATGGAGCATCTTTCCCTGTGGTAAAAGCTCAAGGGCTCATCAGTGGGATGTGCCTGATGGAACAGCAGTGTATATATATATATTTATATATATATATATATATTTAGAAAGAGCAGAAATAAACATTTCTGCCCATATGGGGTGAACTCCTCCACAAATCAGCAAGGGCCTCAAAATTTCCTCTCTGATTCCTCATGCTGGTGTAATGGATGGAGCTGGGTATGTCCAGCAGTGTAAGTAAATTTAGGAACTGCTCTTGGGGGCACCAGTCCTGAAACAGGGCTCTGCTTCCATGGGGGGTGAAAGGCACCCTCCACTCAGAGGGGTTGAGATGATCTTGTGCTCAAAATACCTTCCCCAGGGGAAGAAAAGACATTTTGGGTAGTGATGGCGCTGGTTGGGTTTCTAATAAGGAAAATTAAAGTGGCACAAACTCTCTCAAATTCACATTGGGGCAAAAAGAGGGTGAAAGGTGTGTTTGGTGTCCTGTGGGGTGGCTGCGGTCAGGTCCCTGTCCCCTGCCCTGACCTGGGCTGGGTGAGGAGGTCTGAGCTCCCCGAGCCAGTCTGTCCTCTGCCACCCCACAGGTCATCTCCTGGGGACACGCCTGGTCACCAAGCTGCTGCAGGCAGGGCCAGACATGGCATTGCTGCCAGGGTCATCCCTTCCGTGCCCTGAACCAAAGCCCCCAAGCTGGGATCGTCTCTCACCTCCTACCCAGCAGCTTGTGGGCAGTTTTTCCACATTTTCCTCATTCCCAGGATACAGAGCAGCCAGACAGCGCCCTGTGGGTGCACCACCTCCCTGGGGTGTCTCTGGCTCTTTTGGGATCCCCGAGGACCCCGTGTGACCCTGACAAACACTAATCATCACCACATGGCCTCAACATCCGCTCAAACACACATAACCCCTCTTAATACCTGTGTGGCTCCAGGTGCCTTCGGGACACTCCATCTAATCTGTCTGTCTGTCCAAGCAGTCTCATGAGACAGCATGGAAACCTCTGCCCCTACAAAGCCGTGGTGCTGAGGCTTCGTGCCAGTGCAGGGGCCCAGGGAGCTCCCCTGGGTGCAAGGATAGCTCTTTTGGAGCTTCATGAGCTTTTTGCTGAAGGAGTTTAACCCCCAAGGTGGGATATTCCCCCAGGGGAGCTCCCCATGTCAGCAAACGGACCAAACTCCCTCCCTGGGATCAGGAGTTTGCTGCACTCCTCTTCCTCCCCATCACTGCACAGCCTTTAAAACCCAGAGTGTCCTGAGCCTTTGGCCAGGGCTCTGCTGGGGCTCTGCTCCTTTAATCCAGCTCCTGGGATGTGCAGACACATGTAATGGTTATTAACACCATCTCACAGGTGGCTGGGGGAGCTCAGGTGAGTGGGGAGTCCCAGGACACTTGGCTTGCAGGAAAGCTCTAAACAGAGTAGGTGCCCCTCATCCCCATCCGTGAGCCATCCCATCACCCCCAGGCAGCTGGAAAACGAGGTGGAAGGCAGGAACGTGCTGTGCAGGTCACATTGGCACCTATAACTCTGTCTGCAGAGTTCTTTGGAACCTTTCCCTAATCCCTCCCTTGAGCACCTGTCTCCGGTGCAGACGGGGATTTCACAGACGGGGTCACACTCAGCAACATGTTGTCTTTTGAGGACATCGTGGGGGTGATGTCCCCTTTTCTGCCCTGCCACAACATTCCCCAGCAATGTCATCCTGGGGTCACACAGAAGGGCTGCAAGAGGCTTTATTTGTGGGGAGTTTTAGGAATAGGATGAAAAATATAACTGGTAGGGCAGCAGGGATATTGATTTTCTCTCTGTCTTTCCCCTGTCTCTGTTTCAGATGACCTGAAGGAATTTTTCTTTGCCCTGGCAGCAGAAGTCAGGAAAACCATCCTGGGCCCCCTCTCTCCCAAGTGCAGCTTGCTGGCCAATATCAAGGCTGTTCTGCAGCGAATGCTCCCAGAGGATTCCTACCAGCTGGCTTCAGGGAGGCTGCACATCTCACTCACACGGGTGGCAGATGGCCAGAATGTCATGGCCTCGGAGTTCAGCTCCAAAGAGGAGCTCATTCAGGTACACAGTCATTCCTCTGATGCTGAGGAAGATCTCTGCCCACTGCTCGGGGTGGAGGAACCTAAACTGGTGTTTTTAACTGCACTGTTTTCTACCCTGAGTAATAAACATTATAGTGCTTGCCAAAATTTTCTACTGAGAGGATCAAGAAGCTCTGCCAGAGCTGTGGTCCCACCACAATAAGCTCCCTGAGTCTTGGAGGGAGGGAGATGTGAGGTCCAGAGTCAGACAGGAACAAATCATGCTAAAAAAGCAGCAGGGTTCTTTCCAGCCTCATAAAGCTGATGTTGGTGCTCTAATTAGTGCTGATGACTCTTTAAGAGCTCTGTTAGTGCTCAGCTCTCTGGAGAGGCCTCTCCTCAGCCAAATCCCATTGGCAGTGGTTTTCCTTGTTGCCTCAGCACTTTCCTGGGAGGTAAGAGTTGGACAAAGCTGCTCCCAAACAACAAGCAGCTGATTAAGCAGTTAATTATCTGGTTAATTATCTGGGGGAAGAATCCCGGGGCAAAGACTGTGAGGTCCTAAACTTGCTTGTCACAGGGTGACAGCAGAGGGTGGCAACTCCATGGAGATGTTGGAGTTCACCCCGTGGTGCCTCTTCTAGGCAACCCAGGAGCCCAGGGAGCTCATTCCCAGCTGATGGGGTTGCTGGGAAATAGTTCAAATGCCACAGCAGTGGCTTTATCATTGACAAATCCCAGCAGGATGAGGATGAGTTGTGAGGGTGTCTTGGTTTTGTCCAAAAACCTGCAAAGATGAACAATGGCCCCAAAGCTTCACCTTGCCACTCTCACAGGGCAGTGTTGGACAGTGATATGTAGATTTACACCTATTAATTCTGGCAGGGCTTAATTAAAGCAATTTTAATTAAATTTAAATAAATTTAATTTTTAAAATTAATTAAAATCTGAAGGGCTTTGCCCTGCTCAAGAGAATTATTTCAACTTTAATGAAATGAGCTGTTTTGCCCTTCTTGAAGCCTTTCTTGCCACAGTCCAGGTGGCACTGGCAGCCTGGTTTCAGACTTTGTCAAGGCTGAATTTTCAGGCACCCAGTCAACAGCTTTTGTCCAGGGGAACTTTGACAGGAACATTGACTTCTGCAATCCCTCTCCTCCCCCAGGCTCTCCTCTGCAGCTGCTTCCTTCCTATTTACTGTGGATTCATCCCTCCATCCTACCGAGGAGTGGTGAGTGATATTTCCAATAAAACTCACGCTCCCAGCAGCGTGTTCTTGGGTTTGAACTTCATGTTCCCTTGAGCAGGGTGGACTATGTAGGTCCAGGCTTTTTCTTTAGCTAATGGAGGAGGATAAAGCCTTTCAGCTTGTTCTCCATCCCATCCTAAGGTGATAGCCGGGTGGAATTGCCATCTGGAGAGGCCTCTCCCGCTTTGCCCACAGACAGAGCGTGGATGACTCAGTCTTGCCTTGCAGATCTCCAGCGTGAGCTGAGAGGAATCCCACGCTCAGGAATTAGAGACACAATCCACTTATCCTGGGCAGGGTCTGCCTGCAGTGCAGGTGTCACTGAGATCAGGTGCAGACCTGCACGGCTGAGACACCGAGAGCCTGTGGGAGGATCCTCCCCCAGCCCTGTGCATTTTCATCCCCTGTGCTTGTCTGGGTGAAGGAGGAGCACGTCAGTGTTTTCCAGAGCTTTCAGGGGTGGGGCAGCCACAGCTTCTCTGGGCAACCTGTGCCAGGGCCTCCCCACCCTCACAGGGAACCATTCCTTCCCAGTGTCCCATCTAACCCTCCCCTCTGGCAGTGCAAAGCCATTCTCCTTGTCCTGTCACTCCAGGCCTTGGCCAAAGTTCCTCTCCAGCTCTCCTGGAGCCCCTCTAGGCACTGGAAGGGGCTTTAAGGTCTCCATCCCTGGAAGTGTCCAAGGCCAGACTGGACAGGGCTTGGAGCAACCTGGGCTAGTGGAAGTTGTCTCTGCCCATGGCAGGGGGTGGAATGGGATGAGCTTTGAGGTCCCTTCCAACTCAAACCATTCCCTGGGTCCATGATTGCTGTGTGAGGCCCCTCTGCACTGTCACTTCATGAACATTTAACTTGATCAGCTGCAACCTCAAACCCCACTGAGGTGGGTGGCAAATTCAGATTCCTTCTGGGACAGAGCAAATGACATTTTCCTTGCCCAGTGAGCAATCCCCCAGGGCTTTACAGACAATTATTAAAGTGGGGGCCCTGCTGTTTGAGTTCAGGACTTGAAAGTTATACAACACTGTGTGTTTGGTGATGTTTGAATTGGCTCACAACTGCCAAATTTTTTTTTTTTTTACAAACCTTTGTGAATTAAAATAATTATATTCCCATGTTAATAACTGCTGTGGATTACAGCACCTGGTTGAGGGGCTGGCTGGGTGCCACAGGCAGGGCAGCTGGAGGAGCTCGTAAAGCCTGGGATTAAGAGTAAGGGTGGGAAGAGATGCTGTTGAAAGAAGAGAGGACGTGCTGGGACGTGGTGGGAGATTCTTCCCCTGGACTCAGCGCTGGTGAGGCCACCCCTGGAGTGCTGTGTCCAGTTCTGGCCCCTCAGCTCAGGAAGGACATTGAGGGGCTGGAGCAGGTCCAGAGAAGAGCAACGAGGCTGGGGAAGGGACTGGAGCACAAGTGCTGTGAGGAGAGGCTGAGGGAGCTGGGGGGGCTCAGCCTGGAGAAGAGGAGGCTCAGGGGAGACCTCCTCACTCTCTGCAACTCCCTGACAGGAGGGGGGAGCCAGGGGGGGTTGGTCTCTTTTTCCAGGCAACTCTCAGCAAGACAAGAGGGCTGGGTCTCAAGTTGTGCCAGAGAAGGTTTAGGCTGGATATTAGAAAGAATTTCTTTGCAGAGAGGGTGCTCAGCCATTGGAATGGGCTGCCCAGGGAAGTGGTGGATTCTCCATCCCTGGAGGTTTTTAAGAAGAGACTGGATGTGGCATCAGTGCCATGGGCTGGGAACCACAGCGGGGTTGGATCAAGGGTTGGACTTGATGATCTTGGAGGTCCCTTCCAACCCAGCTGATTCTATGATTCTATGATTCTGTGATTCTGTGTCACCCATGGAGCTGCTGGTTCTCATCCTGGTGGCACTGCCACGACCCTCAAAGCAAACCCTCCCTCTGCTCCTGCCCACAGCGCTACGTGGACGGGGGGTTCACCGGCCTGCAGCCCGTGTCCAGCCTGGAGGAGCCCGTGATCACCGTGTCCCCCTTCACCGGAGAGCTCGACATCTGCCCCCGGGACTGTCCTGCCATCTTCTTCTGCTTCCAGATCTTCAATGGCAGCGTCCAGATCTCCATAGAGAACCTCTGCAGGATCAGCTACGCTCTCTTCCCACCCAGCACCATGGTGAGCCCACCAGGGCTTCTCCCAGCTTTGTTTTGGTTAAAAGAAATCAATTCTGCTCCTGCCTTCCCGAGCTTTAGGATTCAGCTGAATCTCCACCACTTATTAATCAGATTTCAAAGGTGGGGGGGAGCACCAACTGTTATGGCAGGACGTTATTTGGGGGGGACACTGCTGATGGGTGGGCAACCTGGGGTGGGGGTCCACAACCTGCAAAGGACCAGATGGAATGAGATGATCTTTAAGGTCCCTTCCAACCCAAACCATTCTGTGATTCCACGACCAGTGTTTCTGTGGTTGGAAACCAACCTGTGCTTGCTGCCTTCCCAAATGGGCCATCCCAACCCTCCATGGTCAAAGAGCTTTGGATAGATCCTGCACTGCCCTGCCTGGGTTGGGGCTCTTCAGTGACCTCAAGTCTTTCTCCTTGCAGGTCTTGAACGACATTTTCTCCCAGGGGTACCAGGACACTGCCCTTTTCCTGTACAGGAACAGTAAGTGCCACCCCAAGACCTGATGGGCAGATGTTTGACAGGCACAAACATCATCCCTTTCTCTCCGTGTCCCACAGATGCCTTTGGATTCAACTACTTCGATGGCAATTTCCGCTTCGGCAGCACCTGTGGGAAAAACAACTCCACCCAATCCAAGGGGACACACCCCGGCCTGTACAGGAGGATCCCCGAGAGCCTGACTCCTTACTTCCTGCCAGGTAGAGGATTTGGGGTGCTGAGCTCAGGTTTAGGGCTGCTGCAGCCCTCAAGGGGAGCAGTGTTATATTTAAGACATTATTGAGTTATTTATTATGGTAAATATTTCTACATCTGCAGTAGCTGCTCACAAAGAGGCTTTGTAAGAGTGGCTCAAGCTGGACTTGGGCCTGGGCTTAAGCATCTACCTGAGCTGCAGCTGGACAAGAGGGATTCTTGCATCTATTTGATTATTTCTGTTACTGATCTTTATTTCCTTCTGTGTTGTCGTTCGTGGGCACAGGCTTGTGGAAGAAGGAGCAGATGAATGGACTGCAGGATCCCCTGGCCAGGATCCTGTTGCAGCCATACAGGCTTCCAGCTTTATTCAGGAAGGGGTAAGAACACCCTGAGAGAGGTATCAGAGAATGACACACAAACCAGGGGTCGTGGCTTCAGCAGTGGTGAGACAGCTGAAGGGACACATGAAGGGATTTACTGTTCCCTGAAGGCAAACTCTCAGGGAGAGTGGGTGTGGCTGGTGGGAACACCACAGGATCACTTGGTTATGGAAAAGATTGTTACAGGGTTTACATTTACCATTAACACCTTTTCCTGCCTTTGCCCATCATTAAACTCCGGCTGTTTATTTTCCTTTTGCAGGGTGAAGAAGGTGTGGGGGCTGCTGGAAGGTGTCACCTCCCTGGTACAAGGACTCCATAAACTCCTCCAAACCTTGGTGCCTGGTTTGCCCAAGAGAGCCGTGGACAGGAGGTGAGAAGCTCAGAGGATGCAAACCCTCAGCATAGGGAGAGGAGGGAAACCCTGGGGGACCTCACCCATGGGTCACTGATGCTGAGCGTGGCTAAAATCTCCAAATCTGGAGTAGCCCACATTAAAAATAGCTATTTTTCCCCCCATTATATTATTTTGATATCTCAAAGGAGCTACAAAACAGCTCAGTGCTGCTTCCCTATTGCAACATAATCGTGTTCCAGATATTTGTCTGCTGGGCTTTGTCCTGGCACGACATCAGGAACGCTCACCAAGATCCTGAGAAATGTTTTGGCACTAAACTCTCAAGGATTTGAGGCACTTAACTTGTCACACCGACAGCTTTGAAGTCGTATCTCCCCAAAACCTGCTTGCAAGTCCCTTCATGAGCAGCTGGAAGGAGACTCGCCCAGAACGATTCCACACAAACTGCTCAGCTCTGAGAAAGCCCTTTGGTGTCACACACCCCTGGGGCTGCTCATCCCTCTTGGTCCGTGGATCTCGACTCAGGTGTCCCTTTGTCCCCACAGGTAACTGTCCTGGGCAGGCCCTGGGGGTCTCTGATGCCGCTGGTTCCGTTGCCTCGGGAAGGGATGGGTGAGACCAGAGCTCATCTCACACACCAGCACGGCTGCTGGGTTTCTGTGGAATAGTTTGGAGGGTGTTTTTTTTTCACCTGGGAGCTGATCCTGCCTCCAGTGCTGCTGCCCCTGCTCAGGCCTGTCCTGCTCTAACATGACAGGCGAGGCAAAGCTCTGGTGCTGCTCCTGTGACCCAGCACAGGCTGCAGGAGCCACTGGGCAGCTTCACCTGCAGGCACCCACGGCCCAGCACCTGTTTCCCTCCCCTCTCTCCCTCCTCATCACCAGCAGCCTCCCATCCCTTCCTTTAATGCAGATTACAGGGCAGGAATTTGCCATGAAATGCCACATTTTAAGTGTTTTCCTCCCACTCAAAAACTTCCAGAGCAGTTTCATCTGAGCAAGGGAGAAGCCTTAGGGAGCATCACACTGGGCAGGAACCAATTTTTGTCCAGTTCTCTGAAGTTACTTTACCAATCCTCTATCCTTGAGCTTCACACAGCCCCATAGCTCTGCTTCTCCTGCCTGTGGAGGTGGGAGAACATTTGGATCCCCCTCAAATTCGCAGCTGTGGACAAGAATGGAGAAACCTGAAGATTAACCTCCTCCTACTTCAGAGTCCTGCAGTCTGTGCATTCCCTGACATTTCACAGATAAATTAGTTCTTTTCAGGGAATTGTCTGTAATTTGCAGCCACCCACAGTGCAGGGCCCAGGCAAACACCCCCCGTGTCTCTGGTCTGTACAGAGAATTAACTGGTAGCTCTCTTAATTATCCCAAATCCGAGCTGCACATCAGAGATGGGTTGGCTTCAACCTGAATCTCCCCTATTTGATGGTTCCCAATGGACAACAAATGGATCCCAACAGCACAAACTGTTTATGTGAATAAAGAGCCTGTTTAATTGCACAAAGGGAAATGGAACAGAGGGAAGTTTCATCCAAAGGGCCCTGGGGACTGCAGGCATGAATGTGGGGAGCAGCTGAAGGCTGCTTTGATGTAAACAGATCCAAAGTTAGCTCTGAATGCTCTGTGAAAGATTAATACACCAAGTTCTGCTATCTTTGGTTGAAATCAGGGACCTGGGAATATTTTCTCTGGAATGAGCTCGCAAAAAAGAAACCTGGATGCTTATTTCATAGAATCATGGAATGGTTTGGGTGGGAAAGGTCCTGGGCTTCCTAGCAAGCACCACTACCTCCAGGCAGGATATTCCCATTTCAGTCAGACTCAAGCAGTTACAGTTCAAATGGGAATTAAAATCCCCCAAAGAAAATTTTCCTTTTTTTTTTTTTTTTGGACACCCAAATCCACTAAATGTGCCTGCAAATCTCAGCCACAAACTGGAGCACAGTTTGAACTGCCCAGTGTGTCCCACCTGCCCCTATGATCCTTAGTCATAAAAACTCAGTAAAACTTCGAGGACTTCAACAAAAAAACAACCCACAAGAAACACCCAAACCAAAACAGTCCCAGCAAAAAGCCCTCCTGCTCCAAACCTGCAGAGATTTGCTAAGAGAGAAATATTTAACAACTCAATATTGAAATCAGCTGGTTTTTGCTTTATTAATCCCTCATTTTTTCAAGGAAGCACAGCTGGTGCTGCCTCCTCTGCGTGAGCTTGGAGCTAAGGGCAGCAGGAGGCTTTGCCAGAGGCAATGGATAAATCTTGGCATCAGTTGGAATCACCTTGTGCAGGACATTGTTTCACCCCAAGGAAGCAGACTGGAAACCCAGCTGCACCCAGTCGGGGTAGATCCACTCTGGAATGCCTCCCTTGAGGTGGGTCACGGGAAGCACCAGGGTCTGGGGCAGGGATAGAAGGGGCTGTTGGTCCTGCCTGTGCTGCTGATGTCACTGTCACTGTCACATCCTTGTGCTCCTCAGTGCAGGTCAGGCTCTGCCTTCAGGCTGGGCTGCAAGTTCCTCATTCTCTCTTTGAAAGATAAACTGGAGCTAAAGGCAGCAGCGGGGCCAAAAATGCTCTTCTGTGGCTGGCCTGGCCCTAAAGGGAGGAAAACCACATTATTCTGTCTGACAGCCAATTCTGGCAGTTCCTGTGAGACAAACTGGATTCAAGTACCTGAGCAGAGCTGTTCCCTCCCTCCTGCTGTCCAAAGGGCAACAGGACAAGCAGGTTTTGATATCCCTCAAATATTGCCCTCCCACCACTGTGCTGTTGTTTGCCCCATTGAACTCAGAAGAAATGTGAAGCCTCAGGTGGATGGGATGAGAGTTTGGAGGCATTCCAAGGCAGCAGGAGCTCCTCCAGCTCCGGGGAGGGAAGAATCCCAGAATCTGATCCAAGCAATGGAGCCAAACAAAACCAAGCCTGTGCTCAGTCCTGCCTGTGGCTCTGGCTGTTGGCTGCAGGTGCTTCATGCCAGACTCTGCTTCTAGTCCAAGGACTAAGGAGGGTGCAACTCCCTGTGCAATTGTCCTGCTGGGCATGAGGATAGAGAGGCAAATCCTTGTGGATTGTGTCCTTTGGAAACAGGACTTACTCAAGAAATCAGGTACAAGTTGGTCACAAGTTTATCCCCCTGCTGATTTGGCAACAGCGATGATATTGCACAGATAAACAATAAAACAGCCTTTTCCTGGCCTAGATCATCAGGGCTTTTCCTTCATGGATATGGAAAACCTCCTGTGTTTCTCCTCTGGAGACTGAGAGCCCACACTCACCTCTTGGTTGCTCCCTGGCCTAACAAAGGAGTTTTGATTCCTCCCACAGGTAAACTGATTTCAGTGAAAAATGTTGCAGCCCAGCTGCAAACCAGAGACAGAGAGTCCTGATAGCCCAGGAGTCCAAAGAAGCCTCATTCCTACTGTGTTGCTTCCAAAAGCTCCACGTAGCTCAGAGTGATGGAGCCTTTAAAAATGCAACCATGGAAGCAACAGCCTCATACTGTGTCCTGCACTTCTTAGTGGGCCTAGAGCTGGTTTGTTTTCCATGGAAAGACCTTCCTTGCTTTTATTTTATGCTTTTCAAGCTTTTATTTTTAGAGCTGGAAAGGTAACAGTCCTATTCTTTCCACTTCATATTCCTCGTTTGGTGTGGTCCTCCTAGAACAATATTCAGGTCTTTTTTTTTTTTTACTTTTTATTTATGAGGCAACATTTTAAATAATCAGCATGTTGAAAAAGCTGTGTCATTTTGCCTAAGCTGACAAATTCTGAAATGTTGAAAGACTAAGAAAGAAAAAGGAAATAAATAATAAAATTGTAAAAAATGTTGCATTCCAGCAGATACTTCTTCGTATTTCTCTAGTAATAATAACACAAACTGGGAACTGAAATGCTGAGGATTCACTGGTTTTCTGTCCAAAATTGAAATGGGAGAGGGCATTATTTTGCATAGGATTGCAGAAAACTGCAAGTCTTGGATTTAAACCTGCCCTGTGTTGCTCAGAAATGATACAGGTAGAGGTTTGCCTGCAGCTCTGAAGTGCCTTCCTTGCACTCAGAATTTCTCTGGCTGCAACCAGAGTGACTAAGGAGAAATCTGGATTTGACCCTGGAACCCTTGAGACACCCTTAATGAAAGGATGTGTGGACAGAACCTGTTATTACCTTGCAAGCTGAGTAAATAAATGGCTTTCTCCATGGAAAGAGCTGCTGTTCCAAAGAGCCCTTCTGAGCCAGCTACAAGCCTTAATCCTCACCTAAAACAGGTTCAGCATAAAGCCTCACTAATAACCCCTGACCCAGGGGGGCCTTTTTACCTATTCCTGATGTCCTCACATCTTTTCTGGAGCCTCCAAAGTCCCAGAGAACCCCTTTGGGCAGTGACAGCCCTGGGCCAAGTGTCACTTAGCCCGTGAAAACTGGTGGGGTAAAGGAAGTGCCGGTTCTTTACCCTTCTGGGGATGGTGAAGGTGATGTGGGGCTTCATCTTCTGCCTGGGTGGTCCCTTGATTCTCTTCAGTGACCTCCTCAGGGTCTGTGGCTCTGGAGCAAAGTTCTCTCAGTTCTGGCTTCCAGTGCAGGGTCTCCTCACCTTTCTGACATGATCCACTGGTGAATGAAAGCTTAAAGCCTTTGAAGTAATCTACAGGGAAATCAACTGTGGGGAAGAGAATCCAGCTCTCACTACCTGTTCCTCAACAACCTGTTCTCCAGCAGTGTGAGGCATGACCAGGGTTGACTGGAAAACAGGGATACTGGCGACCCCATGGTTAATTGGAGTTGGGTTTGGGGGTCAGGGATCACCAAACTTTGCTGCTTTGTGATCAGTGGGTTATCAAACACCTCACAGGGCACATAAGTCTCCATTTCTGTCCAGGTCCTGGGGGCCTGAGTTCCCTGGGAGAAAGTTCTACCAGGCCCACTGTGGCAGAGAAAAGACCAAACATCACCAGAGAGTGACCAGGGAGCTTCAGGAGAGGCTGGGAGTCAAATAATCCTATAATGCCAGGGATGCAGGGATCCCTCTGCCCAGGACCCTCTGGGTGCACTGGCAGCATCTCTTACCTTCTGTCAGCAACCCAAAAATGTGAGAGAAGCCCCCAACCTACCTGCTCCTCACTCCCAGTCACTTACTCAGTCTCTTTAGGAAGCAGACCGTGTCCTGGTAGCCAGAGGCAAAAAACCGGTCCATGACCTGCAGGGGGGAGTCTCCAGTCAGGGCAGCTGGGCCAGAGAAAAGGGGGCTCGTGGCTCTGAGTACCTGTAGGAGCAGCTCACTTGGCGTTTGGGGAGCTGAAAAATGTGCTGTAAGCGGCAGAGGTTCCTCGTGGAGAGGTGCAAAATGCAGTCAGAGAGCTGGAAGTTGAAGAAGGCGGCGGCGCCGTCCCGGGGGCAGATGTCGTATTCGCCGGCGAACGCAGACACGGTGATGGTGTTCTGGGACACGAAGTCAGCTTTCCACATGGCCAGTTCCCCGTCCACGTAACGCTAGGAGGGACAGCAGGGAACCCTGGGCCCTCCTGGTGTCAGGGAGAGCAGTGCTGTGTCCCATTTGGGGTTTCTTCCCCACCCAGGCTGAGGCTCTGGGGCTGCAGAGATGCCCTTCCAAGGAGCAGCACAGTTTTTGTGCTCCAGGTCCACACCCACCACCTCCTCCCTTCCAGCCACAAAAGCACTCTTTAACGGGGAGGCAAGAGCAGCAGAAAGGAGTTGAGCCAACCCTGGGGACAGGGGGAGGATGGACAATTTTGTGAGAGGGTCCGTTCAGTTTGCAGTAAGGTCAGACTTTGGGGCACCTTCTTCCCTCTGTAGACACTGGGGGAACATGGCACTGAGCAACTTTGGTGGCAAACACAGGTATAAACATCCTCAATGCCACCACTGGAGAAAGAGCACAGCCTAGAGGGGCCCTTGGCCTGACCTGGGACAGGGTCTCCAGACCACAAGGTACTCACCACCCCACGGTACTTAGGAGGGAAAAGTCCAAAATACGCTGGGATGAAGCAGCTGCACAGTATGGCCTGTGGGTGAGACAGGAAGGACAGAGGTGAGCAAAGAGCCACAAAACCTGTTGCCCTTGGGAGTGGTGGCTCATCTGTGAATGCCAAAACAGAGACCCCCAGCTGGGTTATTGGGCACCACTACTGGGCACCAGACCACGCCTGATATCCACAGCCAGGGCTGGAGAAGTAGGAAGGGAACCTGTGAAATGCCTCATACTCAGGATAATTCAGCCATCAATTAAAAGGGCTGATTGTTTGTATTATTTCAGCTTGTGAGCCTGTCTGGGTTCAGAGGGGTAAGGGCAGAAATCATGGGGTGGGTTACAGTGAGGCCCCAGGGCCTGTTGGGATGAGACAAGGGTTAGGGTTGGGTTTGAAACTAAAAAGGGTGAGATTTAGATTAGAAATAAGGAAGAAGTTTTTTACAGTGAGGATGGTGAGGCCCTGGCACAGGTTGCCCAGAGAAGCTGTGGCTGCCCCATCCCTGGAAGTGTCCAAGGCCAGGTTGGACAGGGCTTGGAGCAACCTGGGACAGTGGGAGGTGTCCCTGCCCATGGCAGGGGGTGGAATGAGATGGGCTTTAAGGTCCCCTCCAACCCAAGCCATTCCCCAGTTCTCTGCTGTGGGGCATGGCCAGGCAGTAAATCCCACACATCTCCCCTTGCTGTGGCTGCTCCCACCTGGATCAGGTCCTCCTTGGAGGCAAACTCGGACACGGTCACACTTTTCCAGTCGCGCAAACGGGTGAGGACAATGTGCAGCTTTCCAGACACCAGCTCGTGGGCATTGGGAGGCAGGTGTTTGTCTAGGCCATACCTTAAGATTTTATGGACTCTTTTTCCAGGAACAAGCCCCCACAAGCAGGTTGTCAGACGACTGAGGACGGTATCCTTGAACCCATCTGAAGCAAAGCAGAGCAATCATTCTGCATCCCTTATATGATTAGTGACATACTATTATGTATTATTTATGTACTTGCTGAGCTGCACTTCCACCTGGGAAGGGGGCATTTTACCACCTTGTGAAATGCTCACACAGAGCCATTATTTTCATTAGGGCTAAGCCTCTCATGAGTAGACCCAAATTTTCCAAGGACTTTCAAAATTGCAGGAAACAGAAGTATCTTGTTTTCTTATCCCATTTATCTTGATTTTCTCCACAAGGCATCTTAAAAATTTTTGGAGATGTGGGAGAAAACTGACAAGAAGCCTTTGTAAAACTTTTCCTCCTGTTGGCTCTTGAATCTGTGTTCCCCCCTAATGTATTTTCTTTCCCCTCTGTGTTTTGGGAATCTACCAGCAAGCCCAAATGACTTATTAAGGAGAGAACTTCTGTTTCTTATATTAGACATGCTTACTATTAATTCAAATTAATAAGATGCATGACTTATTTAATAATTATATCTAATCTGTTTTCTCTCTGCTGGTCAGTTTACTCATGTTTTCCACTCTTCCAGAAGTCAATAAAGCAAAATTCTGAGGAATTAATCACTGATTAATTAAAAAAACCCCTTTTGCAACTCCCAGATTCCAAGATATTTGATCTCTTTAGGCTCAGAATGGACAGAAGTGCACAGCTCTTACCTATATCAGATCCACACAATCCAACTGTAGCTACAATTGATCCTGAAGATGATCCATAGATCCTGGATGCAGATTTCAGTATGTCAGGAGACAATTCCAGCAGAGCAGACAACACTCCAGCTTCATATACAATCAAGAAACTGCAGCCTCTAAAGAATACAGAGTAAGGTCTTCCCTCTTTTCCACTTATCCTCATCATCTCTGCAAACACCAAGCACTCCAGCCACGAGAGAGCAGCTGCCCAACACCTTCAGAGGGTTTTCCAGAGGCAGACAACCCTTAGCTGTGTCCCACTGTCTTATATCCCTCTGTTTGTCATAAATCTCTGAGCCAAACATCCAGTGAAACAGCAGCAGTGGGCAGAAGTGGATGGTGTGATGTCTTAATGCCTAAGGCCACCCATTAAAATCAGATTATTACATTGCAGGGTGCCTGAGGTGAGCACTGAGCTGCTGGGCAGCCCCGGGACACGTCACACTGATGTGTTGGGGAAGCAGCTCAGGGGGGCCCCAGAAATGATTCCTCAGGAGGGAAAAGCTGCTCCCCCAAGTACTGAAACTCCTCCATGGTACCCCAGGGTACCAGCACGAAATTCCAGCCTCTTGGGAGGTAGGAATCAACAAATATTTCCTGGTGTGAGTCTTGCAAGATGCTCCCCAAAGCTCTCTTGCCCCATTTGTAACACGTTACCAAACCCCATCCCAGGGAGTGGAAAGGGTGGTTGGATTACTAAAAAAAATCACAACCCAGGTTGTTTTCCTCATTTCACAACTTCAGGGTCCAAGTTTGCTTAAATAAAGGGCAAAAATACAGAGTCCAGGTAACAACTCGTGGCTTCACCTGCCTCCTAAATGGCCAAGGTAGAGCAGCAGGTTCGTAAAGAAGTAAAGAGGAGGGGGGAAAAAGTCTGGCAAACCCAGTGATTTACTGATTATCCACCCAAAAATGCAAAGCCTTCTTAGTCCTGCACCCTGGAGAGACATGGGGAAACTCCTACAAGGAAAGCCAGCTCTGAGCTGGGCAAGGTCAGAGGCAACTGGACAACACAACCAACAACATCAACAACAACTTGGACATATTTCTCTGGAAAATCTACCCAATATCCTCAGGCAAAAAGGCTTCCAAAACCACTTTGGAGATGCTTCTTTCCCCCTTGCTGTGTTTTGAGGCAGTGCTGGAGGAGTTTGGTGGCTCGGTACTGCCCTGATCTGTGCAAAGGAGCTGCAAAATACCCCTGGGGGTGGCAAAGCAGCTGGGCTGTGGTCTCCACCAACCCCCAAACCGTTCCCCGGTGTTAATCCAGCCCAAATTCCCCACGGGAGCAGTGTCTGTCACCACCAAGCTCCACCCAGGAGCCACTAAACTCCTGCACACACCCTGTGGGCCCCTTGCAGATCCCACTGCTGAGCTGCAGGGGAAAAGAGTAAAGTAAAACTGAAGAGTCAAGCGAGGAACAAATATATTCCATGACTAGTGAAGAGCACAAATGCACTGCAAATAACTTTCCATCTACTCTTTAGTGCAAGGGGCACTTAAGAATTAACTGCAGTGAGAGGGTTGATCCCAGAAGCTGCTCTGAGCTGCTTATGGGGTGCAAGAGGGATGTGGCACTTGAGACCCACTTACTTCGTGGTGAGGCACACAAAGCTCCCGAGCTTAAGGAAAACTTTGATGCCCAACTCCGTGACCTGGGTTAAAAAAACCAGAAGCAGAGGTGTGCAGAAGCACCAGCATTCCCACTGCTTCCAGCCTTGGGTTCAATCCCTCCTTGATTGGAGGATTGCCCTAAGTCAGCAGCAGGAGCAGGGAGCCAAAAGTGTGACTCGTTGTTGCAGTGCTTTCCAAACACAGCTGGACAGCTCTGTCACTGCAATCCCAAACCAAACCCACGGACCAGGCCACACAGGCCACGTTTGACTCCTAATTGCATGTCTGTACTATTGAGATAGTTTGTAAATCCGTGTGTTTTACCTCCTTGCCCAGTCTTGCAGCACCAAGAAGTAAATGGTGTTTATCTAAGCACTAGGTACAAAGTCCTTAGGAAAAGCAGAGGGAAGCCAAGCCTCCACCTGCTTATTCCCTCCTAGCAGGTGCTGCCACGTCTCCCTGGCTCTCAAACCCTTGGACTGCTCCTCATGGAGGGGCAAGGAGTTAGAAAAAAAATTGAAATGTAAGCCTATTACACAGCCCTGGGTGAGCTTTGTGTCAGAGTGAGGTACCCAGACCTCCAAGGTGGGGCTTGAAATGTGGGAGAAATCCAGGTGGTCTGAACAGGAGTGGCCCAGGTGGCATAAACAGTGATGGGGAAATCCTGCTGTGGAAATGCAGAAGCTGTTTCTCGGCCCCTCTCTGCTCTGCCCCAGGATGGGACACAGATGGTGTGTGTCTCTAAGGGATGCCCTGGGTTGTAGGTGTGTTGTTTTACCAGGCCAAATGCTCCCATGCCCTTTGGCACTTGTCATGTCTCCATCCCTGTGTCAGAAACCACTCCAAACTGAGGGACTCTGCTCATCTGTCCCTCCTCTCTTCATCCCAGCTTTGGGGACAAAGCCAAGCTTGGCCTTGAGCAAACAGAGCATCCAGGGTGGGCCAGTTTGAAGCTCCATTAGCCAAGAGAAACAAAGGAATCCATGTGTCTGAGAACACAGGGCAATACCCCAAACAGGATCCTCTTCCTTTGGCATTAAAATGATCCAGGAGCTGCCCCAGCTGCACAGCCAGGACACAGCAGGAGCAGGCTGGCAGATGCCAAGAGGTTCTCTTGCCTCCCCAAGGTGGAATATTCGAGCATTGAGCTGACACCAGATCAGACCATTCTTTCACAGGTCTGCAGTGACAAAGACGTGACCTCAGGGCTGCCTTGTTCTGGGAACCCAGTGTGTTCCTAACCCACACACAGACTCTGAGCTGCAAGTCCTTTCAAGAGAAAGACTTTGAGGAATTTGTTTCTGTGGGGCAATGAAACACCTCAGAATCAGATGTGCAGCTCTCAGACCTGAAGCTCTCAGACCACGTGAACTCATTGGGTGAGCTGGTGCTGCTGTGCTAGCAGGATTAACCAGCTGGGATCTGGAGGGGAGCTGCTGCTCACACAGACCACTGCATGTCCAGAAATATCAACTCCTGCAATGGAGAATAAAGGAAAAGCCACGCTCTGAATGGTTTCTGCACTCACTCACAGATTCATCCTCCTTAGACAGCATTGTCTGGCTGCCCTAAATGCATCTCCCTGGCTGAGGAGGCTTTTAGCTGAGTGAGATGTTCAGGGCAAAAGGGAGGGACAGGAGGGGCTGAGCTCATCCAAACTGTGTGATGAGTCCTCCCCCAAAATTTCCCGATCCAGCCATACTTGCAGCAGTGCCCAACACTGATCTAAAAGCCCCAGGACAATTGAAAAGGTCCAAAAGAGCCATTTCCTCTTGTCCTGGAACAAAAGGTTGCAAGTTCTTGTGGCTTCACATTTATTTTATCAAGACTATCCCAACACCAATGGATTCAGCCTTGTCCATATCCTGGATATCCAGCACCCTCAGTGCCTTGCTTTGCTGAATAATTGGAAACAACCTCTGATGCTGGGGTTCAAAACAGGGAATCTCAGCATTCCCTACACCTACAGCAGGGGAAAACCAAAGGACTCAGGGGGTGTAGAAATCCGAAATAGCAGTTCTATTTTGGGTTGAAATCTTCTCTTGGAAGATCCTAATCTTAGCAAAAATCAGTTTGTGTTTCTCTCTCACCTTCATGGAAGCTCAGCTGCTTTTTATTTGTGTCTAACCAGTTGGTGAAGTGATTAATGGAGGAGTTTCCAAGGCACCTCCCCAGTTTAGTGCACTGAAACAGGGGCAGAATAAAGGAGTGGCTCTGGCAGTGGTCTGGACTTGCTGACACTGGCCCAGAGTGCACATTCCCATCTGCCTGCCCTCCTCCCAGAACAGCAATTTTAAGGGTTGACACCACAATCAACATTTTTGCCACTGATTTCACTGACAACCTTTATTCTGAGTAGGAAAGAAAAAAGTATGAATGTTCCACCCTGGACCTCGCCTTTTAAATTGGTATTTCTCTAAATTTGGCAGCTCCCAGTGCCCCAGCATCCCCAGCTTTCCTCCTAACAGGAATGTGGCACACAGACCTCCAGTCTGTACTACGATTAGCATTAATTAGAGAAACCTTTTCCCTGTTCTCATGACAAACATCTCACCCAGGCACATGACATGATGTCAGTGCCCACTGCAGCCACGTGGGCTGCCCTCATGGTGATGAAACAGTGACTTCACCGGTGCCTAAGAAGGTGGTGCTTGCAGACAAGACCAGGTCTCTCTGCTGAAGAGACTTTCCTGCTGACACAGCACCCCCGGGGCTGTGAGGA
>NW_016690270.1:1385874-1416406 GCF_001604755.1 Lepidothrix coronata | reverse complement strand
GCCCAGGGAAGTGGTGGATTCTCCGTCCCTGGAGATTTTCAAAAAGAGACTGGATGTGGCATCAGTGCCATGGGCTGGGAACCACAGTGGTGTTGGATCAAGGGTTGGACTGGATGATCTCGGAGGTCCCTGATTCTATGATTCTATGATTTCAGGCTAGAGGAAATTCTTTACCCTTACCAGAGCCTTAGGATCACCCTGTTATAGCAGTAAGATACCTCAGTAGTAGATTATAGAATCTCAGAATGGTTTGGGTTGGAAGGGACCTTAAAGGTCATCTCATTCCACCCCCTGCCATGGGCAGGGACACCTTCCACTAGCCCAGGTTGCTCAGAACCCCATTCAAAGATTTTGAGTGATATTAGAGCAAAGTTACATCATTCCCTCTTCTCAGGTAGTGGAGAAGACTGGGAAGAGCAGAGCAGTTCCCCATCAGAAGGCAGCCAGAGTCACACTCAGCCTTTCTGAGCTCTTCATTGTGCCCACACCATGAGGAGCTTTGCAGTGCTCCTGGCTGTGGGATTCACTGTCAGCAGCCCCACGGCACGTTGTGGAAAGAGAAAAGCCCCAGGAAGAGGTGGAATCATGGAATTATTGGAGTGACACTGGGAGCAGTGGGAGGGCACTGGGAGCACTGAGGGGAGTCACCCACACCCCAGGTGTGAACAACGAGGCCCTTCAGTGAGCTCTGGTTTTGTGGGATGTTTTCAATTATGTAGCTGGAATTCTGCGAGAGTGAACAAATTTATTAGTACATGTAACTGGAAAGGAGTCCGTGCTGGCTCTCGAGTGTGGTGCAAATAAGAGTTTGCACACGAAAGGGGAAGGTCAGGCAAACCTTTCTGTCCTGACGTAGTTTCTTCCAGGGTAGTAGTGATGTTTTCCGCTTGGATCTGCCCTTTGGCGGGTTTGGTCCTCATACACTGACTCCTTTTGCGAGTCCCCACCGCCACCGTGTGGTGGTTTGGCGAGAACTGAAAGGGCACGGGTAAAAGCCAAGCGCTTTTTGTGTGTTATTATGACATATTAAACACGATTTTTAAAAAGTCAGACATAACACCGCCACTTACGTTCCTGTGTCCCGCAGAAACCTTTCAGAAACACGCGAGTTCTCACCACCCACTGACACAAACACTCACTGGGCTTGAACACACAAGCACAAGCACATGAGAGAAAGGATTGTTATGTTTGGGATTCCCAGCTAGCTGAATGTGAGTGAAGTGCCTCTGAGAAAATCAAGCGTTTCTGAGGACACGTACTTGTGTGGAAAAACAAGTATGTGTCCTCAGGAAAAAAAAAAAATCACTGAAACTTGGTGGAAAAAAAAAATCACTGAAACTTGGTCATCTCATCATAAAATGCACCCACAAAGAGAACTTAATGCACATAGACAAAGTACAGTCAGGACTACACCCCCCAGTTCTTCACCTGGACTTATCTGCTTTGCATTAAACATTTCTAGGTATTCATAATATTTGCATTATTGGAGAATTTATACGTCTGTGCAGCTCCATGCCTCAAAAAACACTAGCTCACCTGAGCCTCAGGTCTAAGATGCTGGGGAAGCATTTGGCAGCAAAAACTCTGTAACAAGTATAACTGGCACTTTCCTTATGGATCAGAGAGGTGAAGCAATCCTACATGGAAGTCTGATTCTAGTAAGGAATCAGACTTCAAACCATGTTACAGAATGAGCAGCTGAGCAATGAACCCTGCTGCAAGTAAAAGCTCTCCAGGTGTCACATTTTCCCACAGAATTCCCACTGTTCCTTCAAATAATGTAGGAAAGCTATTGTTGGAAACCTGGGGCTCTTTTTATTCCTTTCCTAAAAGATTTCAAGTTTGCACAGCAAACCCAAGGCCTGTTTTAGAGGGTCTGGGGGGGGGATATACTTTTTTCAGTGGAAGCAGATGGGTGCTGTTCCCTTTGGAGGGGGTGCAGGAGGACCCCTGTGACCACCTCGCTGAGCTAGAGGGTTGTAGAGGCGTGGACTCCTTTCTTCTCTGAGGTTCAGGGCAAAGGGTGAAGCCTTTGTACAATTTTCTCAAAGTCAGGTGTGATGTCAGCTTGAGCAGTGATCTGTAAAGAAGCCAGTGAAATGATTTCTCCTGCCAATGTCCCCTAAAACTGCTAGAGAAGAAAAAAGCAGCTCATCCATTCAACACCCCACTCACAACCTCCCTCCTAAAAAATACTCTGTTCACCCTTAATCCTTCCATTTTCAAAGCTGTATGGCAGCAATGTTGGGATGAAAGGATGAAGAGCTTGCTTTGGAGTTGGAGGGGGAAATAAACCATAGAGGGCTTGCAAGTCTCCTTTCAAGGACTGAGAAACCTGAAAACAGGGAGAGGGAACGTACTTCCTGCATCCTGAGTTTTTCAGCCAATGAAAAACTGGTTGAGCCCCAGCAGCACCCAAGCCCCTCACAGCCACTCGCTCCCCCAGGGACCAGGGAGGGAGTCGGAAGGGTAAAAGCTGGAAAACTGATGGGTTGAGATAAAGACAATTTAACATGGAAAGCAAAGGCAGCACATGGAAGCAAAGCAAACCCAGGAATCCACTCCCTGCTCCCCATGGGCAGGCAGGTGCTCAGCCACCTCCAGGAGAGCAGGGCCCCGTCACGTGCGATGGTGGCTTGGGAAGACAAACACCATCACTCCAAACATACCCCCCGAGTTCTTCTTCCCCCCACTTAATACACTGAGCATGATGTCCTGTGGGCTGGAATATCCCTTTGGTCCTTTTGGGCCATCTGTCCTGGCTCTGTCTCCTCCCAACCTCCCGTGCACCCCCAGCCCCCTCGCCAGTATGAAAGGCAGAAAAGGCCTTGGCTCTCTGTGATCACTGCTCAGCAATAACAAAAACATCTCCATTATCATCCCTGTGTTCAGCACAAATCCGAAACACAGCCCCATGCCAGCCCCTGGGAAGGACATTAACTCTGCCCCAGCCAAACCCAGCCCAGACACCATTTGCTCTTTCATCAGACATGCCAATATGAGAGACTCCTGCAACTCACCTGTGACACATCTCCTGGGGTTTATTTCTTTTACAACTATTGCCTCTTTTTACTTTTACCTTTCAAGATTTGTTCTTATTTTCTTGGGCTGTTTGATGCACACAGAATGAGAAAGAAAACCCATGTCAAAGGCAGCCACCTGAGGTAGTGGCCAACCAAGTTAATGTCCAGTGACCTGCCCTGGCTTGTGATATACAGCACATGTAAATAAAACCACACTAAATCAGGGTTTTTTCTGGCCTATATTGTTTATTGTTCAGAAATGCTTTACAAGGGATAGTAGGAAGATGAATTAAGAACATAAGGTTCTTAATGGCTACTCCTTCTTCACCTCCTTCACGGGAGGTTCCGTTCGAGGACGTTTTCCATGTCGGTGTCCACTTTGTCTTGGGAAGCTCGAGCTGGTTTGGTTGAATTGTCTTTGTACAGTCACTTTTGCTTTCCTCTTCCTCTTACCATTTCTTGTTCTGCGTTTGAAAATCACAGAATCTGCTTTCACAGGCTCACCTCTCACACCCGGAGACCTTGGCCGTGAGTGGAGTTTTCTGTGTGGGGGTGAAACAAAACAAAACAGAGCAAAACAAAAAAAAAAGGAACTTAATTTGAAACAGTCACTCCTCTCTGTTGTTTTCCACCCAAATTTGGTTTGGGTTTTTATTTCTTTCCCCTCCTCACGTGGTTATGTCAAAGCTTGTTTCAGCTTGCTGCCAACGATGGCATCATTGACTGCTGCCCCTGGAAGAACTTGGTAGTGTAAAAGTTTCTGCTGATGAGGTAGAACAGCTGCTGCTCTGGGAGTGCAAACCCACCCAGGAAAGGTCAGGTTATCTCCACTCTCTTGTGTCACTTGAACTGCCAGAGCCATGGGTGGATTTAAGGGGGTGACACTGGCCTCTGCTGGTACAGAATGCACACAGCTGGCACTCCTCTGCACTTACATGCAGCTGGAATCGTTTTTGTTGCAGGAAGAAGCAAAAAGAGCAAGTCTGAATGGCTGTAGTGTAGTACCAGCCACGGAGAAAGCACGGTTCAGCCTGAAGAGCAGAGCTCCGTTTTAAAATGCCACCTCAGCCTGAATTCACTCCTCATCTGTCAGTTTGTACAGGATGACAAGTGCTGGCACTGCAGCTGACACAGAGGGTTGTTCTGTTGGCCAGATGTCTGAGAAACCTCTGGCACTGCCCTCTGCTCTAACCAAGGCCAGTGACCACACTGGAGAAAAGTCATTTCTGAAAGCTTCTAAACTCGGCCTCTGGGAAGGTGACTCAGTGCCATGACTCCGGGAGAGACTCTGACAGCACCACCCACAGACACCTGTAATACAGCCTCCTGCCCAAGTGATTTTGGGAGATAAGAAACATCAGGTTTTCTTTTCTAAAGAAACCCCAACAAGTGTGTCCCTGTTTGTTACTCTCTGCCCTGATTTTAAAGAGGAAGGTGAATGGAGGGGTATCACAGTGGCAAGAGTTTCGTGTTCTCAACTTTCTCATTTTTCTCCAGCTGCCTGTTCCCTCGAGACTCCCCTCATTTCCAGATCCTCATCCCTGCCTGCCACATCCTCCCCCTGGCAGTTCCCTCAGGCTTCTCTCTTTTCACACTCAGCTTTGTGACTGTGGGGGAGGCTGCCCGTGCTCCAGAGAGACTCCCCTGTGCCCAGGGCTCCTCTGCCCTCCTGGATTCACCCAGCACCTCACACTCCACAGCCTGAGCAGATATTAACTTATCTGCTCTCAAACTCCTTTTGATTCTCCCACAGAGGTCCCTGTGCTGTTGGCTCAGGATGATGGATTTGGCCTGTTCTTGTCCCTCAGGTGCTATTTTCTTGCTTACTGAATCTGAGATTTTTAGACCGTCTGTGGGATGGATTCTGGGTTTTGTTTTAATTTCTCTATAAGATTTTACAAACACAGTGCACCCTTACAGTCCATTTCTAGCAAATATACCAAAAGGAAGGACTAAGTAAATAAAACAGACTCCTCCCTCTCCAGCTGAGAAAGCAGCCTGGCTCTTTGAGATGACTAAATTGAAGGTGTTCAAAATGGGCATAAAATAACAGCCTTGACTTTTCCAGTAATTTGCTCAATCAGAATCAATTAAGTCGTTAAAGAAAGAATGTTGGAGACTGATTTCTATTGGGAAATTAATTTCTTCAGCCTTCTTTAGTCAGGAATCGAAAGGGCAGCTTTCCACCTCATCCTTTAACTATATTTATTTTTTATATGTACTTATGGTTTCCCCAAAAAGAGCTCAGAGTCCTCTTTTCAGTCACATGCTGGAGTTTTATTTTAAATAATCTGACTGTAAGCACAGATCCCCTTTGTGAAAGCCCACCCAAATTAAGCCATTTAAAAATTAATTACCACTTTTATTCCCCACAACTACCTGTGCATACTTATTTCATTATCATTCACAAGTTCAAAATATTGCGTTTCTGTGGAATACTTACAGTTCCCAGGTCGGTTTGGCACTTTGGAAGTCATTCCCAGCCTAGAGGCAGAAGAACATTTACAAACAGGTGCCATGAATCTTCGGTAGACTCATGAACAAAAGCCTCCCCAGAGGAGAATTGCTTGTGTGCTGCTGTAACTGCTGTCAGCCCAAAAGTAATTCGATGGCAGATGTAGGAACACATCCCACAAAACACTGTGAGCAGTGAGTGGTAACCCAGAGCACCTGTATTTAAAGTGTTAACTTTAAACCAGACTGGGAAGTGAGGGGACCACGTTCAACAAAAGTGTGGTCTGGGTTTGCCAGACCATGTCTAAAAAGCTGTTTGCTTCTGTAATGCCAGAAAATGTGTTTGAGATACAAATTAAGCCTTATTCAGTTTAGCCCTGCTGAAGGAGATGTAAATTAATATTTATTTCCCTTTCTGCTTTTTACAAATGGGTTTTCTTACAAAGAGTTTAAATAAAAGTCTTTGTTACCTGGCCTAGGAGCTGGTTGGCATTTAAAGAATCAGCAGAAACACCTGTCTGGTGGCATGTTGGGGAGGTGTGTCCCTCTGATTCCAGCAATGCTGTTCTAATACCTGTGTATAATTAGAGCAATCAAACCAGGTTTTAGCCAAACAAAAGAAATTTTGGGGGTTCTCACCAATTGTAAAAACATGTACAAGATTAAGGGGTGAATATGGACTTGAAAATGGGTCAATATGGTGTTGAACTGGGAACATGAGGCTCTAAATGTTCAGCAATGGAAGCAGTTTCTAATATGCCACAAATAACCCTGCAGTTCTGACATTTAACTGTGGTGGCATCTGAAGATGTCGAGGCTGTGCCTCCACTCTCCTGTCTCACAGTGACAGTTTGGGTCAGTCCTGCCTCGACCACGGGCAAACCCATCTGTGGGATTGTTTTTGCTCAAGGACCTGGGTCCACTTGGTGGACAGTGCAGAGGGACAGGGAGACACGACGTGACCCTCAGTGGGACTTGATTTCTGGGAGAGAACAGTCTGTAATGTTGGACTGTGTGATGTTGGCTGCTGAACGACACTGCCCCTGTGTCCACTCCCATGGACAAAGAGCAGGGACTGCTCCAGATACACCAGCCATGGGCTCCTGATGCACTTTAGAACCATCAGCCCGCCCTCCTGCCCTGGCAGACATCTGGGATGGATAGAACCCACAGCCATGGGCTGAATGAACTCCACAGGCACCTTGGAGGGCTGGCCACTGACCACGGAAACAACATGACCCAGGTGGTTTAGAATGAGGGCTGGATAACATCCAGGAGGGGCATGGCCAGGGCCCTGGGGTTAATCTGTGCCACCTCACACCGTGCACAAGGTGCTGCCTTAAGATCCACAAGTATATAGATTTTAATGTAGCTTTTAGCACTTTTTAGTAAATTTAGGACAGAGCTTTTAACTAAATACTTTTGTACCAAATTCCAAAATACTGCTTACGTTTCTAGTCAAGGATTTCAGTAAACAGAGATCTTTAGCAAGCTAAAGGACATCCAGTCTGTAGAGAGTGTACAAGGACAAGATATAACCAGTGCATTCGTTGATATAACTTTAGTCAAAGCTATTCAGAAGGCCCAGAATCCTCAAAATTGTTCTAAGCAGGACAGAACATCGTGAGGAAGAGGAAGATGGAGGAAGACAGAGGAAGGTAGAGGAAGGTAGAGGAAGGTAGAGGAAGATAGAGGAAGGTAGAAGACCACCCACCCAATTCAGGGAGGTGGGCCTGAGGGAGTGCCTGAGGAAGGTCCTGGAGGATGAACAATTTTATGGATGGGTGAATCCCATTGGATATGATAATTAGTGTCACAGAACTGTAGAAGCTATCCTTGTGTGCTTGTGCAAAAATGTATTTTATGCACCTTAAGGCGCTTCAATTAAAGACCAGCTCTCTACCTTTCTATACTAAAATTGTCCAGAGAATTTTTCTTTGATTTTAGCCAACAAAGAGATGGGGGGGAGACCCTTCCAGTCAGGGCAGTGGCACAGAGAGTGGTCAGGGTAGCACCAGGCTCTGCATGGGGATCATTTGCCTACTTTGTACACTCTGCTATTTAATATTGTTGCTGCTACTGTTTGTTTCTTAGTTCATTGCTGTTCCTAGTAAATTGTTCTTGTCTCAGTCCGTGATCTTTACCTTTTGTGCCTCCAGTTCTCCTCTCCATCCTGCTGCAGGGGGAGAGGGATGAGGATGGGGAGTGAGCAAGTTTGGAGAGTTTCAGTGGGAACACTAAATTGGGGAACACCACACCTAAATCACAGCAAAGGGAAAAATGCTTCCTGGTTTTTTTCTTTGCTTTTTTTTTTATCTCTTTGCATGAGACAAGTCCTTTCCTATTCAGGGTAGACTGAGGTATTAATTAGAACTGGTAACACAGTCATTTTGTCCCATCCAGTTTCCGCTCTCAGAAGATCAGGTGTGATGTTCTGAATTTACAAATGTGGGGTTAACACTTACAATTATCACAGTAACTTCTTCCACAGCAGGGAATTACAGCTGCATCAGTCATTATCTCTCTACAAATGACACATAACAGCTTATCTGGAATGGGAGCTGGGGAGGAGGAGGAGGAGGAAGAAGTTGGCTCCTCTTGTAAAAGGGGAGGCTTTTCCTTCTTTTCTCTGGCATAAGCTTCCCTGAAGGGGGGTGGGGAGAGGGGAAGGAAAAAGCCAAAAGTTAAAGGTGTATAAAGGAAAACTTTTCCATGCTTTGGGTTTTATCAAGGGAAAATAAAAGATGGAATTCTTCTCAGTCCACTTTAACCCCCTAAACTGCAGGCATTTAGTTTAATCTGCTTTTTTGTAGCTTTAATACGAGAAGGGGGAGGGCGAAACAATTTCCCTTCTGCAAAACTCTCCCATCGTTGCATCAACTAAAAAATGAGCTCAGAGTGGAAAAGTAACTTTTTGACAGCTAGAAATGAGATGAAATGAATTCCACCTTCCCTTTGCTAAAGGGTAAATTACAGACTCATGATAAAGCTGGTCTCTGGGTAAATACATTTTATAAATAGAAGAAGTTTGTGTTAAAGCTTCTACCAAAGGAGATTCGAGACAGACAAACAGAAGGGCTTAAAATGCATTAGCACACACATAATGACAGATCAGAGATTCATAGAATGTTTTGTGTTGGAAGGGACCTTGGAGACCATTTAGTTCCCCCTGCCATGGGCAGGGACACCTTCCACCAGCCCAGGTTGCTCCAAGCCCCATCCAACCTGGCCTTGGACACTTCCAGGGATGGGGCAGCCACAGCTTCTCTGGGCAACCTGTGCCAGGGCTTCAGCACCCTGCCAGGGAAGAATTCCTTCCCAATATCCCACCTAACCCTGCCCTCTGTTGGTTTAAAACCACTGTCCTTGTTCTGTCCCTATCTGCCCCTATAAAAAGTCCTTCTCCCTCCTTTTTGCTGCCACTGTGGTGACATTGGCACTCAGATGTTTCCACGTGGTTTCCCCTTGTTCCCTTCCGGATCAGCCCAATGAATTCCATACTTACACATTAATAATGGGTATGGCATACTTTCCCTTGGAGGTTATCATTATTCCCTTTGCATTGGGGTCCTTCACCTCCACCATGAAACTCGCTGGAATCCCTGAGCTCCTTTTAATCCTGGGAACACCCTCGACGTTTTTGTTCTGCTGAGAAAAGAAATGCAGACGTAGCTGATCCAAAAAACCCACACTTAGAATGATGTCTCAATGATTCTTTGAAGTGGCAAAACCTTTAATCCTCTCCTTCTACCTAACATAGGGGCTGCTCCATCAAAATACTTATTTCCCAGAGTCAATATGGGAATAATCATGGATATAGAATGAATTTGCCAGGATGTTCCAGAGGCTGAAGCAGTGTTTTGAACTCAGTTGACATCTTTGGACTTAATTTCAGGTGAAATACCCCTTGGACTTAATTTCAGGTGAAATACCCCTTGGCTCAGAGAAGGGACACAAACCCACCCCTCCTCCAGGGCTCTGAATCAGTCACTGGGGAAAACTTCTATTCCCCATCTGCAGCTGAGGCTGAATTCATCCCCCAGGCACTCACATTTAAACATTAAAGGGTATGAATGCTCAGCCAGAGCCTTGTGCAATGGAAACACACAAATATTCAATAGGTGGGGTCAACAGAAACATTGTGTTTTTAAACAGAATACCAAATACCATGAATTGTCATTGAAAAGAGTTTAAACCATCAAAATTTTCAGAATATTTATAAATATATATATATTTCAATATATAAAAATATGTGTCTCTCACAGGGAGAGATCTACAGGCATATTTAATGCCTATGACCTAAGAAAAAGGAAATTTTGCATTGATAACTTCAGGTGTCCCTTGAATTTTGAAGCGTGTTACAACATTGGCACATAACCTTTGTATTTCACCCCAAGAGTGTTGGATCCCAAAATATAATATCTGCAGAGAGAGATTTGAGTGACCTTTGCAAAAAGCCATGGGCTACAGAAGCTGGGAAAACCCCTCTTCATTGACCTCATCCCTGTGGGTTTTTCCTGCCTTCTCCAGCAGAATGTGAGGAGACTCTTTGCATGATGTTATCACATGCCCTGCCCAAGCCAGAGTCAGCACCCTGATCTCACCAAACCTGTGCAGAAGACCTTTTGTGCTTTCTCTCTCCCTTTGTGTTCCCTTAATCCTTGCATTCTGTAAACCCAAATACCTTTTTTCCCCTGTGATTCCCCCAAGATAAAAATGGGTTTTCCCCTATGATGTATGTGTAAACCCCCAGATTTATTAACCTGGGTTTTCCCCTTACGTCATCCCCTGAAAACCCCTATTTGTAACAATTGTAATAGTTACAACCCTCTGCTGAATATGTAGACCCTAAACCCTTTCAATATGAACTTTTAAGTCCAATAAAGCATTGCAGTTTCTTGCCCCCAAGCTGGGATCATCTCAGCATTACTGACCTCCACACAAGAGAAACGACCCTTCATGTGTTTGTTGCATAATTGCCAAGGTAAAAAAATTATAAAATCTGCATTAAGCCCAGAATTTCTCCCCAGTCTTACCCCTGTGTTTGGGCACTTCTTCTTACAGTGACCCTGTTGTCCGCATTTGAAGCAAGTATTGGGTGGTGGCAGTGGTCCCAAGGGTACCTTCAGGTAACTGCAGGTTTTGGGGGCAAAGAAAAATGAAAAGTCTTGCACGTGTCTCCCTTTTCAAAACCTCTCTGCGATTCTTCCGTCGCCTTCGACGACCAGATTTGCCACGATCCACACTTACTTGCTGGGGTCGTAGTAAGAGCAGGACTGCATCATCATGACTTTGATCTTTTCCTCTTCAGGAGCGTTGGTCTCAGCCAGGCTGGGGCTCTGCACAGCAGGGAAGGGTTGGACACACTCCTTAGGAACAAGTTTGAGCCCCCACAGCCAGAGATGACCCCACTCACACCAGCCCTGGGAAGAGCAGCCCAGTGCCGGCTGTGGTTGGATCAAAACAGCTGCTTATACAAAACAGAGCTGTCCTGAGGGTCTTCTGGGGAGTCCTTGCACCATTCCACGATGTTTCTAAGCCTGGGAACCCACTTGGAAAGAGCAGCCTGGGGCACTGAGAGCCTCGGGCCCTGTTTGTACCTGGCAGCAAGTCTTGGGTAACCAGCCCAATTTGCTTCCAAGGGGACTGAAGGTGTGTGTTGAAAAAGTTGTACAATCCAGTATTTTTAAAACTGATTTTTAAGCTCCAGACTATTGGAAGAAGGTCTCTGCTGCACTTGTAATTGGGGAAGATGGGTGCAAGCAGCACTGTTTACATTTTGCAGCATTAAGAGGACACCCCATTGCAGAGGCAGGGCAGCTGGTTTTGCTTGCTGAAATTCAGCTTCAGACACAGAAGCACTAAAAGGAAACAAGCTTTTCATAGTTGCTCAGCAAACCCGAGATTCTTTTCAGCAGCCTGACCATGGTGTGCTGCAGGCAGTCCAACTGCACAGCCCCCAGCTTCTTCCTATTCAGTCATTTAACTGCAGAAAGCACAATTTGCAATTTTTTGCAGTCAAGATGGTCTTTTTCACATCCACCTTGTGATAGGAACCCTCTGCACAACCAGGTCTTCAAATTATTGAAGCCAGCTGATTTTTTTTCTAAGTTTTTTCTAAGTTATTACACACTAGTCCAGATACAAGCAGGGCCTAAGGGAGTGAATGAGTGGTTTGGACCTTCAAGCACCCAACCACTCAGGGCTTTGCTTTTATTCACAGAACAAACCAAGAAGGGCCAACAGTTTATTTTGTGGTTGTTTCATGGACAGTGTTTTCTCCAAATAACATAACCCAGACTGACATCTATGAAACAACTTCCATTAACATTTAAAAAAAGTTATAGACACTTGAGTAATTTGTTTGAATCGAAATGGTTTACAAAACACATCCAAGCCCCCCAAAACTACTACTAGAATAGACCAAAATTCAAATATGGCATTTGGTGCAGAGTAATAATAGAACAGAAAATGTTTCAGAGCACGTTGCCCCCGTGCTGAGCCAGTCTGCAAACCATCACCAGAGTAAAACTTCACATGAGTTTACAGAGCCAAAAACACCTTTAAGGACAGCACTAGTGAAGACCAATTTCTTTGGGTGGCTGCCTTCCAAACTGATTTTTATTTTTTCCTTCTGGCCAATGTACATAGTGTGATTTCTGCAGTGGAGGAGGGAAGACATTACCAGTGGGAAGAGATTTCTTTTTTTAGGAAATGAATTCCAGCCTTTATTATCAGAAGAAAGGACTTGCTGCTGTGTTAGTTTTCAGCACAAAAGTAATGAAATGAAATAGTAAACAGCTGCTGAAGTGCTTCTTCTTTGTGTCTTGAAGGTGAGTGATACTGCAGCATTATGTTGGGGCTGACAAGGTGCTCCCCTTCTATCTTCCCAAACTGGGAACTTCTCCCAGGATAGCACTCAAACATACATACATTTTAAACTTAAAATACTTAAAATAAATACTTAAAATTGCTAAAAATAAAGTTTTGTTCTCATTACAACAGTTATCCAGCTATAGAACACAGTGTAAGATTTAAAATTATGAAGCAAAGATATTTTTTCTTTTAGTATTTGAGAATAATATCTCTACCTCAACGAGCTGGGCCAGAGGAAGAGGTACAGAAGGGTCAGCAATCTGTTCAAAAAAATTAAACACATATTCAAGTTCTACAACCAAAACATGGCAATAGTTAACCCCCACAGTGGTCTGAAAGTCTGCACTACAGCCTCTGCCACTGAAAAAGGCCTTTCCATCCTAGTGCCACAGGTGTTTCTTCAAAACAAAGTCCAGCCTCCTGACAGGTTAGGAAAGCCTCTGAAAAGAAGCTGAAAGAAGCAAACCTGCCTGAGATCAACTTATTGCTCAGAACATCTCAGAGAGGGACCCTTGTCAAATGCTCACAACTGTGCAGAAGTCGAAGGGTAAGAAAGATGTCAATTTTCAGCTAAAAAGGATATAAAGACCACTGAAGTCTATTTGATAAGGAAACATCACTACAGGAAACTTATTCTCAGTGCAATTAATGCCTCATCACCTATAAATGCGGGTGGAGAAGCCTTTCTGAGCACAGTGGAGCTGTTTGTCAGGATCAGGCACAGGCATAGCAGCCCTGAAACGTGACCTCTGCCCTCCTGGCAATCAGTTCAGAGGTGCCAAACTCACCAGATCCCACAGAATCCAAAGGAAAACACCAGCTCTGAGCATCAACCATTACTGTAACGCACCACTTCGTCTGGAAAAAACCCCAGCTGCTCAAACTATTGCAGTAAAGGTGTTTGCCATGAGAGAGCAGCCTACAAAACCAGAGGAGACTGGTTTCATGTCTTTTATTAGACCACAGGCCACATTACCCACATTGGTCTGAGAAGTGTGAGAATTCAGTATTATTCTCCTTGCTATCAGACCAAAGACAGTTTTTTCCTGATGATGAATAGATGGCCCTCTATTTTTAATCCATTGCAGCCATACATGACCCAGACTGACATCTATGAAACAGTTTCCATTAACATTTAAAACAAGAAGTTATAGACACTTGAGTAATTTGTTTGAATCGAAATGGTTTACAAAACACATCCAAGCCCCCCAAAACCACTACTAGAATAGACCAAAATCCCTCCCTGATGCCAACTGGAACATCTGGCAGGAATGCAGTCCCCAGGTCTGGTTAGGACTGGGCTGCAGTGCTCTTGGGGAACTGTGCAAATGGTGGCTTGGCTCAGGTTTTACTGAAAAAAACCCTGCTGAGTCAAATCAGCTGCATTTACAACATATACTAAATTTGACTGGAAAATACATCAACGCTTGGAAAATTAGTACAAGGGTTTGTATTAATTGTTTAGAATTAAGTGTAGAAAAAGGTTGTGGGTTTACATACTGCTTTTGGTGTTCCCTTCGCTGGATTTTTTTGACATCTAGAAGAAGAAATAAAGGTGATCAGAACTTAAAGTAAAGCACTCACACCCAGCACAAAGCAGTGAAACCAGACCCTAAAACCAAAACCATGTTTGTGAGCACAACCCTGAGGCGCCAAGAGTCACTGGGCAGTGCCTGAAAGCACTGAAGCAATGACAGGGCAGGGCCACACATAAATTCAGGGGGTTTTGCTTGGATATGCTTCGTGGGGACCAGGATGCTGCTGTCCTGTTTCTTTGGGACACACTGTAACTCCTCAGGGTACTTTATTTATTGAGAATCAACACCAGAAAGACATGGCAAAGTTGTCAGCTGATAATATCTCCTCACTGTGGGCAGGGGCACCTCTTTCAGAAGGATGGTGCTGATGGAGCTGAACCAGAACTGGTGTGAAGGAACACAGAAAGGACAGCAATAGTCCTGTAGTCAGGATTGCATTTGAATATCTGTAATTCTAACCAGTACCTCTGATTCTCTGTCCAGAATTAAAACTTGGAACACAGGGATCAGCTCAGGGTGCTGTCCTGGTTTTGGCCAGGACAGGGTTTGTTTTTTGAAGAAACCAGGAGGGGCTGTGGCCAGGGCCCAGAGGTTATTCTGTCCCCCCTCAGGTCATTGCCAGGGCAGGGAGAAGGGACTCTATTCCAGGGAGAAGGGGTTCCATCCAGCTGAGCAAACGTGGTGTCCAGTATTGTCTATTATCTGGTTTTTTTTCCTATGTGAATCATTACTTTTCTTACACCTTTTGCTATTAATATTGTTGCTGTTGCTGTTCATTTTCTTATCTCGCTGCTCTTTCCTGTAAATTGTTCTTATCTCAACCTGTGATCTTTGCCTTTTGTTCCTCCCGTTGGAGTGGGGAGGGGGTGTTAGTGGGAGTACTGAATTGGAAAATATCATTCCTAAACCCCAACAGGTACAAACAGACACAGAAAGATAACCTGTAACATTTGGTAACATGCTAAATTGTTTTTGTGAATTTCAGTATTGGAAAGGATTAACTATTCCTTCATTGCACTCACACAAAAGCCAGTGCAGTTTAGGGTACGGTTCTTTTTCTCTTGCCTGAAATGAACACTGTCTTTAGGAAACTAAAAGGAATTAATTATGGATGAATATCCTTGTTTGCACAGGTCACCAGCTGGCAACCCTTGGTGTTTTATCTACAGCTGGTATGGGTGTGAGAATACCTGCCATACCCTGCAGGGACTCCTGCAGGAGGTCTGTCCCTTCCCCAAGTGCAGGAAAGAGTCAAACACTGATAATCAGACCCTTCTGAAAGGGGAACAAACTTTACCCTACAAGGCATAGCTGTCTTTACTATAAAAGCAATAAAGGCATTCACATAGAATACAGAATCTCTCCATGTAGAGGGAACAGGATCTGTGACTTGGCTCTCAGCAAAATCAACCCCAAGAACAAACCCAATGGAATCATCTTAAGAGTCAGCATTGCTGGAGTTTGAACTCCATGTCCCAGCAGGCCAAAAAATCTGCTGCCTTTGGGGCAGATACATTAAAATCTACTGCATAACAACACAAAATAACTGCAGCTTTAACATGTACAGTCTGAATTGTCCATTAAAAAAGCTCACAGACCGACACCCCTCACAAGGGATCCAGTGCTTCATGGGTACTCACTTAGCTTCTGCTCTGCTGGCAGCTGTGCCAGCTCCTGCAGGGACTCTCCTCACGATCACCGAGGAATTCTTCAGGATCAGGGCATTGGCATCGGTGTATTCTCAAAAAAAAACACAAGAAAAAAACCCCATGAGAATGGAGATTCATGGGAATGGGTATTAAGATCCCTTTAGGGATCTGAAAGCAAAAGTTCAGATGCAACATCGTGCTTTGATTGTCTCAACACACAAACAGAACCTTTGAAGAAATCTTCAGGTTTGATAATCAAACCAAAGTAACAAAATCTTTCTCTCTTTTTTTTTTTTTTTTTAAATAGTTTGAATGCCAACAGCAAAATGCTCTCCAAGGTCACTAAAGGACAGTTGCTAATTCAGGAGGTTCTTTCCTGATCTGGCTTGAGTTGCTTTTGCTTCTGCTAGGCTACAGACCCAGCAGATCTTTGGAGAAAACTGAGCCACAGCAGTCTCCCTGAAGTCAGATTAGCTTATCTGCAACCAAACAGGCACATGGCTGAAGTCTGAAACCTCTGCATTGTCTCTTTAATGGCTTTAGCAATTCACCTGCACTGCTGGTGCTCGGGACTGACAGACCACAGCTGTTCATTTCCACTGCTTTCAGCTTGCTCTGCCAGATTCAGAGAAATCTGCCCAGTTTGCTTTAATGTCATAGAAACACAGAATCACAGAATGCTTTGGGTCAAAAGGGATCTTAAAGATCATCTCGTTCCTCCCCCCAGCCATGGGCAGGGACAGCTTCCACTAGCCCAGGTTGCTTCAAATCCAACCTGGCCTTGGACACTTCCAGGGATGGAGAAGCCACAGCTTCTCTGGGCAACCTGTGTCAGGGCCTCCCCACCCTCCCAGGGAAGAATTCCTTCCCAATGTCTCATCTAACCCTGCCCTCTGTGAGTTGAAAACCATTGCCCCTTGTCCTGTCACTATCTGGCTGTATTAACAAGTGCCTCTCCCTCTGCCCCTCCTGGCAATCAGTTTAGGAATGTCAAACTCACCAGATCCCATGGAATCCAAAGAAAAAACCAGTTCTAAACATCAACCATTATTGTAACACACCACTTCATCTGGAAACAATCCCAGCTGTTAAAACTATTGCAGTAAAGGTGTTTGCCATGACAGAGCAGCCTATAAAACTTGAGATGGGAAAACCCTGCTTTTAATACGCCCTCTTGAGATACTGGGTCACTGCTTTGATGTGTCCCCACAGCCTTCTCCGTGCTGAAATATCCTCCCACATTTCATCATCATTTTACCTTGAGAAATTCCGGAAAACAAAAAAATTTATCATCACTCGATGTTGCACATCAATGTGCAAGGTGGGGGTTGGTCTCTTCTCCCAGGCAGGAATCAGTAAGACAAGAGAGAATGGTCTTAAGCTGTGCCAGGGGAGGTTTAGGTTGGATATTAGGAAGAATTTCTTTCCAGAGAGGGTGCTCAGCCATTGGAAGGGGCTGCCCAGGGAAGTGGTGGATTCTCCGTCCCTGGAGGTTTTTAAGAAGAGACTGGATGTGGCATCAGTGCCATGGGCTGGGAACCACAGCAGGGTTGGATCAAGGGTTGGACTTGATGATCTCGGAGGTCCCTTCCAACCCAGCTGATTCCATGATTCTCTGAATCCCATGTTTGGGTTTACCACCCTGCTCAACCCCTGGAGTCACTTGCACTCCCAGAGTCACGCACACCCCAGGCTGGATGGGCCCCAGGGTGACTGTGGGGGGACCAGACACGTGCCCACCATCCCCAGGTACCTTCATTGGTCTGGGCATTGAGGATCTGCAGGTCACTGTTGGCCTCCTTCAGCTTCTTGCAGGCCATGATGCGGTGCTTGAGCTCGCCCAGGGCGATGCTGGGGCCGGGGAAGGTGACCACGTCCGAGCTCAGCAGGGAGGAGAACTTGTAGTGGACGTGTGACATGGCCCTGCAGCCACACACACACACACAGAGCCAGGAGTGACCCCTCGCTGGGGGACGGGGACACTGCCTCAGTGTTCCACCGAGGGAGTTTGGGGACACAAACCCAGGGCACAGGAGAACACCCCCCACCCCACACTGTGACCTCACGTGACCAAGGGCACTGTGGAAAAATCATAGAGGCATGGAGCCCCAGAATGGTGTGGGTTAGAGGGGACCTTACAGATCACCCAGGTCCACCCCCTGCCATTGGGGGACACCTTCCACTAGCCCAGGTTGCTCCAAGCCCTGTCCAACCTGGCCTTGGACACTTCCAGGGATGGGGCAGCCACAGTTTCTCTGGGCAACCTGTGCCAGGGCCTCCCCACCCTCACAGGGAAGCATTTTTTTCTTAATATCTAATCTAACCCTGCCCTCGATGTCAGTTTAAAACCATTTCCCCTTGTCCTGCCAAAATCTGCCTGTATTTAAAGTCCCTCTCCAGCCTTTTTATAAGCCCCCTTTAGGCACTGGAAGACCACAGTGAGTCCTTCTCTTCTCCACGTTTAACAGACCCAGCTCTCTCCTGACATGGCTCCCCTATGACCTGTTAGGGTGTAAGGCAAGGACAACTGAACCTGGCTGTAGAGCTGAGTGGGCAACAGCTTCCCTGTGCAACTGTGCAACATTCCCAGTGCTTTCCTGCTTCTGCATGAGAGGAAAATGGTCTGGGCAAAAGAGCTTTTTAGTGAAGCAAAGGGTGAAAAAAAAGACATTTGCTAGAAAAGCCAATATCTGATAGAGGTGCAATTTATTTTTTGTTTGTTTGTTTGTTTGTTTTTAGAAAGAAGCTTCATTCTGCACCCAGGTGAAAGTTAGCTGGGACTGATACCTGCTGGCCTTCATCTGCTTGGTTCTTCCTCAGTTTTTTCTCTTCTCTGACTGAAAAACTGCAAGGCTGACCAAGCCAGCCAGCCCAATCCTAACAGGGTGTGCCATTCCCAAATAGAGAGGTGCAAGCTTCATCCATAGTAAAGGCTGTTGAGAAAGTCATGAATCATCTCCCATTCTGCAAGTCAAATTCTTGACTATTTTCTCACTCCTGTTGGTAGAACTGTAAATTACTTTAAAATAGCACTTAAAATTTGTAATTTTTTGTACCAGCAAGTTCTTTGTGCTGTTAAGAGAAAGGTTGTGCACTATAGACATATGACTATGTTTCCCTATACAGATGTTGTCTTCCCTCAGATGGAGTTCTGTTGTCATTTGAAAGCTTAGTGGAAGGATTTTTGCTTTTATCATGATCCATGTCAGCCCTCTGCTACAGCTGCAGCATCAGGATTCAAGTTGTTTAAGCACTAAATTAAATTTTCACTTTCCATGTAGCTGTCATTTTTTCCAGTCCTCTTAATTCTTATCTTTAAATAAACAGTTCAAATATTTGCTCACTTGAGGTTAAAACAGTGCTATCTATCCTTGTCCTGTTGAGATAAGCTACTTGTTTGAAAGGCAGAAAGTTGAGATGACCAAGAAAATATTTAGAAGAAGGAGGCCTACAAGAGAGCTGGAGAGGGACTTTGGACAAGGGCCTGGAGTGACTGGACAAGGGGGAATAGATTTTAGCTGAAAGAGGGTAGATTTAGATTGGATATTAGGAAGAAATTCTTCCCTGTGAGGCCCTGGCACAGGTTGGCCAGAGAAGCTGTGGCTGCCCCATCCCTGGAAGTGTCCAAGGCCAGGTTGGACAGGGTTTGGAGAAACCTGGGCTAGTGGAAGGTGTCCCTGCCATGAAATGAAATGGGCTTTAAGGTCCCTTCCAACTCAAACCATTCTGGGATTTTAGTCTATGTTCTTCAGCTGCCCAAAGCTGAGGAAGGGGAAAAGGAAAGGGAAGCACTAAAGAGCTGCTGCATAAGCAGGATAAGGGAGGGCAAGAAAGATCCTTGCAATGAGGTTCAGAGTGGATCTCCTCGCTTTCTAAACTCCTTACAAAGCCTAGGTTCAGCTAGGTCTGACCTTAGCCTCAGACTTTGACAGTGGTGGTGGCCCATTTCCAGGGGAGAGTCACTGCTATGCAGTCCACCTGCACTTCAGGGATAGCCCAAACCAGGCTTATCCTGATGGTAATACTGATAGAGTGAAGTAGTTGGCTGCTAGTCAGTAGGGCAGAGAAGATAAATGTGTTTGTTTTAGCTTTGTTTTCTTCTGTACTTTGGTTATCTTGCATAATTTGGGGCTTTGAAACCACCTTTCAAAATATTTTTCCGAGGCACCTTTGTTTCCTTGTACCTGAGCCAGGAGCTTTCCAGCTTGCAAGTCCACCCCAGGGCACGGGGCCTGCTGCTCCTCAGCCAGTCTGATCCACAGTGGGGCTGAGGATCAAGTGTATCCATAAGAGGCACAGCAGTGATATTTGCAGAACTGCCTTGGGGCCCCAGTTGCCATCTCTGTATGTCACTGGTTGTGTTCCTATCTTTGCAAATTTTTTTTTTCAATAAGCAAGAGAGTTTTATTCTGATAACAAAACTCAACATTGGCACATGACTGGTTTCCAAGCAGTGACTGGATTTACTGAGCAGACAGGTGGGAGGAGAAGTGACAGCCCTTATCAGCACTAGACAAAGGACTTGGGTTTCCACCCAAGTTTTTGCATCCTGTCTTCAGTTATGCCAGACTCTGGTGCATATATGAGCATATTTTGTTGGATATGCAGGCAGAAATGCCAGGTGGGTCTGTTCCAGCTACTGTGGTTGTGCTTGGCAAAGCCTGGTCCTCTCACTTGCTCACCATGGGTTTATTAGAAGGCCTGAAGCTGGGTGAGGAGCACTCCTTGCTTGCCACCTCACCTTCCTGCACATCTCCCTTGCTTGCCAATCAGGCCTTTTGCTTCCCTTACAGCAGCACCACGTGGTCTATCTGTAGGTTTCTGCTCAGAAATCCCAGGATTTGTTGTCTTGTCCAAAACCTGGCTTCTCTGCCAGTTTTCCCCTTGCTGCTGCTCTGTACATCAGTGTGGGACCAGAGCCAGTGTGAGTCAGTGTGGAGGGTACCAGGGGCTGTCCTTCACCCTCTGTCAGCACAGTCCCTTTTAGAGCAGGTTGTGGTGACCTGCAAGGGAAAGGGATGCAACAGAGGCCGTGTCCTTGTGGTTTCCTTCTCTTGGAGAACAAACAGGATCTCACATGTGATGCCAGGTCTGCGTGGGGTGGTATTGCCCAGGCTGTAAATCAGAAGTGAAAAGCCTCTCAATGCAGCTGAGATTGAGGCAGGATGAGGAAAAGGAGAAGAAATGAGATGTTGAGGATGTTTTATTAGGGCAGGAAATGGGACAATGAGACACATGCAATGGCACTATCTGGGTATCCTCTCTCTCTGGTAATTATTTTGAGGCCATGATCACACCTACTCTGGCAGGAGTTGGAAGTCCTGGAGATAATAAATTTCCCAAAACTTGGGAGTGCAATGGGACCAACTGGGCAGAGGAAACAAGCTCAATACTTCTGTCCAGCAAAGGCAATGGTATTAACCTTTTATAGGTAACAGAAATTGATAGAAAAGATATGGTTGTTCCAACCACAGAATCACCTCTAGTTAACTCACTGGGCACCAAAAATCTGTCTTTTACCCACAAAGCTGTAAGAAACTGTGCTTCACACCTTCCAGGGCTTGTGGTTCCTTTACCATAAGGTGACCAGGCCCCAGTACAGGGCCTCAGGGGCAGCAGGAAGGCTCGTCCTCCCTCCCTGTGCCCACTTGTGGGCCTGGCAGTGCTGGTGGTGCTGAGGCTGAGACATAATAATCCCCAGAGTTCTGAGATGTGTGGCCCTTCCAGTCCAAACCATTCCATGATTCCATTATCATTCTATGATTCCTGGCCCTCTGCGAGCATCATTTGCTTTTTTGTACATAACTTTACTCAGCACTGGTGAGGCCACACCTGGAGTGCTGTTCTGGGCCCAGTTCTGGCCCCTCAGCTCAGGAAGGACATGGAGGTGCTGGAGCAGGTCCAGAGAAGAGCAACAAGGCTGGGGAAGGGACTGGAGCACAAGTCCTATGAGGAGAGGCTGAGGGAGCTGGGGGGGCTCAGCCTGGAGAAGAGGAGGCTCAGGGGAGACCTCCTGACTCTCTGCAACTCCCTGACAGGAGAGGGGAGCCGGGGGGGGTTGGTCTCTTTTCCCAGGCAATGAACAGCAAGACAAGAGGGCTCAGTCTTCAGCTGTGCCAGGGGAGGTTTAAGTTGGATATTAGAAAGAATTCCTTTGCAGAGAGGGTGCTCAGCCATTGGAATGGGCTGCCCAGGGAGGGGGTGGATTCTCCGTCCCTGGAGATTTTTAAAAAGAGACTGGATGTGGCATCAGTGCCATGGGCTGGGAACCACAGCGGGGTTGGATCAAGGGTTGGACTTGATGATCTCAGAGGTCCCTTCCAACCCAGCTGATTCTATGATTCTGTGAACTTGCTCGTTAGATGGTGGGCTCAGCCCAACCCTAAGACAGTCCCACCAGCACTGCATCTGAGGGACAGAACCCACAGTCTCCCTGTGGCTGTCGCCCTGGGCACCCCCGTGGTGGCAGCAGAGCCACCACTGCTGTGAGGTCAGAGCTGTGTGCCCGCACAGCCCTGTGGCACAGGGACAGAACCCACGGCTGCCCCGGGGCTGCTGCACTGGGCAGACCCCGCTGAAGGGGCCGAGGACGCAGAGCTGAGCACAGAGCCTGGAGATGGCGAGAAAGGCTCCCCCCAGGAGACGTCGTGGGTCTGCCAGACGCTGCCTGGGCTGTGAGGACGAGGTGGCAGAGGTAACTGTGGAGTTGAGAAGCAGGTACGAGGTCGGCTGCTCCTGCCCGGGGTGTTGGGTTGGGGCGGTAGGATGGATGTGGCACAACGAGGTCAGTGGGGTTGGAGCAGCACAGGGAAGCTGACAGATCAGCCCTGTGGCATGCAAAGTCTTCCTTCTGTGGGAATAGGTCTAGGCCAAAAGCCTGGCTCACTCTGTGTGGGGAAGGGAAGGGTTTGGAGACCACCAGCACCCAGGGAAGAGGTGGGGGTGCCATGGTGGGGAGAGCAGCCTGTGCTCCCTCTCTGAACAGCCACTGAGAGGTGCCTGCCAAGGGGCAGGTTTGGGTCAGGGGCCAGTGAGAAGGAAGACACAGGGTGAGAATTGGGCTGTGCTGCTGGAGGGGACTGCTGTTACCAGCTTGTTTCTCTTCTCCTGGAAGCTGTGCAGATGCTCCACTCACTGCAGCTCTGGTGAACCTTCATCTGGAAAGGGTCAAAGAAATTGCAAGTAAGCTCCTCACTGACACTTGCTGTGACATCCTCTGGGGTGAACTGGGAGAGCTGTGCTGTGCCAGAGCTCCAGCCCAGTGTCACTAGTGGCAGGAGAGGTGCAGGATGCTGCACTTTTCACCCCATGGAGGGATGTGTAGGGCCCAGTGCCCATGTCTGGCTCAGCATCCTACAGACAAGACCTTAAGAGACAGGCACAATTTTTCTATGGTTTCTTTGGCCCAGGGATGTTCCTGAGGCAGATTTGTCAACTGGCAGATGACCTTGTCTTCCTGGGGAGAAATCGTCTGAGCCCATACGTCCTCAAGGCGTACGTACTGCATGTTTCTGCTGTGGCCAGGGGGCAGGAGGGGGATGTCTGAGGGCCAGTGCAAGCAGAGGGGAGAACCGATGGTGTTCCTCAGCCAGCAGCCCGGGGCTCTCACCTGGGCGCTGAATCTTGGGTGCTGTTGTGCTGCAGCCACTCTCAGGAAGCACCAAGAGCAAACCCCCTTGGCAGCGTCACTGGCACGCCAGAGCCAGAGCCCCCAGCTTTGGCTGTGTAGGACAAACTGCCACGCAGCCAGGCATTTGGGGCAGAGCCAGGTGCCTGCAGGGGACTTTCCCCGCTCTGGCAAGACATTGTGCAGGTCTGGGAAAGCTCTGGGAGCAAAGCCAGGCAAGACTCCTGTGCTTCCCTGCTGTGAAGGGGGTTGCCCAAGACTTGGCTCATTGACAGCCCCAGGACTCCCTCTCTTTCAGGCAAAAGATGGTCCAGCAGAAGAAGAGCTTTAAAGTCTATGCCTTGTTGCTCTCAGTGTATCTTGGTGAGTTTTCATGAGCAAACAGCTGAGAACAAAGGCCTGGCTGTGCTGGATGCCAGCTCTCCTTTGGGGTCATTGTGTGTGGAAACTCCTGTGGCCCAAGTGCTTCCTGAGTGTGTCCTTGACTGGGACTGACATTCACATCACCAGTAAGACTTCCCAGGTAGTCTCATGGCCACTCTACTGCTCTGGCCTGGACTGAAGGGCTTGCAAGGCTGCAAGAGAAGGGTGGAGGTATTTCCAAGGCTGAACTGGGGATGCTCAGAGGGAAGGGGCTGTGCAGGGGGATGGATGAGGGGGCACCTCTCCTAGCCCATGCAGCCTGGTGCTCGCTGCAGTGAGGGGGAGCAGGGAGCAGCTCTGGGGCACTGAGCACACCTGAAGACCGAGCTGTGATGTCTGCTGAAGCCTGGGCTGATAACCCCAGTCACAGGCACCCCCCCTTCCACACCCTCAGCTAACCTGCTGCCTGACTCCCAGGGCAGCAGGGAGGAGACAATGGTCCCTCAGGGTTCGCTGCCAATCCTGTCCAGTAACAGTTCCTTCGTGGTGTGAATTGCAGCTGGAGTTTTCTGCGGGACCTCCCTGCTGACAAAGGGACTGATGCAGGTTGGTGACTCTTGTGGGATGGGCACCTCCGGCAAGAGAGGGTTGCTGATGGTGGCTGGATAAACCTCGGGCTCTTCTGCTTCCACGCAGTGTGACCCAAAGAAGCAGCAGATTGTGCTGTGTCTTCCTAGGGAAATCTTCCCAGGAAGCCTTGTGGCTCCGGCGGTGGATGTTCTAATGGATAGTTTTCCCTTGCAGGAGCTGACAAGTGTATTTCCAGCAGGCTTGAAGACCTTCTGGTAAGAGATGTTTCCTGAACTGGGTCTGTGTAGATGTGTTAGCTGACCTTGCTCATTTTCCAAACAAAAAAGGCTCCAGTACTTCCCTCCTGCCTTTGCCTTTTGCTCAACTGTGGGATGGAGGGAAGCACTGGAGCAGCAGGGAAAGCACACGAGTGTCTCCTCGCTGACCTCAGGTGCTTCACCAAGGGGATGGGCTGCTCTGACAAGATCTGCTTTTCTGTTCCTGCAGGAATTCAGACACGTTGACTGAAACCCAAAGGTTGCAGCTTCTGCTGGAGGAGGTCGGTCAGCTGAGGGTGGAGATCAGTAGTGGGAAGAAAGTGACCCTGCATTTTGGGGAAAGAGGCTTGGCTGGGCAGAACTGCCAAGGCAGCACTCCTTGGGGTTGTTGGTGGGCTCAGGCTGTTGTGGCCACGGGTGCTGTTGCTCAGTCCTCGTGGCTCACATCAGCACAGTCTCACAGCTCTGGGGCACAGCTTGCCCTGCATGTCTGACACCCAGCTCTGCCTCCGTGGGCACTGGTGGCCGTGCTGAACTGTCCACTGACGTGGTCCTTTTCCGTGTTTGCTCACAGCTTTCCCAAGAATTGACCAGGATGACTTTGGAATCCTATGTCAAGACTGACTGGGCCCTGAAGAGCTCTGGTAGGGACACAAGCAGCCTGGTCTCCTTGCCCTGTGCTTGTCCGTGTCCTGTGCTTGTCCTCCATAAGGGTGACTCTGGGGTTGGCCCCCCACATTCCTGTGCTGATGGCACAGGGATGACAGATGTTCCTGTGCTGGGTAGGGGCTCTCCTCCTCTCTGCTGCACTTGGAAGGGGAATGACTGGGTTGTTCTTTGCTGCCTCCCAGCACTCTAAGGCCTGTGGGAGAAGCAGTCAGCAGGCATGTGGCTGCTGTCATTGCCCCATTCAGCTGGGCACCTCCACTGGTGGGGAGATGAGGACATGGAGCTGGACAGTGGCATCAGAAATGGTGTCTGAGCACCAGGCCCTCTCAGTCTGTAACCTCTTGCAGCCATCTGCTCTCCCTTCCTTACAGGAGCCACCATTGACACTCAGAGAACTTCCCAGACCTACGACTGCAGAGAGAGTTGGGTCTGCAGGATTTTATACTTCTTCTGGACTGCCAACCCTCCTGATACTATTCTGCAGGTATCTCAGCAGAAATCATCAGTGCCAGTTTCCTTCCTTCCTGTGAAGCTGGGGACTGTTCTCAGGGGCTGCTCAAGCCACAGTGTAGATCAGGTTCCTCAAAGCAAAGCTGGAAGGCAGGGCTGGGCTTGCTGGGAAGCAGCAGTTCCCCTTCAGAGGGGAGTGGAGCTGAACTGAGCTGTACCTGCATGCTGCCCACAGTCCTCAGCCACAGCTGGGTGAAAGGCTTTCCTTCTTCCTGGTGACCTTGTGTTATGGTTTAGCTAAATTTCTTCATACCATCATGTGGTTTTGGAGAAGTGCAGGGCACCACCACCTTCCCCCCACCACAAGGTGGGGAGCAGGGAGGGAGGAGGAGTCCCACTGGAAAAACACTGCGAGAACTTAGGAGAATAAAGCTGCTGGCAGGATGGGAACTTGCTCTCTTTGGTTCCTGGGACTGCACCCCCAGCTTTTCTGTTATTGTTCGGTTGTTGTTTTGTTCTCTGTCTTTAGTAAAATTCTTATTCATTTTCATGCTCCACTTGAACGCCTCATAATTTAAAAAAAATTCATAATTTGTGGGGAGGGGTTTCATTCCATCAGAGGCCCTGCCTCCTGGGACACATTGTCAATAAACCAAGACACCCTGTTTCCACACTCATCCCTAAGAGCCACTTTTCACAGATGGGTGGTGAGAACAGGGGGGATGCCCCACAGAGACCCTGGGCAGAGGTGTTTCTGCTTGGCCCCGATTAGGCTGGTTTCATAATCAGTATTCTCTGTCCTGTCATGCTGATTCCCCCTTTGGCTGGCAGGGAAGGCCTTCTACTTCTGTCCATTTCCTCACACGTGCCTTATTTTGAGGCTGAAATAGAGCCCACAGACACGCCAGCCCCAACACTTCAAACCACGTGGGCAGTTGTGTTGGCCCCAACCTCTCACACTTCACTGCTCTCGCATTCTGGTTGCAGCCAAATGTTTCCCCAGGAAGCTGCTGGGCTTTCAGTGGCCATCAGGGCCAGGTGGTCATCAAGTTGCCAGCACGAGTCCACCCTACTGCCATCACAGTGCAGCACATCACCAAAGACGTCTCTCCAAGCGGGACCGTCATCAGTGCCCCCAAAGACATCGCTGCCTTTGTAAGTCTGCTGGGCACTCCTGGTGGAGTGCTGGGCACTCCTGGTGGAGTTCTGGGCCTGGGGGGAAGCCAGGACAGGGTCTTGCTTGCTTTTGTGTGTCCTCTGAGCTTTGTGTCCGGCTCTCTCCTGAGCACTGCAGTGCCCAAGTGCAACACTTCAAGGGCTCAAGAGGTTCATCCTTCTTAAGACTTGTTCTGGCTAAGCACCTAAGGGTTCTTGACCGAGCCTGAGCTCTACCCTAACCAGTCCTAGACTACTGTAGAGCCCCAGGAAAGGCTGGGTAGGTAGGTTTCCTCTTTGTTGGGATGGGTCTGAGCTGCTCTCCTCATGCTTTGCCCCCGAGGGAGTGGATGCAGACGGAGAAGAGGAATCTCTCCTGGGGACATTCACCTACAACGTGGAAAAAGAGCCCATGCAGACTTTCCCTCTGAAGGTACACTCCATGCACGGGGGACAGATGCCAGGGAGCAAAAAGGGTTTACCTGCAAGTGCATGGCAGGAAGGGTGGGAAGGTTTCCTCCCTGGGCAGAGGGTCATGGACCACTTGACAGAGACCTGGAGGGGCTTGGAGGGCTGAGTTGCCAGATGCACATGCAGCCACTCCACCCAAGCAATGACCTCGTGCCGTGGAGAAATGGGGATGAGTGGTGGCACAAGCTGTCAGGCATCACTGTTGCTCCACCCTGTGACCTGCTGACAAGGGGGACAGTGTCCTCCCAGCACAGCATGCCCCTTCTCTGCCACTGCTCTCAGCCTGCCAGGAGGAAGGCAGGCAGAGGGGACGGCAGGAGCTCAGTGGGGTCACACACCAGCTGCACTGGAGCACCTCCCCAGCCCCTCTGACAGCACAGAGCAAGGGGCAGAGGGAAGGGAGATGCAGCCCCAGCCAGGCTGGCATGCAGAGGATGATGCCAAGTGCCTTCCCTTGTCCCCAGCCTCCCCAGGAGCCCTGGCACCAGCAGCAAGCCTCAGATGTCCCCTTTTTCTCCCACCCACTTTTGGGAGCTTGCTCCTGAGCAGGAAGAGGGCTGCCAGGCTGCTGATTCCATGGTGATTTCACTGTGGCTTTTAATGCTCCCATTTTTGCTCTTCACAGGATGTGCTGCCTCCCAGAGCCTTTTCATATGTCAAAATTCTTGTGAAGAGCAACTGGGGAAACCCGTGGTACACCTGCATTTACCGAGTGCAGGTTCATGGAAGGATGGAAACCCAGGAAGCCTCAGCCAAGATCCAAGATGAATAAGGAAGAAAATGCAAAAGAAGAAAGGGCAGGGGGTGTGAGGGACTGAAAAAAAGTTATTAAAAAGTTATCAATAGTTTGGAATTATCCTAGGTGGGGTTGGGGGAAAGGGCAAATTCTGCCAAGGGGAGACACTGCACTGCCCCATTCCACTGGAGTCCAGAGCAAATTAAACCAACAGCATGCAGCCACTGCATGGTTCATGGCCCTTCCTGGATCTCTGGCAGCTGGATCTATGCTGGATCTAAGGTGGTAGCAAGAATTCTCTCTTTCTCTCTCTCTCTTTCTTCCTCTTCCTTCTTCCTAATTTCCTTTTTTTGAATATTTGGGTAACTTAAAGCTGGGGTGGGTTGGAATTTGCTAATTCAATGCTTTGTGAAATGCTTTGTGTTGACTTTTACCAAGCTTTTACAAAGCTCCCTTATTTTCCAAAGTTTACCAGTATGCTGTTTTGGCCCTCTGAGAAGCATCGTAGTGTTTGTCCCATGTGTGGCCTTGAAGCATAAAAGAATTGAAGACCCCTTTTAATGAATCCATTGGATTTGGAAGCTTTTTGTCTTTTTGGTGTAAAAACCCTTCGATGAGCTTGTGTGAAGAGCCTGGAACTTTACAAGGGGCAAGAAGGGAAATGGGGGATAATGGTGTGGCAGCCCAATGCTGATTTTAGAGGATGCATGTGGGACTGTGTCAGGGGAGTTTTAGATAATATATTAGGAATCACAGAAACATTGAATCTCCTCTGTTGAAAGGGACCCACGAGGATCATCCCTTCAGGTCCTGCATCCAAGTCATTAATGAAGATGTTGAAGAGCACAAAGCCTAAAATAGAGCCTGGGATGTTGATTTGGAAGCCAGTGCAGTTGACTTGGAAGTGACCTCGGCGTCACCATCCTGGCTGGAAGGTCTGTAGCAGACTCCCATGATGACATCTGCATTATTTGTTTGCCCCTTGATTCTTACCCAGAGGTTCCCAACTGTGCCATTGCCAACTGGGAGCTCCAGACATTCCGACCCTTCTATCACATACAGTGCCAAGTGCCACACCCACTGCCCTGCCTACCCCTCCTGAAGAGCCTGTAACTGTCCAGAAGAACCAGGCGAAGAGTTTTCTGGGTGAAGAACCTTCTGGGTGAAGAACCAGAGCCCAGAAGGGTGGTCAGGCACTGAAACAGGCTCACAGCACCAAGCCAGCTGTGAGACACAGGGTGAGCTCGTTGTGGTGGTCCCGTGCAGGGACAGGGGTCGCAGGAGTTGGACTCCATGATCCTCGTGGGTCCCTTCCAAGGCAGGAGATTCCATGATTCTATGACTGGTTGTTTCCAACCCATCTCTTCTAAACACCTGACACGTGATATATGTGTCCTGTCCCAGAGAGTGGAAGCCACAAGTCCAGGGTTTCAGATGATGGCACAATGCATGGAAACTTCTACTCCTTCACCACCAATGTGTAGGGAGAGACTAATTTGTGTCATAGCTTAGCACTATTGACTAAAATAAATAAAGCCTTAGGCCCCAGGAATTGTATTTTAGCCTTTATTTGATCTGTAGAACTGTAAGCAGTAGATAAGGAAGTACAAGTAAAACTTTAACTAAGGGATATCATGTAACCAAAGGCAACAAAATGTCTCCAGAAACAGACAAAAAGGGGGTCATGAGGCTGCTAGAAGGAATCAGAAGAGAAAAGCCCTGGCATGGCAAACAGGGTTGGATGAGCAGAAGTACCATCAGGAAACCAAGTGACCTATAGAGACTACAAAATCCTTTAGCAGTCGACAAGCAGGGCCTCTCTTTGGAGGCACCAAGCTCAAGTTGTAACTACCATTGCATAATAAACACAGCAGAAGAAGGAACCCTCTCTGATTCTTTTTATGAAGCACAATTTAGGGACGAGCCCTGTTGCAGTGGCCTCTGTGTAACTCCTACCACAGTCTAGGTGGGGGCTGTATAATTCCTACAATGAGTGGGATGGTTGAAACCCAGCAGTTGGAAGGGTCTGTGGAAGGATATGGTCTCAATTCCCAGTTTTCCACAGGCAATGTGGTGGCCTGTATGGTTATTTTTCTCAGGTTAGTTTTTCCTGAACTCCCATTGAATCTTTTCTTTTTGTTGCTCCTGTGCTGCCATTGTTGAACCTCATCTGCCTGGGTAGTTTCCCTTCTCCTCAGGCCATGGGAGGATCATGGGTTCCATCCTCCCAGAAGTACATGAAGGGCAAGAAGGGGACCTGAAACAGTCACCATGGATTGACCACGGCCAGATTGTGGCTGAGCAACCTGATTGTCCACTAAGATGACACGTCTAGTTCTGTGGCTGGAGGGAAAGTAGCAATTCCAACAAAATATCGTGGATAAGAAACTCCCTCCATCAGTTGTTCCGAGGCTCTGATGTCTCTCTTGATTGCCCTCAGATTTCTTTCTGGTTGTTGGCACTTCATCACTGCCCACAGCCTCCCCCCACCCACCTGCATCTGCACTTGCTTCACCCTTTTGCTGGTTTCCTAAAGCTCCCTGTGTCACCAAAATTAGGGAATGAAACTCCTTAAGATCAATGTAGCCTTAGGCAGGCATTACTTTATTATGGTGCCTGATGCAGGAGAGAGAGCTCCTGCCTAATGAGCACCCCTGGCTCAACACATAAATG
>NW_016690270.1:1321930-1385759 GCF_001604755.1 Lepidothrix coronata | reverse complement strand
CACACTTTTGTTATTAATGTTGTTGCTGTTACTGTTCATTTTCTTGTCTCATTGCTGTTTCCAGTAAATTGTTCTTATCTCAACCCGTGATCTTTGCCTTTTGTGCCTCCCATGGAGGCAGAGAGGGGAGCAGCTCATGGTCTTTTTAGTGGGAGTACTAAACTGGGGAATGCCATTCCTAAACCATGACAAGGGGGGACACAGCCAGGACAGCTGACCCCCACTGGCCCAGCCCATATGGCATCATGCTCAGTGTACAAAGCTGAGGGAAGGAGGAAGGAGTGGGACATGTGGAGAGGTGGTGTTTGTCTTCCCAAGCCACTGTTGATACGTGGTGGAGCCCTGCTTTCCTGGAGGTGGCCGAACATCTTCCTGCTGATGGGAAGAAGTGTGTTAAATATTTATTTTGCTTTGCTTGCATGCATGGCTTTTGTTTTCCCCATTAATCTGTCTGTGTCTCAACCCATCAGTTTTCTCACTTTTAAACTTCCAATTCTCTCCCCCATCCTACCAGGTGGGAGAGATTGAGTAACTCAGCAGAGTACTGGGGTTAAGCCATGACACTCACACAAGGCAACCACAACCTCTGATCCATGATACTTGGAATAATATCAAACTGAGGACTGCTGGATTGTCTGTGGAATGCCTCAGCCTTGCAGAACCAGTGAAAGAGTTACTGGCACCTTCCAGGATTTTTTTTGGAGTTTGGCCCACTTCCTTATTGGCTTTTTACTGTAAAGACCGCCCAGACTTCCCAGTCATGCTTGTTTAGCCAGCTGATCCTCCTCCGGGAGGAAGGAATAAAAGGCAGTCCTTAGCAGAGAGACAGCTCAAGTTGCTTTGGCACATCTTGCTGTGGACTGCATGATGAGAAAGTCAATGCTGTTCCTCGGCTTCCTTCTTGCCTTCCTTGCTCTGGCTCTGCCAGGCACCCAGGGAAAAACCATCCCCCGATGTGAGATGGTGAAGATCCTACGTAGGAATGGATTTGAGGGCTTTGTGGGCAAAACTGTTGCTGATTGTGAGTATAACGAGCTGCCATTGGACCTCTCTGCCTGTCCCACCCTTCTCCCTCTCAACTTCTTTGTCATGTTCCAGCAGCACTATTCTGTCCCTCCATTCCTTTGACTTCATCATCTCTCTTCCTCATCCCCTTCTGTGCTCCCTTGTTTAGTTTACACAACAAATACCCAGCCAGAGCTTCATCCTTCCAAGCATTTACCCATCCAATTCTCAAGCTTACAATATCACCAGTTTAATTACTTCTTCAGCACCTCACTCATCCTTAATCCTTCCACCTCTTTCCTTTTATTTACCTTGGGCATACCTTGATGTTCTCCTGTGGGATGCCTCCTCCTCCTGCAGGGATGTGCCTGATAAAATACGAGAGCAGCTACGACACCAAGGCCTACAACAACAACGGGCCGAGCAGGGACTACGGCATCTTCCAGATCAACAGCAAGTACTGGTGTAACGATGGCAGGACAGCTGGAGCCAAGAATGCCTGCCATATCAGTTGCTCAAGTAAGTGGTGGGACAGAACAAAGAGCTTTTCTTTGTCCACTCCTTGAAAGCACCTGCTCTGTCCGTGATTCCTGCCCAGCAGCCGCTCCGGGCATTTCTATCCATGTGTCCTTCTATTCATCCATCTTCTCAGTGTCCCACCTTCCCTTCCTGATGAACACCTTTCCTTCTGCCAGTCTGTCCCTGCTCTTCCTCTGGCCCTCTTTCCTCCACACTGACTTTTTCTCCTTTCTCTACAGAACTGCAAGATGACAATATTGAGGATGACATTCAGTGTGCCAAGAAGATTGCCCAGGAGGCTCGTGGCCTCACTCCCTGGTAAGGATATTTGCAGTGGACACTGGGGAAGAGTGGGCAAAGGAGATAAAAAAAATCCTGCTGCTAACTGGGGGGAGGGGGGGGGGAGGGAGCAATGGGTGAGAAGCTGTATTTGGTAAAGGTTAGCACAGTCCTTCTCCTAGAGCTGAAAGCAGTGAGGAGTCCTCCCTTTCAGCACCTGCTCTAGCTCCCTAAATTTCCCTCCTCTCCCAGAGATCTCCCTTTTTGTTCTCTTCCCCCAGCTCCCTTAGATTCTTTCATGCCCACCTTTCTTCACCCAAGACTCTCAAAGACTAACCAAGTCTGTTTTTATAACCAATTCAATCCTCAAACTGCATAATGTATTTGTTCTCCAGGTACGGCTGGAAAAACCACTGCCAGGGCAGAAACCTGAGCTCCTTTGTCAAGGGCTGCTAAATCACTCCACAGGCATCGATTGTTTTCTCAGCATCACCAGAGGTGAAGAGTGAGAGTGTTTGGAACAGAGGCTACAGAAATGGATGGGTGTGGGGACTTAAAAGCATATTATTAAGGTAGAGAGGGTGCTGGCTGTGCTGGCTGACCCTGGGAGGCCTTTGTACTGCCGCAATGCAAATAGAGAACTTAGAGCTGGTGGCTTAAAACAAACAAGGCTTAGCAGCAGGGCACTACAGGGGGAATTTCAGCCATTTACTTGCATAATCCCATCTCAAGATTCTGTTACCTTAACTAACAGGGCTTTGCAACATTTAGTGTTTCTCTCTCTTTTTGTGTCTTTCTCTATTCTCTTTATTCTCCTTCATCCCTCCCTTCCTCCAGTCCTCCCTCCCCTTCCTTCATTTTTTTGCCCATCCTTATTGGAGTGTCTGAAGTGAGAAAACAAAAATTGATGAATGCTGTATCAGACCTGAAGAATTGTGTTGCCTTATGATTATGACAGTCACTGACTATGGTGGGGAGTACAATTCACTGACAGAGAGAGAACAGAAACTATGATGAAACACAACCTTGTTCCTTAAATTTGCCTGAGCATCTGCTCCTGGCTGGTGTGAGGGACAGGGCACTGAAACGTGTGGACATCTGGCCCAGCTGAATGTGGCTTTTCTTGTCATCCTTTGAGGAAGTTGACCAAGCACAGCCTAGAATGCAGGCAGCATCCCTGTGAGGAAACTATGGGTTGGAAAGCCTATTGGGAAAGGGAAATGTTTTGCCATTTAGTTCATGAGTCCTTTTCCCAGAAGAAGGCTGGGTCCAGGAACAGTGCACAAATGGAAGGTGATGTCACTGAAACCATATTTGTTTCTTCTTGTGCTTTCTGCTTTGGGAGGCAGTGACTGCTTTGATGTTTATGCAATAAAGGGTTGCTTAAACTCTTGTCTATGTGAATGTATAAACCGACTATGAAAGCCATGTCTGTTTAGATGGATGAATCTTAAAAAAACAAAATGCTCAAAGTAGCTTTGCCAGAAGACCCTCTTCACAAGTACAGGGCAGGCAGTGGCTCTTTTCCCTTCCATGACCCAAAGACTTCATTCCCTCATCAAATAATTCAGGGCAGAGCTATTTTACATACTGTCCATGACAGTTTTGAGAAAACTCAAAAAAACTCTTTGAGTCACAGCCTTACCTCGTCACTGTCTTCAGTGCAGGTATTTCCATCTACTGCAGGATTTGAGTAAATCTTCTTATAAGGGGTTTTGGTTTGTGGGTTCAACCCTGGTAAAGGGGTGCTTTCTGTCTACCTAAATATGAAGACCACGTGTGCATCTCCACGGGCCATACTCAACAAGAGAAGATCAGGGGTTGTGGAAGTAAACTCTCGGCAAATGAAAACATGTCCCTGCTGCCGACCGATGGATCCTCCTGCAGCCCTGGAACCCCCGGTCCAAGCAGGAGCGAGGCCGAGCACAGGCGCCCAGCTGGGGTGGTGCATCCTCCCCTCCCCTGTGCCCCCTTCATCTCAGGGGCTCCTCATAAGCCTTGACTGTACAGTTACTCCAGTGTGGCGGGGAGAGGGGCAGGAGCGGGGCGGGGAGAGGGGCAGGAGCGGGGCGGGGAGAGGGGCAGGAGCGGGGCGGGGAGGGGGGCGGAGCGGGACGGGGAGCGGCGAATGCAGTTTTTGGCTGGGCTCTGCTCGGCTCTGCTCGGCGGCAGGAGATGACCCCGAGGGGAGACAGCCCCTGCCTTTGGGACCCTTCCCAAGGCCGTTCCTGTGCGGTGATGGAGCGGGCGGGGGACGCGAAGGCGCGGGAAGGGTGCGAGGAAGAGGAGGATGGCTCTGGAGAGGTTTCCCGAGGCAGGAGGTGGGTAGGAACGGCTCGGAGCGCTGCAGCGGGTGTGCTGGGGCCGAGCCGGGTCGGTGGGTGCCAGCACAGCCCTGTGCTAGCACAGGGGGGAGGCTGCACACGGGGGGATCAGAGGGACCTCGGGGGTCCCCCCCCAGCCCTGCCCGCGCCCCGCTCGCCCGCCCTCCTCCTCGGCTTCCCAGGGCAGATGTTCCTCCTGGAGATCCCCGCTAGATGGGCCCCGCGCCCTTGCGGGAAGGGCTCTTCTGCACAGGCAGCAGCGGGAATGCGGCTCCTGGCTTTCGCTTGGGGTTTAGAGGGGGAACGAGGGCCAAGGGAGAAGTGCGAACACACGTTGTGCAAGTTTCCTGCCTCACAAGGAGATGGGGCTGGACCCCGCAGCAGAAATGATTTGACTTTACTTCGCACAAAATGCAAGAGTGGTGTAGGAGGGGGCATATTGCTAATTTAACCCTAGTGGAAGATGCCCCTGCCCATGGCAGGGGGGTTGGGACAAGATGATCTTAAAGGTTCCTTCCAACCCAAACCATTCCGTGATTCTATGAACACCTTTATAGCCGAGTGTACCCTCCTCCAAAGTGCATCAAAACTGGCTGGAGCAGCTGCAGGAGTTGCTGTCCCGTCCAACCTCCCTGCCGTGGGCAGGGATCAGCTCCTTCCCTGGTCACTCCCTCCTGGCCCTCGGCACAGCCGGCTGCACACCTGGGAAGTCGTTTCCCTCCCCGATGGAATGGGGAGTAGAGGAAATGGGGAACAAAGCAGAGGAGAGGAAGCTGTGAGTGAGGCAGTGCGGTGCCATGGGCGGAGCAGCACCCTGGGATGCACGGGGTCGAGTGGGGCACAGCCGGTCAGTCCCACCCTCTGTAACATCTGTAGGACCATTAACTGTGGGACATTAATGTAAGTAATTAGATTGCTGCAGTTATTTTGCTGACGGTCTAGGAAACACTAGGAAAACCCCCAGGAACAACACTTCCTCCTGCCTCAGTCCCCTGCTGTGAAAGGTGCTGATAACTTGCCTCTCTCCTTGCCCTAGCTCAGGAGTTACCATACCTATTCATACCATTCATCCAGCTGGTCTTTCCCAAACCCAGCTTGACTTGCCAGGACACAATCCAACCTAGACTTGTGGGGTTCCTGCATCCCCTGGCATCCTCCATATCCTGTATGCAGGGCTTACCTCTGTAAGGCTGAGCAAGGGGTTGTTTGAGTGACCGCTGTCAGCCAAGGGTTTCCTCTGTGCCTCCAGAAAAACAAGCCAGAGCACTTTTTGGACTTACCACGATTTTGTAGAGCTCTGAGACTGGGGTCTTCAGGCAGTGAAATGGACCCAGCCCCAAAGGCCAGTGATCACATGGTCTGGGCTTGGGTGAGCAGTGTGCACCAAGTGAAGGTGAAATCCTGCAGAGAGGGGGCTGATCGGACCGGGGGGGCAAACTATCTTTGGGAACTGGCCAGAGCTGGGTTCTCCATCTCACCCCCAATAGTGTGATTCAGTAAATGCACATTGCTTCCCAGTGCAGGCCAGGAAAGCCAGGGGAACTGGGGAGAGAGCTGACCTGGGACACAGGCGCTGGGCAGCCCGTCCCACCCCCAGCCCAGGCAGCGGCACGCGAAGCACTCGCCCAGCTCCCCATGTGTTGGGTAAAGAGGCAACAGCTGCAGGGGCCCTTCTGCTGCCTCAGGAGCTGGGACAGCACCCAGAGCCAGGCCGGGATCTAAATTTAACCTCGTGCTTTGTGTGTTTGGACATGCGAGTGCAGGCTCCAGCCCCCAGTCCCCCACCGCCTGCCCCGTCGCACGGAGGAGACGGGGACCCAGCGGAGCTCCAGCTGGCTGGGACCTGAGGAAGAGGGGCTGGGCCGTGGGGCAGGAGGGGGAGAAACGGCGGGGGGAGCAACACCATGGAGCCTGCTTCTCCCCAGGATGACGTGAAGAGGAGGCAACAGAAGGAGAAGTCCAAGAAGCCGGTGCCACCAGTAGCCCCTCGGCCACCCAGGGCTCTGTTCTGCCTGACCCTGGAGAACCCGCTGCGGAAGGCCTGCATCAGCATCGTGGAGTGGAAGTATCCTCTGGCTGCAGGCACCTGGGAGCACATGTGTGTGTGCCTGTGAGCAGGGTGCTGGGGGTCAGGAGAGCTGTCAAGCCCGTGCTGGGTGTCTCATCAGGTCTGTAAAAGGCAGTGAGGCACTCAGGGAGCCCTGGTAGGATGTGTTGGCCGTGCAAACTGGGGCGTGAGTAGGTTGGTGGGGAGAGCTGGGGCTGAGGAGTGGGTCAGGCCATGGGGACCTTCGGTGGGGTGGTGCAGGGACAGGCAGGGCCAGCCTGGGGAAAGGGAGAGGACATGCTGTGTGCTGGGGAGAAACGGGGCAGCTCGCTGAGAGGGGAGGGCGTTTGGTGTGTGAGGAGGGGCACAGTGCCCATCCTGGGGTGGGGATGGGGTCAGGCTGGGGGAGCTGAGGGTGGAGCTGGAGACAACAGGTCACCTGGGGAGAGAGGTTTAGGGTGGGTAACGAGACCCTGGCGGGTTGCTTGGGATGGCTCTTTGTGTGTGTCACCTCTTGCCTGATCCCACAGCTGTGCTCTGCACCGAGGAGGGCCTGGCCAGTGTCCCCTATATCCTTGCTGACACCATTGTCCTCTCAGCTCCCCTTCCCATCCCTCCCTGGCACTCCTGTCACAGGGTGAAGGCTTTTGTGGGTGATACTGCTCAGAGGGAGGGTCCCTCTGTGTGTCTTTGACTTAATGGAGGGATGGGGTTTGGGTGTTGCTCTTTGATCTTTTCACTGGGACATTGTAGCTCAGAAACACCAAAATGCCATATTTCTGCCATGCATCCAGGAACTATTGCTTTGTTCACCTATATTTTATATAAGGGAAGAGAATGGAAAATGAAACACTTAACTTTGATTTCAGCAAAACATTCGGGCTCAAGTAAAATGATGGACTCTGGGAAATGGAATGAAGTTCTTCCACCATGATTTCCTCATTTCAGTTGCTGAAACTTATCTGTGTGTTCCTGGCCTTGGTGGGATGATCCCAGCCCTGGCCAGGCTTTACTCCTCTTGGAGGTGGCTTGGTCATCTTAGGCTGGCTGTGTTGCTGTGCTCACGGTGCCATGGGGACACCAAAACCATGCCCAGGGAGTGGCTGGCAGGTATGAGGGCATGCTCACAGCTCTACTGGTACTGGAGTTTGAGCCCTTGTTCCTTTACTGCAGAGGGACTCTCTGTCCTTCAAAGGAGTGGGAGCAGAGCCAAAACTGGGGAATTCTCATTTTCTGTTTCTCTAGAAAAAGAACTGGGCTGTTCTACGAGCCCATGGAAGGGAACTGTGCCTGTGTCTTAAATAGGCACTGAGTAGGGAAGAAACTTCTCCATCCTCCCAAGTGGCAGGGGAAGAGCTGGAAATAGGACTTACATCTTCCAGCGTGGTCCAACACATTCCTCCCCCCGGGCCAGCACATGCCAGAGCCAGTGCATAGCACAGTGGGGGTCTTTGCCACATCAGTGCTCTGGAAGGGGAGAGGGAAGGGGAGAGGTGGGTGCCCCACCAGAAAGGTGGCTTGTGCAGGTGGTTCTGACCTGTGCAGGACAAATGGTCCAGGGAATCAGGTTTCTCCAGGGCCTTGGCTGTATTTATACCCTGATCACCTGGCTGCCCTCGCTCAGGGATCAGGGTGTGCGAGGCACGACAGGGTCGTTCCAGTTCCTGGGGGTTGTTATGGTCTGCGGGGCCAGGCAGGCTGCCAAGGGGAGATTAGCTGTGACCATCTTCTGTGGGGATACCTGGCCCCTGGGTTCAGCCATTGCTGCTGAATAGCTGCTGCTGTCAGAGCACAAAGCTGAGCCTCGGCAGTGGGACGGGGTCTTTTTCAGGCAGTTGGAGGGCAGGGAGTGTCGCTTCACTCAGCCCAGGGCAGGTGAAGGCCAGACTGGCTTGAAGCAGAGTGGGTTTTATGCTGAAATTTGCTCACATCTCAAAAAACATGTTTGTTAGAACAGGAAAATCTGTGTGTTCTGCAACTTTATGGGTATTGTGTGCACAACAGCTGGTCCAGCAACTCGACAGTTATTGGGACATGTGATGTCACCCTGGAATTCCAGGTCATTTTGCAACCAGGAGGACTTCAAGGCAGATGGGTGAGGAGTCTGGGGACCCTGGGGGACCACAGAGCTGCAAGACACTAAGGCCTAATTCCCTCTGCAAGGGAGATATGGGGACCCTTGAATGCTTTGTGGTGGGAGACTGTTGGAGAGGAAGAAATGAGATTGCAGGACAAGTAGATGAGGAGGATGCTGAGGCTCTGGCTCAGTGGCAGGAGGCAGAGACACTGTGCCTGGTGACACTACATGCCTCCTTTTTTGGTTAAATCTGTCCCACTGCATTTCTACCTAATAACAGTGCCAGACTCACAGAGTCATAAGCAGCAAGTGGATTCCAGCTCCAGTTACAATCGAGGTCACCCTTCAAGGAGAGCTCGTCTCACCCTGTCCGAGCAGGCAGGGAACCTTCCAACCCCTGGGCTCTGCCCCAGTGCCTGGAACACAAAGGGGAACAGCTTTTCCATCTGACTTCAGTTTTTAAAGTGTCATCAGGTTGATGGATAGAAAGGTTCAGAAAAGGAAAAAAGCCTGACAGCACTCTGCCAGCTCAGCAGGCTGGTGTGGATGGAATGCTCCCCCAGGTGCCCCCTGCCTTGTGATGCTGGATTGGACACTGGTGTGGCCACCACAGCCCAAGGCAGGTCTCAGGGAAGGATCCTGGGGGGAACAGAGAGTGGGGGTCCCTGGAGTGAGAGTCTGGCTGCAAATAGGGTCCTGAAGCCAGAGTTTGAGCTCCCTGGGGGCTACAGGAAGGTGGTAGCTGGAGCTTGACCATGAGGTTTCAGTGGCCCAAGCAGAGCAGTGATAGCAGCAGGAACCTGGGAGTGACCAAGTCCCAGGGTCTTCACAGGGAAATAGCAAGTCACCCCACTTGTTCTGAGATGTCATGGGGCCCAAACAGCACAGTTCCACCTTGAAGGGAGTGGCACAGTCTTCAGGCTGAGCACTGTTCACTCCCAGCCCCTGGCACTCCCGGGGACAGCCACAGGAGCACTGCCTGCACTGGTGCAGTGAGGCTGTAGGGACACCTGGGGATGTTCTGCTGGAGGAGACCCTGCTCCTGGATACCTGCCAGTCAGGGACACACAGCCCACCTGAGACCTGAGCAGCAGGTGCTGCTCAGCAGTGTCTCCCCATGGATGCTGAGTGCAGGGGGAGCCAGGGGGAGCCAGGGCCAGCACGCTCCAGAGGGGGATGCTTTGGTTCAGGGCCTACATTATGCAAAAGGGTCCTGACCCTTCAGGATGATTTACTGAAGGATGAGGAGGGGGAAGCTGCCAGCTCTCCCATCCCTTTGTTATTCCTCCAGTGCAACCTTTTGGTTTGTGCTCCCTCCCCGTGTGTCCCGTGCCAAAGCTGCCCCTCTGTGCTGTGTCCCAGCCCTGCAGCACCCAAGGGTGAGGGTGAGCTCTGAGTGCTCTCTCTGTGCTCTGCCCCAGGGGGAGGTCGGTCCCCCACACACACCCAGGCAGGGCAGGGCCAGGGGTGCACCTGCTGTTTCTTTCCTGTCTCCACTCCTTAACACTCCCTCTCAGACCCTTCGAGATCATCATCCTCCTCACCATCTTTGCCAACTGTGTTGCCCTGGCCATTTACCTGCCCATGCCTGAAGATGACACCAACGTCGCCAACTCCAGCCTGGTAAGGGACAGCCCTTTCCCCTGTCCTGGGCAGCTGAGGGCTCCTTTTGAGGGCTCCTTTTGAGGGCTTTGCAGGCTCTGCAGGGCTGGTCTCTTGCTGTGACGTGGGTGCAAGGTGGGCAATACCTGTGGTGAGGGCACCTGGGGCTGCAGTCAGACAGTGCTGGTCCAGCCAGAGCTGCTGCAGAGTCAGAGGGAGGCAGTGGGGGGGGAGAAGTGACTGCAAAGTGGGTTTTCAGAGGGGCTGAAACCGCCTCTGGGCTGAGATCAAAGGCAGCAGGTTGGTGAGTGAAGTGCACAGGAAGGAAGAATCGATGCCAGTGAAAGAAAAAAAAAAATCCCTCTGTTTTTCATCGTGACACTTTGAAAGGGAAACACCCTGTTCCAGAAAGGCTCAGATGGTTTGTTTCGGCATTTATGGAATAAATTTTTCTGACCTTTCCTTTCAAAACTGTATTTTAGTTTTGTTACTTTATGAGGGGAAAAAACCATTTCTGTTAAGCAGAAAGGTCACTCCTTTGCAATCATTATTCTGTTTTTTTCCTCAGTCACTCCAGTTTGCCTGGAATATGTTGTTTTGATGTGGTACAAATCGATAGTTTGCTCTATTTTTGATTTGCCAGCCCTTTCCACTCTTCAGATCCCCACTGTGATTCAATCCACATTGATTTCCATTGAGAGACTGAGTTTGATGACTGAATCAAAACATCTAAATGCACCTTTTTAATGAAATGTTCTCTCCTGCTGGTTTTGGGACTCCTCAGGGTAAATCCCCATGGAGGGTTAATTCCTGGGGTGTCCTTTCATCCTCCTGGCCTGTCTGACCATCTTCCCTAATCCCTGTGGACTGAGGGACACTGGTTTTGGTTTCTTCCCTGGCCAAGGGGGCATAACATGTTTTGGAAGGTGCAGTTACCTCAGGTGAGAGGTTAAAGAGGCAAAGCAAAGCTGTGGCAGGTTGACCACGGGAAGCAGGAGATGAGGACAGTGGGGATGGGGAGAGAGTTTGGAATGTGGCTCAGACCGGGCATGTGTGAGGGCAGAGCTGGGGGAAGCCCAGCAGTGGGTGGCACTGTGGCATGACCGGGGGATGGAGTGGCATTGGCCTCACAGGGCTCCCAGACAGGGGCTGATGCTGCCCAAGGACCATGAGCGTGAGACAGGTGGGAAGGGACCGAGCGCTGCCATGTGTGAATGAAATTCCTTCTGTTTCTACTTACTGTGTATTAGATTACTCATGCTATACCCTTTTGGGGGATTTTTCAGCCTGTTGCCATGCCAACAGCCCTTGGTATCAGGAGCCTGGCAGCCCCAGGCTGCTCTTCTTTCATCCCTGCTTGTGTGTGCCCCTTTGTCACCACGTTCTGGTGGCTTTGTATGAGCAAACCCAGCTGAGAGCTGAGCCCCATCACCTGGGGCTGTGCTTGGCACGGGCCTGCAGGGAGTGAACAAAGGCTTGTTGAGGCATTTTCCCTGCAGCAGAGAGGTGCTGTGATGCATTTAATCTCTCCCTGACCCTTTTTTAATTGTCTCCGTTGCCCAGTCCTCCCTGGAGAGGGTCGAGTTTCTATAAAGACCCTGAAATCATTGAGGAGGCAAAATGTGTGAGGGAAAACTGAGTCAGGGCAGTGAGGACATGATGTTTGTGTAGAGCAGGACTGGGGCTCCAGCAAGCAGAGTCTCAGGAAGAGGGGATTCCTGGGAGACCTCTGCTGCCACTTCCTTCCTGCAGGGTTGGAAAATGTGGAGAGCTCTGTCTTTCCACGGCCAGCAAGGGAAGATTTGCAAACAGAGTTTACACTAGGTTTGGAATTAGTCTCATGAAAGCTTGGTTAATCAGAATTCACTTTGGGCGGTGAAAAAATGATATTTAATAATCCATAAATCTTCTGAGAATCCATTTTGCTTTATCCTGGAAGAAATACAGTTGTTTAATTTCAACATATTTCATTATTATTCTTTTTAGATTAGATTTCTCCTGATCCAGAAGATTTTTTTTGTAATGCTGTTTTCACCTAATTTTGTCTCTTTTTAATGGAATCAAAATATTTTCTTCAGCCCCAATGAAATTATTTTGACTTTTTTGACTTGTTCAATAATTCACACCATTTATTTGCACTTTTACTCGAGTTTCCAGAATTATCAGTGAGTTTTCAGACTGTTTTTCACTGGCAGCCTTGCTGCAGGAGCAAGTAGGTTCACAGTGTGTCTAGCAAGGTAGGTTATTCAGGGGGATTCACCCAAGAAAATACAGATGTCTGCAGGTGAGCTGGTTGCCCTTCCTCTGTTTATGGACAATGGAGAAATAAAGGCAAATTTAGAGCAGAGTTTGTCTCCCAGGGCAGTTTGTCCACCCCTGGGTGGTGTTTGACACACTGAAATACCTGGTTTTCATAGAATCATAAAATTATAGGATGGTTTTGGTTGGAAGGGACCTTAAAGCCCATCTCATTCCACCCCTGGCACGGGCAGGGACACCTTCCACTAGCCCAGGTTGCTCCAAGCCCTGTCCAACCTGGCCTTGGACACTTGCAGGGATGGGGCAGCCACAGCTTCTCTGGGCAACCTGTGCCAGGGCCTGCCCACCCTCACAGGGAAGAATTTCTTCCTAATATTTAATTTAAACCTACTCTCTGTCAGTTTAAAGCCAACTCTCTTTTCAGTTTGAAGTTTTTCCCCACTAGCATGACCCAAGGGTGACTGCTCAGGGGGGGGCCACCCTTTCAGAGCACCCAAAGCAGCTGTGCTGAGTCCCATGGGCTTTATAAGAGTATCAGGTAGGATGTGGGGCCCAGTGAGTGGGGGACAGAGCTGGAGCTCAGGCTGTCAAGAAGACAATTTAAATAACACAGGTAATGGCCTCTGCCTAGGCACTCTGCTGGTATCACAGATAATGGCTTTATGTTTAGGGAGAATGGATGTTTGATGTCAAGGAGTATGCTTCTGAAAATCCCACTGTTTTGGGTTGTATCTCAGCCCTGGGATTAAGGAATTTCTGTGTTTTAAAACCTGAACACAGTCTCAGGCACAGTTCAGGGAATCAGGCCCATGGGAATATGGGCATCTGATGCAGGGTCAGGAGTCCCACCCCCCCACCTGCTCTGGAGGGCTGTGACTGCCTGTGAGCCCTGTGGAACGTGTGTCACTCCAGGACTGTCTCATGAGCACTGAAAACAGCAATGTTTGGGCAGCCCCACAGTCCTTGAGCGGAGATTGCTGGTCCAGTGCTGGCTCTGAAGAGCTGTTGGGGTCTGTGCCCAGAGGCTGGCACAGGACACTTGCTGCAGGAGAGTCCTGATTGCAGGTGGCTTTCCTAGAGCCTGGGGTCACCCTTGAACTCCTGGAGTCCTCTAACAGCTGTGAGAACAGGCCACTGCCTGTACCTCTGCATGCACTGACTCGATGTGTGGGACCACAGAAACGGCTGCTGCTCGGGTACCTGGCACCTGGAGGGGTGCAGATGCATCCATATGAGCTGCCCCTGCCTCTGTCCTCCTCCTCATTCTGGGATGGGGCCGCTGGCAAGGGCTGGCACCCTGCCCAGCTTGTGGCTTTGCCATTTCTGTGGTCACCCTGGTGTTTGCAGTGCTGCCTCCAGCTCTGGAGTTCCCAGCATGGGAAGGACATTGTGACCTGTTGGAGTGGGTCCAGAGAAGGCCACAAGGATGCTCCAAGGGCTGGAGCCCCTCTGCTGTGGAGACAGGCTGGGAGAGCTGTGGGTGTTCAGCCTGGAGAGGAGAAGGCTCTGAGGAGAAGACATACCGCAGCCTTCCAGTGCTTGGAGGGGGCTTATGAGAAAGATGGGGACAAAGTTTTTAGCAGAGTCTGTTGCAATAGGACAGGGTGTGATGGTTTTAAACTGAAGGAGGGTAGATTTAGATTATCTATAAGAAAAAAATTTTATACACTGAGGATAGTGAGGCCCTGGCACAGGTTGCCCAGAAAAGCTGTGGGTGCTCCATCCCTGGAAGTGTTCAAGGCCACGTTGGACAGGGACCTGAGCAACCTGGACTAATGGAAGGTGTCCCTGCCTGTGGCAGGGGGTTGGACTAAGTGACCTGTAAAGGGCCCTTCCAATCCAGACTAGTCTGTGATTCTGTGATTCTCTGAGGTCTGCAGCTACACATAACACTTGGAGAATCCAGAGAGTGTTTGCCACGACCTGTCCCACCTCAGCCCACTGACAAAGATGCCAGTGGAGTGTCTTCCTGGCCAGGGGCCTGGTTCCTCTTGCTCTGGTGACACCAATGCCCACTTTACAGCCAGATAAGCTGGGGGAACTGGGCCCACAACTATAGAACAAGTGATGGGGATCCCTCCATTGCTGTATAGAACCTTCCTACTGGCCATATCACGAGTTTTCCTTGTACTAGAGGGGCTACCCCAGCAGGACAGATCAGGATAATCCAGCTGCATGGATGTGGCTGTGTCTGCAGAGCACAGCACTGAGCTGGTGCCATGAGGGAATAAACCATTATGCCTCCTCTCAGGCTGGGGGAGCATGGCCAGGGGCAGGGAGCTGCCTGCTGGCTCTTCCCTGGCCCAGGTTTGAACCTTGCTGGCTGGACCTGGTGGGCAAATACCCTTGGAGCTGGCCAAAGCACCAAAGCACTGTTCATCTGCCGTGGGCTTCTCAAAGAGACCCTCCAAGGAATAGCAAGTCACCTTCTGATTCTGGGCAGGGGGTTTTCAGAGGAAGATCCTGATAGTCAGAGACCCTGGAGCCTGAGTCTGTCCTGTTGGAAAATCAGGGCATGGGATTGGCTTTTGCAGTGCTGGATCCTGGCACTCAGCAGCCTCAGCAGCTGTAGCTTGCAGTGAGCAGTGAGCTTGCAGTGAGCTTCCCTGTTTCTCCTCCTCTGTTTGCAGCTGAGGAGGCACCCCACCACAGCAGTGGCTGCTGGAATGGCTCTGCAGCCTCTCTGTACCTGAAATGATCCTCATGACAGTTGTATTTGCATGGGATTGCAAGGGCAGGCTTTGGGGAACAGCCTAGGTGGCATCTGTCATTGATAAGGGTGGGAGGTGAGCAGTGTTGAGTTGCCCTAGTGAAAACCTTAAAGACAGAGGCAGTGCCAAGGTCTTTGCTCTTCCCATGGCTGCCCTCAGATCCAAAAGGAACTGGTGCTTGTGTGGGTGACAGTCATATGGGGACACTTGGCACAGCCACTGCTTTTGAGTATGTTAATTGAGCAAGTAATGCTTCTGTGTGAGCCCTGACTCCAGCTTCTTAAAAGGAGAAGTTTTTCCATTTGGCAGGGCATGGGGACCCTGGGAAGGTGTGTTTGCAGCCCTGCAGCATTCCCCAGGGGAGACCCAGTCCTCATTTGGTCTCAGAGACATGTTTCTGCCTTTCTGGAGGCATTTCCCTGGAGAGCCCAAGCAGGGATGCTCCTTGCCCTCCAGAGAGTGTAGGCTGAGAGAGACCATGGAACATCAGAAATATAAATAGCTTTATGCAACTGGCTGCTTCTGAGGGCTTTTAATCCCAGTGTGGAAGGGCCACTGGCAGCAAGGGCAGTGATGGCAGTGACAGGCAGAGCCAGATGGGCACAGGCAGCTCTTGGCTGCACTCCAAGGACACATGAGCTGTCCTGGCTCTGTGTCTGCAGGGCCATGCCGAGCCCCTGCAGTGGGGGTGCCAGGTCCTGCCTGGAGGGGGTGCAGCACCTCTGCCCAGTGAGTCCCCAGGCCCATTTCTAGCAGCTCACTTTGCCAGGCAAATGTCTGGCCTCAATTCCCTGGGAGCTTCCCTAAGACCCCAGGCACAAGGGAAGCCTGGTGTGTCCCATGGGGACTGTGTGGGGCCTCCAGGACAGAGCCAGCAAGCCCTCAGCTGGAGAGGATGAGGAGAAGGTGTCAGTGCTGCCTGCAGGAGGAAGGTTGTGGTGGAGGGAGGGTGAGCAGCAGGGAGGAGAGCCAGAGAGGAGCAGTGCCCTGGGCCAGGCACCTTTGGGTGCGGGGTTGGGAAGCGGTGGCTGTGCTGGAGCAGTTTGTAAGAACGGGTACCCACAGCTGCGGGGCAGGGTCCTGGCAGGGGGCCACTGAAGGGGTGAGGGGATGGTGCTGCAGGCCAGGAAGTGGCATGTGGTGACACAGCATGCCACCCCTCCTGCCCAGGGCAGCCACGGTGCTGCCTGGTGTTCATGGGGGATCACAGACGGGTTGGCAGCAGGGACTGATCCGGAGTCAGGCCATGCACGGTGGGGACACCAGGGAAGGTGACAGTCTGCTCTAATGGAGCACCCTCTCCTGCCTGCCTTTGCAATCCCCAGGAGAAGATCGAATACGCCTTCCTGATCTTCTTTGCCATCGAGGCCATGCTCAAGATAATCGCCTATGGCTTCCTGTTCCACACGGATGCCTATCTCCGAAACGGCTGGAATGTGCTTGACTTTTCCATCATAACTCTAGGGTAAGGGAAAGATGGGAGGCTGCTGCTTGTTCAGCTTGTGTCAGGCCCGTTTCACAGCCCATCAGGGACATCATTTTTTCTAATGGCTGCAGGGGGCAACTCCTCGACTCAGTTCATGGCCTTCTCCCCTTTTCCTGCCCTGACATCCACTGAAATCCTCTCTAACTCCTGTTTCTTCCTGTCTGACTCCTTCATGCCTCTTAGATCTCCTTGCTCTGGAGAATGGGGGTGGCATGGGATCCTCTAGGGTTTGCACACAGGGGGTGGGAGGGCCCCAGCTCTCAGCAGTGGAGCTGTGCCTGGGAGCTGCACTTGGACTTGCTCCCTGGCTGAGGCTGAGCGCATCTGGGACTCTAAATCCTCTAGCTCAGATTTCTTGGTGTCTATTCTCATGCCCTTCTCTTTTTCCCTGTCCTTTCTTCTGCTTCTCCTCCTTCCTTCCCTGTGCCCTGGCTCTTTCAGGCTCGTCACCATGACCCTGGAGAAGGTCAATGCGAAGGAGGGAGGGACTTCGGGGGGCAAAGGCGGCTTTGACGTGAAGGCCCTGCGAGCGTTCCGTGTGCTGAGACCCCTGCGCCTGGTGTCTGGAGTGCCCAGTGGGTGCCGGGTGCCCTGCCGTCAGGAAGGGCTGGAGGGTGGATGGAACCCCTGGCCAGGGTGGGGGAGCCAAGGGATGGGCTTCTTGTTGTTGCTGGATCAAGCCCACCCACGAAGCAGGTGTAGAGGAGCCACAGGTTCTTGCTCGTCCCTACGGCTGGCAGTTGTCAACCCTGGGGATCTGCAGGTTGGCACACATTTAGCTGCCTCCATGGCTCAGCGTCAGCACCTTTGGGTGGACGGTGTGAAAGGGGCCAGGACATTGCTCTAGTTTCTCAGGGCAGGGATCTCCTTCTGTAACTCATGTGAGTACAGCCTGGATGAGTGCAGCAGAACAAATGGAGGGGCATGAAGCAGCCTCCAGCACTACCTGGCTCTGCTGAGCTCTTCCATGTGCTGGTATGGTGGGTAGAGAAAGGATTTCTTCCTTCAGAGATGTCAGTCCCGCCCCACCAGTGCCGCTCTTCCCTTGGCACGGGACATTTCAAAGGCTGCTTGTCAGTGGGGCTGGCAGGGATGCAAGGTGCACACAAAGCTGTTTAGGAAGTGGTTGACCTCTCCCTTCTGCTGTTGCAGGCCTTCAGGTCGTCCTGAACTCCATCATCAAGGCCATGGTGCCCCTGCTCCACATTGCCTTGCTGGTCCTCTTCATGATCATCATCTATGCCATCGTCGGGCAGGAGCTCTTCAAGGGCAGGATGCACAAGACCTGCTACTACCTCGGGACAGGTGGAGCTGTGCCAGGGGGGAAATGTGGCAGAGATGTCTCTGTGTGGCTGGTGGGACTGTGGGATGTTTGATACAGCACCCAGCTGGCTGGGAGGGGCTGGTGCCTTTTGGAAGGCTTCTGCTGGAGGCGGGGTGTGGGGTGGGTGGAGGCTGCTCTGTTTGGCCTGACCTGCTGCTCACACCGCGGCTTTGCCCCTCAGACGTGATTGCCACGGTGGGATCAGAGAAGCCAGCCCCGTGCACCAGCTCCGGCCACGGGCGGCACTGCTCCATCAACGGCACCGAGTGCCGCGGCGGCTGGCCGGGGCCCAACAACGGCATCACACACTTCGACAACTTCGGCTTTGCCATGCTCACCGTCTACCAGTGCATCACCATGGAGGGATGGACTGAAGTCCTCTACTGGGTAGGCTCCAGCGCTTGGGCTCGGTGCTCAGCTTGGCAGAGCTGATGCTGACCTTGCCTCAGGGCAGGGAGTGCCCTCCTGGACCTCATGGCAGGGCTCTGACTCCCTGCCAGTGAAAGACAACCTGCCCCACCAACCTTCTTGCTGTGATGCACATCCCAGAACACACCAGGCATGTCTCTGCATCCCTGCAGGCACTGCCTAAGCTGTCCTTGCTGTTCAGGTGGACAGGAGAGTGCCCAGGTCCCACCTTTGTGAAGGGGTGTGGGTCAGGCACAGCAAAGACTGGTGGGTGCCCCTCCAGCAAAGCCCCATGTTTTGTAGTCCTTGGGAGACTGTCGTGCTGAGGCTTGGGCTTGGGGCTGATGTTTAAATCTGCTCCCCAAATGCTTGGGTCTGGCTTTACCTCTGCTGAAACCAGATATAGAGTTCTAAGCAGCCAGGGCTCACAGCCAGGTTTGTGTGCCACTCATACCAAGCACTCCTTTGGGGGAGCAAAGATCACAGAGGCTGTTGAGTGGCCCTAAGGGGACACAGCAGGAAGTGCCCTCAGAATGCTTCACCTGCATCTCTCCTTGCCAGGTAAATGATGCCATGGGGAATGAATGGCCCTGGATTTACTTTGTCAGCCTTATCTTGCTTGGCTCCTTCTTTGTGCTCAACCTGGTGCTGGGGGTGCTCAGTGGGTAAGTGTCACCCTATCCTTTCTCTTCCAGCAAAGGAGTTTTAGCTGGTTTGAACTATACAAGGAAAAGCCTGGGAAAATTCTGATCCTTTTCTTCCCTCATTCCTCTCCCTTTTTTATTTTTGCATGCTTAGAGAAGCTGATCCATGAGTTACTTTTTTGTTAGTGTCCATGAGTGCCTGAGGTTTCAGCTCAACTCCCAGCACAGAAATCTTTTCCCTGTGGCACAAGCAGCTGTCAGGAAGCCCAGCTTTGGAGCACATGATTTGGGGATCGTGTTGTGTTCTGCCAGCACACACAGCAAACAAAGCTGAGTGGGGAGCAGTCATCACCCCATGGCTGTAGGGCTGGACACTCCTCACTGGTACCCCCAGCTGCCATCCTGCTGTGAGCACACATGATTTGTGTGCTTATGGCCAGCCTAAGGAGGACATCTTTAACATGAGTGTCAGGGATCCAAGAGAATGATTGTTAGTTTAATTAGTGCTTCAGCAGTCTTCCAAATACAGCAATGAGCTGTCATCAGTCTGTTATAATGATTGTAGCACTTCTAGGCCAAACTCAATAAGTGCTAATTCCCCCAGTAGTACAGTTAAATACCTGAGATGTGATACTCATGCATTGCTGTGTGGCTGCCACCATCCAAATTTTGTTTCTGGGAAGTGTGTGTTGCCCTTGGGGGGGGCTTTTCTCCTCAGGTCTGTGTAGGGTTAGGGTCTGTTTTATATGTTTCAGTCCTGCATGTGCAAGTGGATCACACTCATCTTCTCTATTAGTTCACAGGGTCAATTATGCCCTAAATACTTGGATTGGTTAGGCCTCTTCTATGGCAAGCACCATACAACTGCAAGGTTAAAACAAATTGGATATTAATATAAATAAAACAAGTTTAAAAGCACAAGGTAGACCACAAGAACCTGACTCTTGTGTGGAGTTAGCTGTAACAGCAGGACAAGCTGGACTGTAGTCATCTGATCCTGGAGTAAGCTGTAGGCACAGCAAAGGTTCTGAAATATTTTTGCAAATATAGCAAAATTATGCTTGAGATCAGGAAAATTATTGTTATAGTGTCTGAGACCTATTAACACATGGCAACACCAGCATGGCTGGGCAGCAGCCCTACAGTCCTGCCAGATACCAGGAGAGAAAAGAATTTAATTGAAACAGAAGGAGAAGAGTGGGCAAGGACATTGGCAGACCTGCCCTTTCCATGTTACCATGAAAAGAGTGTCCTGTTCACCTCATGTCATGAGCTCACCTTTCCCACATGGAGAGCTTGGGGCAGGTTTCTGCCCCCCAGATGGGTGAGACCCCACTCTGATCCTTGGCAGGGCTGGGGAGCCGCCCCAGCCTCCAACATCTGGTGTCAGTTGGCTTTTCCAACCGTAGGTCCCAAAGAGCAGCAGTGGTGGGGAAGAAACCTTGCCTGGCATCAGGTGATGGTCTTGCATTGTGGAGCAGGGCCGAGAAAGGGGAAAGTCACTGGAGCAGCCTAGGCAGGGTATTTCAGGATTTCAGCTTTCCACAAGGCCTGGCCTGGCCAGAGCTGTGCTACCTGAGCTCCACGATGTCCCCTCCCCTCACTCTGCTGCTTCCCTTGTCCCAGGGAGTTCACCAAGGAGCGGGAGAAGGCCAAGTCCCGGGGAACGTTCCAGAAGCTGCGGGAGAAGCAGCAGCTGGAGGAGGACCTGCGGGGCTACATGGACTGGATCACCCACGCTGAGGTCATGGACAGCGATCGGGCCCGGGGAGAAGGTACCAGCTCTGCTTGGTCACAGACCCTTAGTGGGAGGGTTGGGTTCCTATCACCATCCTAGAGAGGCAATGTGGAAACCTTTGGAGGAGTCACAAAGACTTGTTTTGCTTGAAAACCCATGAAACAAAAAGCTTTGACTTCTGCAGAAAGGTTTCCTCCCTCTTTTTCTTTTTTTTTTTTTATTTCCCCAATCATTTTGTTGAATCTGACCCAAACTAGCTATGTCTTGGTCCTGATGCTAAATCTACCCCTCAACTGCTGTATTTAATATTTGCAGACTATGAGCAAGGCCTGGGTCTCCTTTGGCAAAGAGGGACTTGAAATGGCCATGAGGAGCACGAGGAGTGTGTGCCCTTGGTGTGCAGGGACACAGTGCAGGGTCATGAGCTCACACACCAACAGATGCATGAATTTCTTGCCATCACTTGAAAATTTCAAGGGATTAGAAGTGGCTCAGGAAAGGAGGTGGATATACAGGCATCTAGATGAAGGCTCAGCAAGGCCTGGGGGGCTCTACCACAGAGCTGCAGTGTCTGCCACGCCACCCTGCCTGGTGAAAGCACCTTTGGTGCCCCAAGCTGAGTGATCCATGTGTGCAAAGAGCCTTGGGAAACAGTGGGACAGACAAAACACCTCTTCCACAGGTGTGGCCTGTGTTCGTACAAACCCCTGTTGTTCAGCCTGTGCTCAGATCACAACTGGCCCCAGTTTTCTCTGTACTGGAGTCCCTGCTGCTGTCCCTGTCTGGGCTGCAGCTGCTCTTGCTGCAGGGCAGGTGCTCCTGGTGCCTCCTGCTTGGTTTGCTCCTGACCCTCAAAGCCTTCTGCACGAACTTTAAATGCTGGCTCCCTGGGATGGCACTGCTTGTGTTCACTTCTGGTAGGGAAGCTCTTCCTGGTGTGCTCCTGGAAGAGGTTCCCTCCCACGTGTTCTTCCCAAGGGTTCTAAGAAAAGCCTGGAATGTCATTCCCTCCTAGGTATGATGCCATTGGATGAAGGAGGGTCAGAGACAGAGAGCTTGTATGAAATCGAGGGCATGAATAAGTGGATTCTCTTCTTGTAAGTATGCTCTGGCTGAACCACCTGCTGCTCTGCACAGGGGCTTGTACTGTCCCTCACTTGGGGGCCCCACTGGGCCAGGCTTTCCTGCTCAGCCACTGGTTTCTGGGAGGGAGCCAGGGGCTGGTGCTCAGGTGAAGATGCAAACAGCAGGGCAGCAAACAGGGAATTTTGCTGTGGTGCTGGCAAAAAGCGCTTCAAGGTGAACAGCTGCTGTGGGACCAGGCTCCAGGCATCCCCTCATGGCCCATGCAGCACAGCAGGTAGTTTGGGAGCTGTGCCTGTAGCCCCCAGCCAGAGGTGCTGAAACCCAAAATGAAGCCAGGAGGTGTTTGTGTGAATGAACTGCAGTGCCTGAGTGAATGCACTGAGCTCCAGGGGCAGGTTATGGTCCTCATCCCATTTCAAGGAAGACCCCTGGGAGAGGGAGCAGGAGTGGATTTGCCCTGCAGGCACAGCCCAAGGACGTGGGGCTGGCCTGCTGGCTGGCCTTGCTGATCCTTTGCCATCTCTCCAGCCGTCAGTGGAGGCGTTGGAACCGAATGTTTCGTAGGAGGTGCAGGGATGTGGTGAAGTCCAAGTTCTTCTACTGGCTTGTCATCCTGATGGTGGCACTGAACACCCTCTCCATCGCCTCTGAGCACCACATGCAGCCAGACTGGTTGACAGTCGTGCAAGGTAAGCAAAGAGCCAGAGAGAGAGGGAGGGCCCAGGATACTGTGCTGCCTGGAGACATGTGAAGTCTTTACTGTGCCTGCAAAGCCACACTGGCATGGCACAGAGGCTGTTAAACACACAGACACAGAGCCTGAACACAGTGTGTGTGCACCATCCTCACTTCACTGTCACACAGCTCACACTGAACATACACAGTGTGTGTGCTCTTAGGGACGTGCGTTTGCATGGGGAACACACAGAGAGCGTAGATTGTACCATAAACACACGTGGCACACACTCATGCAGTGCAGCCACGCTGCCTGCACCTCCACCCACACATACACACAGAGGGACATGGAGCACAGGGGTGCACACACGTGCACACACCCAGTCCACGTGCCTGCTGTGCTGGGACTCACACACCCCGTGCACAGACATCACCGCTCTCCTCATCCTCCTCTCCTGTGTGCTCCCCGAAAAACAGCTTGGTGGGCAGAGCAGCACCACCCTCCTTCCCTGCCTGCCCTGCCCACGCTGGGATTGAGGTTGTACCTCCCTCCCCAGACAACTCCAACCGGCTGCTGCTTGCCCTCTTCGTGGCCGAGATGGTGCTGAAGATGTACGCGCTGGGGCTGCGCCAGTACTTCATGTCCCTCTTCAACCGCTTCGACTGCTTCGTGGTGTGTTCGGGCATCCTGGAGATCATCCTGGTGGAGCTGGGCACCCTGTCCCCCCTCGGCATCTCCGTGCTGCGCTGCATCCGGCTCCTCCGCATCTTCAAGATCACCAGGTTGGGGAGGGAGCTCTGTGGGCACTGGCAGCTCACGGTGCCCCGGCATCGCTCACGGTCCCTGGACATCAGTGGCCTTGTCCCCAGGGAGGGCTGCAGCTCAGAGCAGAGCTGGTAGCTCCTGGGTGGAGCAGCAAGGCCAAGCTTGGGGTTTCTGTCCCCAGGACATGGTTTGTCTCTGGGAGTGGCGAGAACAGAGCTGAGGTCCCACTCTACCTCTGGGTTCTGGGCTGTTGTAAATGGGGGTGCTGTGGGCCAGGGCTCCTGGCTTCTCTTTCTGGCCCCAACCCACTGTGTGTTCACCTCTCTTCCCCACCCTGCCTGCTGGTGCCCTGTGCAGGCAGCAGTGAATCTTGCCTGTCACACCACGCCTGCAGCTTCATTGCTTCCTCCTGGGGCCTGGCTGGAGCAGTCCCAGTGCCCAGCCTGGGTCCAGAGTCCCTCTTGCTGGGCTGCTGGCACATCCCCTTGGGCCAGTTGGTCTGTTCCCTCTGCCTGCCTGTTCCTGCCCACAGCCTTCCCCACTCTTTCACCTCCCACACGCTCCTGTCTCTCCTCTCCTCAGGTACTGGACATCACTGAGCAACCTGGTGGCCTCCCTGCTCAACTCAGTCCGCTCCATTGCCTCTCTGCTCCTCCTCCTCTTCCTCTTCATCACCGTTGCTGCCCTGCTGGGCATGCAGCTCTTTGGGGGCAAGTTTGATTTCGAGGACATGGAAGTGCGGCGCAGCACGTTCGACAATTTCCCCCAGGCCCTCATCAGTGTCTTCCAGGTTTGGGGCTGCAGGAAGGGCAGTGGGGGGCTGGAGGGCAGGGGGCTGGGAGTCTCACCTGGGCTGTGGGTCTCCAGGCAGGAGCTGGGTCTCAGGGGGATGTGGGTTTGTGGGGGTGATGTGGCTTTGAGACACGAGCAGGGAAATGCAACTGGAGTCAAAAGCAGTAGTTCAGGTTCAGGGCTGAGCAGGGAAGAGGGTTTGATCGTGGGAATGGAAGGGCTGTGAGGGTTTGGGACTGGAGCCAGAAGGGCAGGATTGGCCTGTGGGCTACTGCTGTGCTGTGCTGCAGAGGCTCTTGAGTCTGTATTACTTCTCTACTCCCAGATCCTGACTGGAGAGGACTGGAATTCAATCATGTACGATGGGATCATGGCCTACGGGGGCCCGTCCTTTCCTGGCATGCTGGTCTGCATCTACTTCATCATCCTCTTCGTTTGTGGGAACTGTATCCTCAGTCTGCAAAGCCAGGCCCGGGCTCCCTGCACCCAGTCCCAGAGCTGCACAGGACTGGGAAGGGGAGAACCTTCTGTCAGCATCTCAGGGCTTGCCTAAGGCTTTTCAGTTCTGAACAGCGGTGGAACAAACCATGGGTTTCAGGGCTTCCACTACTGGTGGCTGAGGGCTGGGATGTGGAGGAAGGCACACCTGGAGGAGGTCTGGATGCCCAGCAGGCAGACATTCAGTCAGAGGGGGGGCAGCCAGCCCAGAGCTCAGTGCTCACAGGGTGCTGGTTAAAGATTACCAACCAGGGTTATCTCAAGGGCTCAGCTCCAGGAAGAATTCTCAGGGCACCCTGGACACCATGGACAGCTCTGGCCACATCCTCCAGCCAGGAACCAAGTCCATGTCCTTAGCACTGTTCCTGCAGATATCCTCCTCAATGTCTTCCTGGCCATCGCGGTCGATAACCTGGCTGAGGCCGAGAGCCTGACCTTAGCCCAGAAGGCCAAAGCAGAGGAACGCAAACGGCGGAAGATGTCCCGGTGAGCACTGCTGTCCCTGCCCATGGGAGCTCCCAGACCTGGTGCTTTGGTGTGAGGGGACAGAATGGCATTGCCTACAGCCCCTGCCCAGGGTTCACTTCCTGCTCTTCCCTCCTCTGCGCTCAGAGGTTACCCGGAGAAGTCTGAAGAGGAGAAGCAGATGCTGGCAAAGAAGCTGGAGCAGAAAGCAAAGGGAGAAGGGATTCCCACAACAGCCAAGGTCAGTGCTGGTGGGGCTGGGCCATGTAGAGCTCCTGAGGAGGGACCAGGCTTCTCCTCCCACCAGCCAGGATGGACAAAGGCTTGGAGCCAGCCTGGGTCTGGACTCTTGGCCAGAGTGTCTCCTCACCTTAGCATCCACTGCTGATGGGGGCTCTTGGTGACTGGGCCCAGGCAGGACACATTGCCTGGTGAAACAGCTCCATTGCTGGGGATCCTTTTCCTCCAGTTCATTTCCTTGGCCACAGCCAGTTCTCAGTGGCTGAGGTGGGCTGGTGCACACCCTGGTGGGGGGGAGCAGAGCAAGTCAGAAGCATTCCAGATCTCCCTTATGTCCACACCAGCACCCCCAATATGCAAACACCTCTTCATCTGTGCTGACTGTGTGCTGAGCTGCCTCTGAGAAGCATCTCACCAGCAACTACTTCCCTATCCACTTTCCAGAGATGCCTCATGGAACTCACCCAGGAGTTGCTCCATATCTTATTCCACCCCTGGTATATCTGCACAGCCCCAGGCTCTTGCCCAGCAGACATTCCTATTTCCCATCCTCTTGGTGCTGCTCTTTGTTTCAATTGCAGCATCCCTGAGTGTTTACCCTCACCTGGCTCCAACCTGGGCCAGCACTTCGTGTGCTTTTTATGGGCCAAATGCAGAGATGCTGCTTGTCCCACATGGCTTCCAAGATGAGAGGATTTGGCCAACTGGCACATCCTCTTCTCTGCCTCTCCCTTGTTTCAGTTGAAAGTGGACGAATTTGAATCCAATGTCAACGAGATCAAAGACCCCTACCCTTCTGCAGACTTCCCAGGTAAGACTTGTCCCTGGCAGGGCAGCAGGAAAGACGAGGAGGCATTGCAGAGGGATGGTGTGTGACGAGCAAAGAATGTGGTGACCCTCTGCCAGCCTTGGGGCACTGAGGTCCTTCTGGCACAGGTGCCAAATCAGGATCACAGGATCGGAAGATTGGCCATAAGGTCATATTCCCCCTCCCTCTCTGGATAATTCTTTCCTTTTCCCTCTTCATGGCCACCCTGCAGGTGATGATGAGGAAGATGAGCCTGAAATCCCCCTGAGTCCTCGGCCACGTCCCCTTGCAGAGCTACAGCTGAAAGAGAAGGCTGTGCCCATGCCTGAAGCCAGCTCCTTCTTCATCTTCAGCCCAACCAACAAGTAGGCGCTGCCCCTTCTCCCTGCCTTGTGAAACCAGGCCTGATCCAGGTGCCTCTGGCACTGACCCTTCCCAGTGGGGTCCTGTTCGTGTGTTTGTGCCAGCTCTGAAGGGAACCAGCTCATGGGGAAAAGCCTTCTGTGTGGGTGGACTGACACAGACATCCCTCCATGCCTAGGGCCTTCCTGTCCTCAGGGTTTAGCCATAACCCTTTTCAAGGCTGCCATGGCCCTGACTGATCTCCCTCTGGCCTCTTGCAGCATCTCATGGCATTTCCGTCCCTGGCAGGTTTCGGGTGCTGTGCCACAGAACTGTCAATGCCACCTGGTTCACCAACTTCATCCTGCTCTTCATCCTGCTCAGCAGCATCTCGCTGGCAGCTGAGGATCCCATCCGGGCCGAGTCCTTCCGCAACAAGGTGCCCGTGGAGATGTGGAGGGTTGGGATGGGTGGGGAAGATCTCGTGGAGTCCCCCAGCTCCCCAGTAAGCAGGGACTTACTTGCTGGGTGCCATCCCTGGGCAGGTGGCTGTGATTCCAACCCTGCCTCTGGGAGGGCAGTGCACTCTGGCAGAGGAGGCTGGATGTGTTTTCCATTTAAGGTGCCTCTGGGACAAGTTTTTACTGCTCTGTGTCTCAGTTTATTTCTGGGTGAAGAGATCCACCTGGGAGTGCTGTGCAAGATTACCTTGTTTTGAGCCTGTGGTGACTTATTTGGTATAGGGATGTTGTCATGGTTTGAGATAGCCCCAAAATCCAATCCCCTAGTCTGGCTATCTCAAACCATGACAGATGTCCTGTGAGGTGGCAAACTGGGCCTTGAATGCTGCTTGTGGGAGCCGTGGCTGCAGCCCTGTGAGGCACAAATGCATCTGGCAGGGACTGGGAGATCTCACATACAACCCCTTCCCAGGGCACTCAGTGCTTTTGGGGATCAGATGCTTTCAGGTGAATCAGGTCAAGCCTAACTCACCTTGAAAGGGAGAGCTTTGTCCCAGCTGCAGGTTGGATTACTGCACTGGAGAAAACCAGCGAAGCTGGGGGAAGTTCACGAGTCTTCTTGGCACTGGGTTTGCAGACTCAGTTGAGCTAGATGGGCTCCCCAGTCCACAGCGTGGAAGCAAAACCACAATTCCAGGATGTTTGAACACACTGAAGCATCTCCCATGTCACCCAAATCTCATCCAGTTCTGGTGTTTCTGTCCCCAGATTCTCGGATACTTTGACATTGGTTTCACCTCCGTCTTTACAGTCGAAATCGTCTTGAAGGTGAGTCCTTCTCCCCATGGTCCTGCCATGGGCATGGCCCAGCACGTGGGTCTAGACTGCTCTGGCCAGGGACAGTCATGCACTTTGGGCACAAGCTGAGGATCCCAGTGAGGAGAAACTGCTGGCTGACCCTCACATCTCCAGAGTTCATTCATGCAGTGTGGGTGGTGCGTGACCTGTCCCAGAGCCCTCCAGTGAGGTCAGGCAGCCAAGTCAGCTGTGCTGTGACATGGGGACAGATCAGACTTTCATCCTGACGTGCCGTTAAGAAAAACTTTGAGAAAGAGAAAGCAGTGGGAATCTGTGGAGAAAAACAGCAGTCCAAGCCACTGCTGTATGTTGCTCCCACTCCGAATGTCCTTACTATTCTCCTCTTTAATTTGCTGACTGACTGGGAGAGTTTTGTCTCCAGCCAGTGCAACATAGAGGATTTCCAGCTGAAGCCAACTTCCTGCCAGGCTGCAGGGGTCCCCAAGGACAGGGTCCCCAAGCCGTGGAGCTGTGAGGACCCCCTTGTGCACCCCAGGGCTCTGGAGGGACCATGCCCCTGAGCCCTGCCCGGCCTCTCTCCTAACTCCTTCTGCTCCCCAGATGACAACCTATGGTGCTTTCCTGCACAAAGGCTCCTTCTGCAGGAATTCCTTCAATATCCTTGACTTACTGGTGGTCGCTGTCTCCCTCATCTCCATGGGATTCGAGTAAGCACCTCCCCATGCCACGGAACGGGCACTGGTCTGTTCAGGCTGGCAGGGCAGCTGGGGGTGGTGGGTGGGGAAGGAGCTGCCCAAGGGCTGCCCATGTGTTCATAATGTCGTGCTTGAGGGGACAGGGCATGGACAAATGGGAGACAGACAAACTCCTTGAGTGTCAAAGGTAAAGAAGATTTGGGTAGAAATTAAATTTTGTGGCTGCTTTCACCAGCTGCAAGCCTCCCTTGGCCTTATGTGGGGTGATGGCCTAGTGACATCTGCTTTACTCTGCTGTCCCTTTCCCCTCAGCCCTGGCTCCAGCCTGGCCTCTGTGGCTCCTTGGTGGGGCTGTGTCAGCCTGGCCCGGGCAGAAAAATCGCCCCAGCTCAGCTCTGCCTTCCTCCCCAGGTCCAGTACCATCTCTGTGGTGAAGATCCTGCGGGTGCTGAGGGTGCTGAGGCCTCTGCGAGCCATTAACAGGGCCAAGGGGCTGAAGGTAAGCAGGAGGCTGGGACTGGGGGCCCTCAGCCTGTGCCAGTCCTCCTGGGAGGTCTTGGGGCAGGCATTGGACCCTGTTCCCAATTCCCACTCCCCACCTGTGGAAGGGGTCTGCCCAATCCCTCTGCCCTTGACAGGCTCCCGCCCTTCCTGGGGCCCGTCCCCGCAGTGGGAGGGTGTGGGACACAGAGCAGGGGCTCTCCCCAAACACGCTCACGTGTGCACTGTCCTCCTCCTCTGCAGCACGTGGTCCAGTGCGTGTTTGTGGCCATCAAGACCATCGGTAACATCGTGGTTGTCACGACACTGCTGCAGTTCATGTTTGCCTGCATCGGGGTCCAGCTCTTCAAGGTGAGTGGTGTCTCAGGCGGGCAGGAGGGACGTTCTGCTCGAGCACATCTTGGATAGGTTCTCCTAGGCATCACCTTGGGGGTGGTGTCTGCCAGTAGTGGGGTCTCCCCAGTAAGGGGACCCAGCTGCACCAGCCCCCCTGGCAGAAGAGGCTGCAGTGAGGAGAGGGCAGAAAGCACTCAGGGTCCAGACAGCACCTGTGAAGGGCCCAGCTGCCTCACCTCATTTAGTGCATTGGTTTCCTCTTTCTGAGGCAGCAAGTGCTTCTCACTGATTTGCCTTGGATGAAAACAGTTTCCTTTTTCACAGCACCACTCCTGCCGTCTGGGCCTCAGCGGCTCCAAGGCAGAGCTGGCCCTGGCTGAGCTCAGCTTTGTTCTAATAACTGAGCTGAAATTCTCAGCTGATGTGGGGAGAGCTTTCAGGGCACTCTGCAGACTGAGCAGACCTGTCAGCATACCTTAGCTTTTAGTTAATCTCAGGTTACTGCTGTCTTCTCTCTTTTCCAAATAGTTACTCCCAGATAGGATGAGCTAGGTAGGCCTCAACTTAGGGCCTTGGAAGGTTTTTTCCCATCACTAGGCATCATTTCTTGATCTCAGCCCAGGTCTGCCATGGCTGGCTCCTGAGCTGGGTTGTGTTGGAGGGCAGAGTGGAGAGGCCAGTGGTGGTGGGAGGCCAGGGCCAGAGTCTGCAGGGAGGTGGCAGAGGAGGGACTGACTGTGGGCTGGGTAAAAGTCAGAACTCCCCAGGGCTTCTGAATTCACAGCAACACCACGGCCACTTCTGGTCTCTGTTAAATGCAGGGCAAGTTCTACAGGTGCACAGACCCATCCAAGCTGACAGAGAAGGAGTGCAGGTAAGAGCTCTCTGCAGCTCCCAGCGGGGCAGTGGCCAGGGATGGGAGCTGGATGGGATGTAGTGGGGGCCGCTTGTGTTCCTGCATGGGGATGTTGCATCCAAAAAGAGGTCTCATGCTGTTCTCCCTCACCCTGGGGTGAATCAGGAACAAGCACAGGGCTGTCCTCCCCTCCCAGGGACTGAGGAGGCCCGGGCCAGCACTGCAGTGTGGACTGAGGGGGCCCTGCCAGTGAGCACCGTGTCCCTTCTGCTGCAGGGGCCAGTTCATCAACTATGTGGACGCAGACCCCACGCAGATTGAGGTCCAGGAGCGTATGTGGGTGCACAGCAACTTCCACTTCAACAACGTCTTCTCAGCCATGATGTCACTTTTCACGGTCTCCACCTTCGAGGGCTGGCCCGAGTGAGTCTGTGCCAAGGGAAGGTCTGTGCTGGGAGCAGGGCACTGCCACAGGCCTTGGGCAGGGTAAAGCAAGAAGAGCTGCCCAGGATGAGGAGCAGGGCCAGCCATCCTGGCAGTGGCTGTGGAGCTGCCAAGGTTATCCCAGCAGCTCTGTCCCAGTGCTGTTGGGTTTGGCATGTCCCCAGAGCTCTCCATGACCTTCAAGAGGAGACATGGTCTTTCCCACCTAATTAGGATCTCTGTTTTCTCCCTTTCCCTGCTGTAGGCTGCTGTACATGGCCATCGACACCAATGCTGAGGATGCAGGCCCTATCTACAACTACAGGATGGAGATTGCAATGTTCTTCATCATCTACATCATCCTCATTGCCTTCTTTATGATGAACATCTTTGTGGGCTTTGTCATTGTCACCTTCCAGGAGCAGGGGGAGAATGAGTACAAGAACTGTGAGCTGGACAAGAACCAGGTAATGGGACTGCTGGGGCAGAACAAGGAGGACCAGCCCTGGAGCTGGCACTGCTGGGGCTGGCTGATTTGGATCAGCCCTTCTTTGTGGTGGCACTGCTGACTCAGATGAGTTGAACCTGCCCCCGGGTCTGTTTGCTGCTGGGGCAGGGCCAGTTGGACCCACGGCTGGCACAGAACAAACTTTCTGAGGGAAGGGCAGAGGGGACCAGAACAGGGAGTGGGCCTCCCTGGACAGGTAGGGTGCCCAGAGTGAGCTGGAGCAGAGGGTTGTGCCCAGTTTTGGGCTCCCCAGTACAAAAGTAACATGGATGTACTGGAGTGAGTGCAGCAAAGGGCCACTGAGATGACTGAGGGGCTGGAGCAACTGTCACATGAGGAGAGGCTGGGAGCTGAGTCTGGTGTTGAGAAGAGAAGGCTCATGGGGATCTTACCTATGGGTATAAATACCTCATGGGAAGGTGTAGAGGAGATGGAGCCAGGCTCTTTTCAGTTGTGTCCAGTGACAGGACAAAAGGCACAAACTGAAGAATACAAGAAATTCCATTTAAACATTAAAAAAGGCCCTTTTCGTGGTAAAGGTGGTCAAGCACTGGAACAGGCTGCCCAGAGAGAGGCTGTGAAGTCTCCGTTTTTGAAGGTATTCAAAAGCCAACTGTCTTGGGCAGCACGCTCCAGCTGGCCCTGCTTTGGGCAGGGAACTGTGACTAGACCATCTCCAGAGGCACCTTCTGCCACCAGCCCTGCTGTGATGCTGTTGTGCTGTCACTCTGGCTGGGGACAGCAAGGCTGAAAGCAGCAGAGGCATTGGCAGAGGACGTGGGACATGCTGGGGAGGACACTGGGCAGGAGTGGCTGCCGGCCCAGGGGTGCTGTCATGCTCCTGTGCTGAGGCAGTTTGAGCTCAGGGTGCTGGGGTGATGTGAGTCACACAGGAACCCAGCAGAGGTGGCTCTGGGCTGCTGGGGTGGGACAGGCCTGCTCACAGCCATCTCAGTGCCCCCTTCAGCCCTTGATCGTGTGATGTCTTCAGGATGTTCTTGACTAGCCCTGAGAGACCATGGGGAAGAGCCAGGATAAGGAGGCAGGCTCCGGGCTGGAGGGGTCAGGCCAAGGGCAACATGGCCATTTTTGGAGGCAAGAGGTGACATTGGAAACTTGTCCCATGTCTGGGGTGTATTTGCAGGAAGCACAGCAGATACAATGACCCGCTGCTGTACCTGGCCCATGAGGCTGGGCTGGAGGAGAAGGGGGATCCAGCTTGGGCCTGTGGGGATGTGCAGTGGTGTTGGTGGTGCTGAGTGTGTGCCCTGTGCCCTGTGGTGGGCTCACAGCTCCTGCCTCCCTGCCCTCCCCAGCGCCAGTGTGTGCAGTACGCGCTGAAGGCTCGCCCGCTGCGCCGCTACATCCCCAAGAACCCCTACCAGTACCAGATCTGGTACGTGGTCACCTCCTCCTACTTTGAGTACCTCATGTTCTTCCTGATCCTGCTGAACACCATCTGCCTGGGCATGCAGGTGAGGGGCACAGTGCCCACCGTGGGGGGTGGAGGGGTGTCTGTGGCAGCGGGTGGGCTGGCTCGGCCCTGCAGCCCCCAGGAGAGCTTCTGGTTAGGGGGAGTTTGCTCATGGTGGGACTGGTGGCATGTGGGGATCCCAGAGAAGGGGCTGCAGGGGGGAAATTTCCTTTTTGCTGAGGCGTAGGCCTGTCTGTGGGAGGGGGGTCTGCATGCAGCACACACCTCTGAGCTCCCAGCGGAGGCTGGACCTGCCATCGGCTCACATGGCTCCTTCTGCCTTATCCTCAGCATTACAACCAGTCTCCAGAAATGAACCACGTCTCAGACATCCTCAATGTGGCCTTCACCGTCCTCTTCACCCTGGAGATGGTCCTCAAGCTCATGGCCTTTAAAGCCAAGGTGAGAGGAGGGCATGGTCAGCATGGAGGGCAGGAGGGGTCTCAGGCCAGGCCAGGGGGTTCACTTATCCTGCATTTGGCATTTCTGGAGTACAAGCACTCCTAGCCCTGCAGCTCCAGAGAACTTCTTGTGAGACCCTCAGGCATCCCCATGAGCAGGACCTGGAAGTTTCTAGAAGGAGTACTGCTTGTCAGGGCTACCCTTGCTAGCCAAACCTGACCCAGTCCCGCTGGCCCTTGTTCCCATCCTCAGGGTCATGTCACTGGTGGGGTTACAGCTCTAGCTACCCTGGTCCACCTTCCTCATTTCACTCCATTGCAAGACAGGACCAAACAACTGAGCAGAGGATGCAAGGTCTGACCACCATCCCTTCTTGTGAGGGGCAGAGTCAGCAAGGATCCTTCTGGTACCCCTTCCTTTGGACTCCAGCATCTGTCTCCTCCTTGGCTTAAACCCTTGGATGTTCACTCCTCTTCTCTGGCTCTTTCCTGACAGGGCTATTTCGGAGACCCCTGGAATGTCTTTGACTTCCTCATAGTGATCGGCAGCATCATCGATGTCATCCTCAGTGAGATTGATGTGAGTGTCAGGGGGCTCGGGCACGAGGGTGTCCCCACCCAGGACTGCACTGCAGCACCTGCCCTGGGACAAGCCAGGGGTGCTGGGGTCGTGTCCAGCTCTGCAGGGTGCTGGTGCCCTCTCCTCTCTGCCTGCCCTGCTGGGTTCTCAGGAGGGACAAGCCAGGATCAGCCCATGGCATGAGTGAGTGGAGAGGGCCACAGCTGTGGCCCTTTGAGCCTTAAAGCACTGTTTGAACATCCCCAGCTGGCCAACATGTCACATTGCCCCCTCCCCCGTGGTCTCCTGGATCTGTAGGCGCTGGGATCCTATGGAAAACAGTCATTCAGGACTCAACCACGAGCAGCAGGCTGCATGCCAGCCCCTGCCCCACTCACCCTGGCCAGGCAACCACACATCCAGCCTCAGATCAGTGCAGGTGGGAGGAAAAGGGTTCCCACAGCTCCCTGTCCCCACAGAGCACTGCTGACCCATGGGGAGGATCAGGTGCTTCAGATTTCAAGGCATTTGCTTGGTGTCCTCTTTGTGCCTTTACACAGTGGCCCGTCCACATACACAGCTGGTGGTGTATGTGAGCCTGTGTGTACTCCAGGCACCACTGCAGGAGCTCTGCACCATTTAACCTGTGGGGCTGGTGCCTCAGGCAGTGCCTGTACAGTAAGGGCTCTGCTGGGAGCATTTTCAGAACAGTGCTAGGAAGCCAGCATGCCCCTGCCTTCCATAGCACTGGGACATCCACACCCGTGTCTGGCTCTGAAAATGCCCCCCTGCCCTGGGAGGTGTGTGCTGCATCCAGCAGAGCTGATGGTAACTCCAGAAGCAGCTGTCAGATGGGGCAGGTGATGGATTCACCCTCTCCAGTGACTTGGCATGTGTCTCCTTGCAGGAGCTCCTTACTAGCTCCAGTGTGCTGCAGGGCTGGGTCTGGCAGAGCTGCTGCCCCTGCCACCCCTGCACAGGGTCGCCTTCAGACCTTCTCTGTGCAGGGAGGTGAGGGTGTTCAGGGGCCTTTGGGGCCAATCAGCTTCTCTGGAGGGTGGTCCAGGCCTCACAGAGCTGGGATAAGCAAAAACCATCCATCTTCCTCTCCTGTGACAGCCCTGTGCTCCTCTCTGCACAGACCTGCATGTTAGTACAGCCATCCTCTAGCCTCTGGGCTTCTCAGCCTTGATGAGCTCCCAGTTTTTATGCCAGTGCCAGCAGCTTTCATCTGTCACCATCTCCCCCAGGTCCCCTCCTTGCCCCCAGCTCTCTGTACCTGTGACTTGGTTTCCTGTTGCCTGTCGGGCATCACTGCACCCTTCCCCAGCCTGCTGTCACTCAGAACTGAAGTTCAAAGTGGGTGCTCAAGGCCCTGCACTGGGCAGAGATTTTCAGTCCCTGGGGAGCAAGAGACCACTTGGCACAGATGCCAGAATCCTGCTGTGCTTGGCCATGGGTCTGTGGGGATGCCCAGGACACAGGTCACAGGTGCCTGGAGGAGTCTGATGCCCTCACTGGGCTGGCAGGGACTGGCCCAGGGACTGTGCTCTGTGTGCCACAGCACCACTGACAGTAGGGCTGTGCAGAGAGCCAGGCAGAATGTCAAGAATGGTCCTGTGTGGGCTGAGCTTCCTGGGTCTTTTTCCCCAGGGCTGTACACAGGGGCACTAAGAGCACTGGTCTCCTTCCCCAGCCCCCCAAGGTCTCCAGGATCTCTGTCACAAGGACTCTGCTCTGGCAGTGATCATTTATGTCCCCCAGGGCTGTCCCACCTTTTTTCCATGTGCTCCTTCCTCCATCCAGCCCACAACTCTCCCAGCATCACCAAGTGTTTCTCAACCATCTGGTGGTGTGCAGGGGGATTGAGATTAGGATTAGGAGGCACAGAGAGGGGTTGGGGTGGGGACAACCTCACCTCCCCTTCCGGTGAGTCTCCTCCTTGCTCAGAGGTCAGTACAAGGTGGGTCTGTCACCTCTGGTCCCCAGAAGCTGTTTGCAGCTGTCAGAGCACCCACCAGAGCTCCCCTGGGGGGCTGCAGTGCTCTCACAGCACAAGGTAGCAATGCAGTGTGGGGGTGGTGGGTGACACCCCACAGCAGCCGGGCCACTCCTGGTGGCACCCAGGCACCCGACACCGGTTTGTGAAGTCTCTCCTCTCCTCTCCCCTCCACTCCCCTCCCCTCCTCTCTCTCTCCATTCTGCCTCTCTCCTCCTCCCTCACATCTTCCCCTGTCAGGGTGAAGCAGGGGAGAGCTGTGCTGTTGGGAGCCCTCTGCTACCCACCCCAGCCATATCCTCACGGCTCTTCAGTCGCTGAGTTCACAGGAATTTCACAGAATGTTCTGAGTTGGAAGGGACCCACAAGGATCACCAAGGCCAGCTCTCAAGTGAATGACCCATACAGGGATCAAACCCACAACCTTGGTGTTATTAACACCATGCTCCAACCAGCTGAGCTAATCTCAGTCCCCCCAGATCCTGGGGGATATTGAGGGGTCTGAGACAAGAGGGAAGGAGGGATGGGGACCCCTTTGAAAGGGCTACCCCAGACTCTGAAGTGTAGGGGACTGGAGTGCTCCTGCTGCTATGTCACTCCTGTCACTGCCTGCCCTGGAAGCTCAGCCCCTTGACAAGGGCCAACCCCCTCCACCTACCCAACCCCCCTTTAATTGCTGGGACCCCGGGAATGAGCCTGGGCTGTCCTGGGGCTGGACCACCCCACTGAGGGGCAGGGGTTGGTGTCGAGTCCCAGTCCCCCAGCGTGTCCTGGGCTCTCTGCAGAGAGCAGCATGTCTCTGGCTGGCTTTGAGGAGCCTCAGAGGGTTTTCCTACTGCCCATTTATGGGACTGCTGGTCTTGGTGCTCACTCCTGGCAAACCTGTGCCAGTTTGCCTCAGTGTCTGAGCTGCCCTGCTGGGGCAGCCCAGCTTGCTGTGGAGGAGCTGTGTGTTGGCTGAGTGGGTCAGTTTGCCTCCAGATCCATGGGCCTGACTAGAGGTGTCCATGGGAGGCAGCAGAATTACTGAGGTTTGGACCAGCCTTCCTGGCCTGCACAGCCCTGCCCTAAATGTGTGTCACAGCAGGTGAGATGCAGCAGGGCACAGAGGTGGGCGAGTCCCTCATGGTCAGTGTGTTCCCCTGACCACCCACATACTGCCTTTGCTTGTCAACAGTCACATCACCTTGTCCGTGACCCCAAGGGATGGTGGAGCTCTGCCTGCCCTTCCCCTCTGCCCTTCCTCTTCTCCCCAGTTTCCATCTTACCCTTTCTTCTGTCTGTCTTCTTGTGCAACTACCCATCCTTCCCTCCCTCCCTATCTCTCTCCCTCCCTCCCCCTCTCCCTTACCATCCTGCCTCACTTCTGCTGACTCTCTTGTTCTCTTGACAGACTATTCTTGCCCCCAGTGGTGGATTGTACTGCCTGGGCGGAGGCTGTGATGGCACTGTAAATATGAGCTGCACGTGCCTGCTGTGCATCCTGCTGCCCTGCTGCCCCTGGCCAGTGTTTGCATGTGTCCTGCATGTCACTGAGGCACACCACACCCAGCTGTTCCCTCTGCCTTTGCTGAGAGGGAATTGGGGTGACACACCAGCTACACAGACACCCCTTCCCACCCTAAGAGGTTCTGGGCTGTTCCCCAGTCCTCTTGGGTCCATCTGGTGGCCCAGCCCTGCCCTTTGCCATCCACCCCCTGGCACTGCCATCTCAGAACAGCCATCAGAGGTGTCCCTGTAGGGCAGGAAAGCTGGCCTTGGGTCCTTCTGCCCATCACCCTGCCTCCATAAGCCTGAAGGGATGCAGCCTCTGCACTGTTAACCACGGCTAGAGGGGCAACCTCTGCACTGTGCCTTCCCCCGGAGCTGGCTGTGCCCCGTGGCTGCATCCTGATGTCCTGGGGGCTGAGTGGGCCAAGCTGAGATCACCATGAGGGTGCAGTGGTGTGGGGGTGTCCTGGGTTGGCCCACAGGAGCTCCTGTAGGAGCTCTGAAAATGTGGAGGGGGCTGGCTGAGGGCTCCCACGTGCTGGACCTTCTTCCCAGGGGTCACAGGGCCCCGGTGCTGGGAGTGCAGGCTGGTCTCCCCTGGGCACTGCCCAGGTCCTGGTGGTGGGAATGTGGTGTACTGGGGATAATGGGATGTTCCTGACCACTGCACTCACTGGATGGGCTTGAGGCACCTGGAAAGAGAAAGGCAAAAGAAAGAGGTAGGAGAGGAGATGGGAGTTATCCAGTGCAGCCCTGGGAATTCACACGTGCCATACTGGGGAAGGTGGAGCTGCAGGGAGGGGTGTTTGCAGCTGGATTTTGTTGCCCTGAAGTAGCTGAGAGTGGGTGGGCTGGATGATGGGAGTGAGAGGCATCCAGTGGCAGCAGTAAAGCTCTGGGAGGCTGAGGGGGCAGTGGGAAAAGTATCACAGGCAGTCACTGAGTCCAGATAGACAGTGCCAGGAGGGTCTGATCGTGGCTGCTGGTGGCAGAGACTGGGGCTGAGGCTGTGCCATGCTGGAGCACTCAAGGCCACAGGTGACCAAGCCCTCAGCATCTCCAACTGCCACTATCCTAGGTGCTCCCAGACAAAAACTGGTCCTGTCAGGCCAGGAGCCATGCCTGCTGGCTCTCTTCCTGCCTGACCAGTCTGCCCTGAACCCCTGGGACATGGCTGTTCACCCCTCCAAGGGCAGGCCCACAGAGAGTAGGCATCACTGCACGCCAGGGTGACACTGGGCAGCACCCCCAGAGCCACCTGCCTTCAGTCCCTCCTTTGATATGTGAAAGTCCTGCTGGGCCATTCTCAAAACAGCCCTTCTGTGTTTAAACAGCTGTCATTAACTCCTCCTGTGCCTGGTGCCCACCCTGCACCTCACCCTACAAATACAGGACATGCTGGGTGAGAGCCTGGTGGGACTGAGCCTGTCCCTGGTGGCCCCGTGACCCTCACAGCTCTCCCAGCCCATGTGGCAGCATGCCTTCATTCCTGCAGTGTCCCAGTGTCAGAGGTGTGAGTCAGGGGGCTGGGGAGATGGGATCCTTGGGAAGGCTGGGGGGAAGAGTGCCTGCATATCCCCTTTGCAGCCTGATCCTCTGTGCAGGCAAAGGCTGTGGGGACCATGACTGGTGCCTGGGGGTGGGATCTCCTTACCCTTCCTCTCCCCAGGACCTGAACATCCCCTTGAAAGCCTGGAGGCTTCAGCACTCGCTGCCCTCCAGCTGTTGTGCTCTGCCTGCAGGACTCTGATGACAACTCCCGTGTCTCCATCACCTTCTTCCGCCTGTTCCGGGTGATGCGGCTGGTGAAGCTGCTGAGCCGTGGGGAAGGTGTCAGGACCCTCCTGTGGACCTTCATCAAGTCCTTCCAGGTGTGTGAGGAGCAGTGCTCCCCTCTCAGACACGCATGTGCCTGGGGCTGGCAGCAATGGCTGATCCTCAGGCTGGCGGGGTGAGCAGCCCATCCTCACCAGGCACAGGAGGAAGGCTCCAGTGCTGGCAGGGAAGGTTCCAGGAAGGTTCCAGTCTGGGCTGGGGGTTTGTAGTTTGTAGGAGATCACTGCCCATGTGGGTGGGGTGTGGGGACTCCCTGGCTGACAGCACTGTGTGTCAGAGCTGGGCTGGGCGCTGGCAGCACCTGCCCAGGCCCATCTGCCCTGGGCCCAGCAAGGCTGGGCTCTGCACCAGGTGGGTACCTCGGGGTGTGCTGCAGCATCAGCTCACAGCCCTGACGTGGGCAGCTCCCTCAGCCCTGGGGTGTGCTCAGGTGCTCCTCTGGGAGCTGGCATTAGCCTCCCATGTGTGAGAACCACAGGAGGGTGCTTGGAGCAGCAGGTGAGCTGTCCCTTCCCCACATGGGGACATGGATGCTGGCCTTGTGCAGCAGCTCCAGAGCCAACCCCCTGTGTCTGGCCTGCCTTGGTGCTGGGCTGGTGTCTCACACAAGCCATGTCCCTTTGACACAGGCTCTGCCATACGTGGCCCTGCTGATCGTGATGCTTTTCTTCATCTATGCTGTGATCGGGATGCAGGTGAGAGGGGAATTGGTCTTGAGCAAGTGCCTTGAGCCTGATAGTACTTGGGGAGGTGGGACAGGGAGGGACTGGGTCCTCTGCCAGGCCCTCTTTGGGACTTTGCACATGATAGGACCTGCACATGATGGTTTACCCTGGTCTGCAAGGATGCTTGCCACCCCAGCAGCCTCCCATCCCCGGGTGTAGCCATGGCAGCAAAGAGCACTTTGGGAGTCAATGGCACAACCTGGACACACAGGCACCAGTGCTTCTGCTGGTTCTTGAGGCCTCCTTTCCTTGGCCCAGCTAAAGTGCAGTTGTAGTCAGTGTTGTTTTCAGCACAGGCAGGAATGTTCAAGTAGCTCCTGAGCTGCAGAGCGCCCACACCCTGGTCTCAGTCTCTGTTGTGGATGCCCAAAGCCATGTAAAGAAAAGAAAAAGGAGCTCAGGGACCAGAGGTGCTCTGGAGGATGGTCAGTGCCTGAGAAAGGGTGCTGAGGACCTCACAATTGTGATTTACAGATGTTTGGGAAGATTGCCATGGTGGACGGGACACAGATCAACCGAAACAACAACTTCCAGACCTTTCCACAAGCTGTGCTGCTGCTCTTCAGGTCAGTCTTGTCTGTGAGCAGCTCCAGAAGTGAGCTGGGCTCTGAGCCAGTGGGAACCCCCATTTTGGAGTGAGGGAGACCAGTGTTTCTTCAGCTGATTTCTTTTTTGTCCCACAGAACGATCTCCTGCCTCAGTGGGAGCTTTTAGGAGAAGCTGTGGGTTTGCCTGGTGTGGCTGGGCTGCAGAAGAGAGTGGCATTTTGGGGTTGCTGTTCTGAATATTCCCTTCCCAGGCCGGGTTTTAATTTGTGTATTGTGGGGAAATTCACAGGGAAGCAGGAGACAGACTCCAGACACTTCACTTTGAAGCTCTCAGTGGCCCCACAGCAGCAAGCCTTGACTGCTGCTTTCCCAGCAGCTCCCGTTCACCTGCACTCTGGGCTGGCCCCTGCCCTCCCCACATGCCCAGCTCGTGCCCAGGACAGGCAGGGACAGCAGGTATCCCCTGTCCCCAGGTGTGCCACCGGCGAGGCGTGGCAGGAGATCCTGCTGGACTGCAGCTACGGCCGGCGCTGCGACCCCGAGTCGGAGTACGCCGAGGGCGAGGAGTACACCTGTGGCACCGGCTTTGCCTACTTCTACTTCATCAGCTTCTACATGCTCTGTGCCTTCCTGGTATGCCAGCTCCCACGGGGCTCCCCTTGGCACCCCTGTCCTGCCTGGGCAGCCCCGGTGTTGTCAGCTGTGCATCTCATGGGGTGGGCCCACAGCACCCTCCTCCTGGGGGCATTATCCCCCAGCCCACCCACCCAGCCATGCTATAAACTGGCACTGCACTCCTGGGGGACCCAGGATCCCCCTCTAGTTCCTTCCCACAGCCTCCATGTGCTGCCCTCCAGATGTGTCTGTGTTGACCTTTGCAAGGGTGGAGAGGGATGAGATGCCCTGTGCCTGCCCTTTCACATGACCTGCTTGAGCAGGAGGTCCCTCCCAGCATGGGAGACCCTCACTCTGCATCCCCTGATCCCAGAGGATCCCAAGCCCCTTCTGCCTCTGAACACATCTGCCCATGTTTTCATGGTACCTGCCAGCAGGTCTCTGCTCTAACTGGGTCCTTCCCACCCACTCCTCTGCCCTCAGATCATTAACCTCTTCGTGGCTGTCATCATGGACAACTTTGACTACCTGACCCGGGACTGGTCCATCCTTGGGCCCCATCACCTGGACGAGTTCAAACGGATCTGGGCTGAGTACGACCCCGAGGCCAAGTGAGTGCTGGGGGGTGAGTGGCACAGAGAGGTTCCATGGAGAGGGCTGACCTGAGACATGTGTGGCAGGGTAAGCTGTGGCACTGCCTAGGAGTTAGATTCCAGCATCTCAGGGGTGGATGTGGACTTGCCAGAATATTCCAGGGCTGATACAAGGCATGAGGATATTCGGGAATATGACACTTTCAGTTCCCTCCTCATCCAGCTCTGGTGATGCTGCCAACTCTTCCCATGCCACTTCACACTGTTACCTGCTGCCAGGTGCCATGGGGAGCAGCTGCTTTCCTCAAGAGGAACATATGGAAGTGTAGGGATTTTCCCACTGCAGGAGCACAGGGCAGACCCCAGGGATGAGCCCCCATAGCCCCTCCCCAAGCCACCATGGGTCTGCCACCTCCCTGCTGATGTGGGTTTCCTCTGCAGGGGTAGAATCAAACACTTGGATGTGGTGACTCTGCTGAGGCGTATCCAACCTCCCCTGGGCTTTGGGAAGTTCTGCCCACACCGTGTAGCTTGTAAGGTAAGAGCCAAGGGAGTGACGGGGTGTGTGGGCACAGGGACACCTTCCCCAGGCTGTCCCCAGGAGGCTGAGAATGACAGTCCAGGCAGTGCCCCAGTGCCATGGCTTGTACCCTGCTCTGGCCTCTCCTGTTTAATGGAGGGGGTCTTTTGAGGGGCAAGGATTGGTGCTGCTGACCTGCACGGAGCTGATATGGTTCAGGTTGCTGAAGATAAGGGCTTCCCTGTGCTCACCCCCCACCCCAAGAGGGTGGCACCGGTGGGCTGGGCTCTGCCCGGAGCCCTCAGCACAGGGGCACTCCCAAGCCACACTGCAGGGCCCCACATCCTCAGCTGGTGCAGGGGTGCCTGAGCATGTGGCCATGTCAGCTGGGCTGTGGGAGCCTGTTCCCAAGGGCTGATAGCACTGAGGGAGTGGGAAACCCTGACTGTTGGCAGGAATACACTTTTCCTGGCTTAGCTCATCCTGGAATCCAGGGCCTCACATGTGACATGCATGGGCAGGGCCTCAGGCACTGGTGTAATTCCTCCTGGGTTTTGGGCAAAGGCATCAGGAGATTTGATCCCCAGATCCCTCACAGCAGCCTGGAGCATGTTTGGAAGGGGGGAGCACAGTGCAGAATGACTCCTCTCTCCCTGAGAGCAGCTGGGGGGGCTCAGCCTGGAGAAGAGGGGGCTCAGAGTAGACCTTCTTGCTCCCTACAACTCCCTGACAGAAGGCTGAAGCCAGGTGGGAGTTGGTCTCTTCTCTCAAGTAACAAGACAAGAGGAAACACCCTCAAGTTGCACCATGAGAGATTTAGGGAAAATTTTTTCACCTAAAGATGGTCAGGCCCTGGCACAGGCTGCCCAGGGGAATGACGAGTCACCTCTCTGGAGGGATTTAAAAGACACTTGAATTGGATGTGGCACTTGGGGACACAATTTAGTGGTGGTCTGGGCAGTGCTGGAGGAATGGTTGGACTTGGTCTTAAAGGTCTTTTCCAACTTAAACAGTTCCATGATTCCATGATTTTCTCCCATGGCAGCCATGCCCCATGGGTTGGGTTGTTTCCCCTGTGGCTCTCCCTGACACTTGCTGGTTCAGCTGGCTTGGACAAGGGGTGCCACTGCCTCTGGCCCCTGTGCTGCCAGGGGTGTGCAGAGCCCCTTGGCCTGGGCAGAGCAGGCAGGGCTGGGAGGGCCCCATGCCCTGAGCAGAGCCTCTGGCCAGGACAGGCAGCGTGTCTGGGGGGCTGCCAGCCTGCTCTGCCCGCCGGGGTCACAGCTGTTGGTTTGCTGTGCAGCGCCTGGTGTGCATGAACATGCCCCTGAACAGCGACGGCACCGTCACCTTCAACGCCACCCTCTTTGCGCTGGTGAGGACAGCCCTCAAGATCAAGACAGAAGGTGGGTGGTGATCCTGTCTGCCTCTATAGCCTGCCAGGGGACCCTCCTTGTGCTGCTGGGTGCAGGTTACACACCATTCCCCCACTGTCTGGGGACCTCAAGGCACTTGCCTGTGGGATCAGACCCTCTGGACAAACCCTCGGCTCCATGCTGTTAATTCTCTCTTTGGACCAGAGCCCGTGGTCCAGGCTCAGACCACAGCACTGCTCAGGCTGACCTGGAGGACGTTATTAGCTGCAAGCACAGGTGTTGCAGCCCTGAGGAGTCAACCAGTACCACCAGTGCCACCCTGAACAGCTTGGGAGTGGGGCTGGCCCAGCTCCCATCCTTTGAATTTAGCTGTGCTGGGGAGGAGTTGCTTTCACCCTTCCTTGCCAGCAGCGTGACTTTCTGAGCCCTGCTGTGGGAAGGTGTCCCTCCAGCTTGTTTCCCTGCCTGTGGGTTGTGCCTGTCCCACGACTGGCTCTGGGCTGGGCTGGCTGAGGCAGCAGGTGAGACCAGGCAGTGCTGGCAGTGCCTTCCACAGTGCAGTGCATCCCTTTGGCTGGGGTGGGAACACAGCAGTCTGGGAGGAGCACAGGAGATCTTGGAGCACACATGGGAGCAGACTGGGATTGCAGGAATGGTGAAGCCTGTGGGAGCACCAAAGGTCAAAATCTGCTGTTGAACATGAGAACAGAGACAGTGGCACTAATGCTTCACCCGTTGGCTGGGTCTGACTCACTCTATAATTAAAATATTTTGAGTAAAATCAAAGCCTTGCTCTTACAAAGCTCATTTTTTTTGGCTGGGGACACAGATGAACTGTCACACCCTGGAGGAGACTGGACAGGTGTTCACATGCTTTGTCTTCACTCCTGTTCATTTCCCTGGGAATTAACTGCTCTGTCCTGCTGGCTTTTCTCACAGGTAACTTTGAACAGGCCAATGAGGAGCTCCGAGCTATTATCAAAAAAATCTGGAAGCGAACGAGTATGAAACTTTTGGACCAGGTCATCCCACCCATTGGAGGTATGTCACCAGGTGGCACTTCCCAGAGGGACAGAGCGACTCCTGGTCAGGGTCTCTGTTCTGACCACTTCAGACCTTGTGACAGGTGGCATCATCCTGTTGGTTTCCTCCCTCCAGATGATGAGGTGACAGTGGGCAAATTCTACGCTACTTTCCTGATCCAAGAGCACTTCAGGAAGTTCATGAAGCGCCAGGAGGAGTATTATGGATACCGGCCCAAGAAGAACCCTGTGGAGATCCAGGTTGGTGTGTTGGTGGTGCCGGAGGGGTGACCCTTCCTGGAGGTGGGCAGAAAGTTCAGCAGGTCAGGGAGAGGCTTCCCCCAGGCTGAGGAAGTCCAGAGTGACTCAGAGAGCTGCAGTGACACACAGGGACCCCTGTGCCTCAGGCTCTGGAAGTGAGGTGGCCCCAAGTAAACCAGCACTTAACTGGCCATGAGACCCCACTGCTGAGGGTGACTTTAGTGTCCAGAGTCCAGGTGACTTCAGAAGCAAAGGAGGGGTTTGACTCTCTGCCTCACTGATTCCCGTTGCTGGGAGGGCTTGGCAGGGTCTGGTGCCTCACCAAGTAGTTTTAAGACCTGGAAATTCCCACCACAGAGCAATGTCCATTCCAAATGCTGCTCATCCAGGCCCTTATCCACCTGCTCTGCTCCAGTCCCAGGGCCTTCTCCCTGCTCTCCCCCTAGCAGTGCCTGCTGTTCTCTGTGTCTCTCTGCACAGCAGCCCTGAGGGGTGCTGGGGGAGGATTTATGTGCCTGGCCAGAGCAGCTAGGATGTCCTCAGCCTCTCCTGATATTATAGGGAGGAAATCACCTGTAGAGATAAAAGACCAGGCCCCAAAGGTGCAAGGCAGGGAAAAGAGTCAGGTCCCAGATCAGGGACAGAGGCACAGCCACCCCTTGGGCATCACCAGCCCGACCCTCTGTCAGGCTGCCCTTGGCATTCCCTTTTGTGGCACTGTGTGAGCCCAGAAGCTGTGGGGCAGCTGTGGGACAGCAGGAGGCCAGAAGCTGTTTCACCAAGCCTTCCTGTCCCCTCCAGGCTGGGCTGAGGAGTATTGAAGAAGAAGCTGCTCCTGAAATCCACCGGGCCATCTCTGGGGACCTGACTGCCGAGGAGGAGCTGGAAAGAGCCATGGTGGAGGCTGCCATGGAGGAAGGGATATACAGGGTGAGTGCCCTCAGGGCCACCCAGCTCTGAAGTGGTGGTGGTGGGTCAGCATGGCTACTAACACCAGGGGACAGTCCACAGAGTGTGGACCACAAGGATGGATATGGATCAGCACTTCTTCCCTTTCTGTGAGCATCAGGACATCCTGGTTGTGTGATCCTGGGCAAGCTGCTCTCTGCCTGGTTCACCTCTGTGAAAGGACCCTGCTCGTGTGCCTGGCAGGGGTGTGCTGCATTTGTCACCAGCTGGTTTGGAAGTTCCCACTCGTATAGTCTGCCAGGCTAAGGCAGGACACTGAGGTGTCACAGGAGCACATTCACTTCCCACACCCTGGGAAGCGTCTTGGAGACAGCCTGGGCAGCTGTGGGGTTGCAGGGTTGCACCCTCTTGCTGTATCCAAAGATACAGCTCAGGCTATCCCACAGAGGTGACAGGATTTGTCAGCTTGGGGCTGGCTCATGCCAGTGCTGCTGTATGGCCATCAACTCTCAGTGCCTCAGTTTTTCCATCTGGGTTATAACTTTTGGAACTGTGTGGTCTCTGAGGCCTGAGCAGAGCGACTGCTGTTCCAACAGGCACCTCCACGTGTCTGCTCCCATGGGAATGGCCCCAGAGCAGCCTGGAGCTCCAGGCCTCCCCTGATGCCCTCCCTGTTGGTTGCAGAGGACAGGTGGCTTGTTTGGCCAGGTTGACAGCTTCATGGAGCCCAGCAGCCCCCTGCAGCCCCAGGTGGCCAGCCAGAGGCCCCTGCAGTTCACCGAGGTGGGCAGTGAGGACCTCGACTCCCCCGTGTTCCTTGATGACTTCCCCCAGGAAGGCAACACCAACATCAACAACGCCAACAGCAGCGACTGGCTGGAGGGGTAAGGGCTGGTCAGCTGTGGTGGGCAGGCAAGGAGGGCCAGAGCTGGCCATGCCAGTGGCTCCCCTGGGGCTGTCCTGCCAGCTGGCTGCCCCCTGTCCTGCCCAGGGGCTCTTCATGGACAGGTAAGGGCTGGAGAAGTGGGGGAAGAGTTGAGCACTGGCTGTGGAAGGGGACACAGGAACTTTGGGCAGCCCTTGGGGTGTGAGATGGGGACAAGACAAGGGGACAGGGAGAGCAGACACCCCATGCTGCTCCCCGGTCACCAGCCTGAGGTCACAGTCCCAGAGGTGTCCTCTGAACATGCAGGGTGGCTCCAGCACTCCCTACATGCCCTTCTTGTCCTTCCCATCACTCCTTCGTCTCAATGCCATGAGGATGGAGGTGGACAGCAGGGCTCCAGGGATTGCAGGAACCATCCCTTCCCTTTTCTCTGCCAGTCTCTGAGTGCCAAGGCCAGGTTGGGGCCAGCAGCACTGCCTGGGCACGGGTAGAAGGGGCAAAGCTCACCAATGTAAGAGGATGTACTTAGCCCTATTTCTTGGGGTCTCCACCCTATTCATGTGTCCTAGGCACCCCTCCAGGTCTGTCCCCCCAGGGTGGAGGATGTGGGGAGGGCTGCACCCCTGGGTGGAGCTGGGCTTGGTGCGTGGTCCCCAGTCAGGCTGACCCACCTGCCTGTCCTTGCCAGGGTGGAGTATGAGGACGAGGTGCTGAGGAAGACGGTACCAGCAGCACCCCGGCGTCGGGCACGGGGTGAGTCTTGGCTTCATTTCTCTTCTGGGGGATTGGGACCAGCCCAGGGGCCAGAGCAGGGGGAAGGGTCTGATGTTTGGCAGGCAGGAGGAGGAGATGCAGACTCCAACAAGTTGGAGGTTTGCTGAGAGCCCTGAGCACAGAAGGACCTGTCTGGAGACTCATCTCCTTCCTTCCACCCTTTGGGGTGAGGGAGCATGGAGACAGTGCCTCGGGTTGGGGGAGCACTGGCCACCCCCAGGCAACAGGGCCACAAGACCACGTTCATTTCCTCAAACAGGGAATTCTCCTTCCCAGCTGTGGGTGAGGAGCCAGCACAGGCAGGGGGCAGGCACTGGGACTTTGGGTGGTGCTGAACTCTAGTGAGCCCCTTCCCAGCTCTGCATGGTAGTGGTGTCCTTGCTCTTGTACCCATCTGACATCCCTACCTTTCCCTCCTGCAGAGCACAACCACCCCATACCCATGGAGAGGCTGAGCAGGAGGCGAAGGGCCACCTCTGGGGGTCCCTCATCGCTGGGGCCACTCCTTCTGCCCCAGCAGGTAAAAGGGGCAATGTATGTCCAGAGGCAGTGATGTGGGGCACGTGGGTGAACCTCCCATCCTGGGAAAGGCTGTCACAGCCATGCTGGGAAGGGCTCCTCATGTGAATCCAGCCTTGCTAGAGCTTTTCTTTTGGATCAGCCTGGGGATGGAGGTGGGCCCCAACCTCACTGCTGCAGCAGTCACTTGGGGCTCCTCCAAGCTGGGACAGCTTGAAGCAGCATCCCTCTGGCTCCCCAGCTGCCTTCAGAGCCAGGACAGACAGAAGGGGTGCATCAGGTTTGCTCCCACACTCCCTGGCTGCCCTTTGCTGGCCACAGTGCCTCATGCCTGGCTGGTGCCAGGGAAGGGGGTCAGGGATGGTTCCCAGCTCTCTGCCCACATGGCCCTGCTGGTCCCATTGTTGGGGTGCCCTGGACACGGGAGCTCAAGCAGGGTGGCAGTGCCTGGCCAGGCACTGGACAGGGACAGGGGACAGAACCTGCAGCCCCCACACTATCACAGGAGAGATCTTCCCTGGGCAGTGTCCCAGCCCAGGCTGCAGCTCTGTTCTCCTCTCACCCAGCTGCCCAGAGAGGATGGCACTGTGACAGGAACAGCATCCAGCTCAGGGTTCCAGCAGGCAGAAAGTGGTGAGCCAAGCACATCCTCCACTCCAGCCATCACCTTCCTCATTCAGGAGGTAAGTCTGGCAGAGGGAAGGGCAGGGATGGCAGGAATTCCAGGGATACCACATTCAGCCCCTGATGGGAGGTTTGGGGGCAAAGCTTAGCTCCAAGGGTGAGCAGCAGGTATGTGCCAGCACAGGGGGCAGCAGGGAGGAGGGGAGGGCAGGTTCTTGCAGTGGGGCACCTGCCCAGGCCGAGCACCCACGGGCTGTGACCTTGTCCTCTGCACAGGCTCTGATCTCTGGGGGCCTTCCGGGCCTGGCCCGTGACTCGTCGTTTGTAGCAGTGACCAGGGACGAGATGGCAGCCAGCAGCCAGCTGGGGATGGATGAAGTGGAGAGAGCAGCCGTGGAGCTGCTGAAGGGAAGACAAACACTGCAGGGCACAAAAACTTGCTCTGCCCCCCCGGACACCTCAGCCACGTCACCAGCCAGCTCCCCAGGGCTCAGTGCAGCCCGGTCCCAAAAGACCTTCACTGCCCACGTGCCCGTGAGCCACCTGCCAAAGTAGCCCAGCAGGCACAGTCCTGTCAGGGGCCCGCAGGGGGTGCTGGGGCAGAGCTGCACTGCTCCCCTGCTCTGCCTGCAGTCCTGGGGGGCTCTGGCCAGCTGCAGGAGTATTTTTGGGACATCTCTAGGATGCTGGTGCAGGACAGGACAATGTTGTGCCAGCAGGCTCTTGCAAGAGCTGGACAGGTCATTAAAGTGTTCCTGCTGTGTGACCCTGTGGATCCAGTCCCCTCCTTCCTCTGCCCCCCTGCCCACACAGCCTGTGCCCAGAGCTGCTGGCTGCCCAGCCTGGGGACGGGGCTGCAAACCTGAGACCATGTTGAACCATTCATGTGGCAGCCTCCAGTCCAAGCTCTGGGGGTCTCCTGGTATCCCAGCAGCTGGACCCTGCGGCCTCCTGCCTGCAGCTGAGCCCGGCCTGTGAGTAGGGGATCTGTCACAGGCTGGGCAGCAAAATGGGGCCTGGGGGCTTCTTGGCTCCCTATCCCAGCTGGGTGTGAAACAGGATGGGGCAGAGGCATGAGTGCATGTCCAAGCTGGGGCACCAGCCCTGGGGCTGGCCAAGAGAGCTGGACACTGCAATGCCATTTCTGCCTCTCCCACTGTCTCCAGGCACCGCTCTTGGGGTCAGGCATCCATCACTCGTCCTGGTGTGTGGGAACATCTCATTCATCCCGTGCCATCCCCACGGCTCAGCAGGGCACGGGCCAGGAGAGTGTGGGGGCACAGTGCCTGTTCCTGCCAGTGCTCCCAGTGCTGCCTGCTGAGCAGCAGCTGAGGTGGTTCCTCTGTGGGGCTGTGCAGGGGTTTGTGTTACAGACTGCAATGCCCCCATGGGGTCTGGGTGCTGAGCACTGGAGCAGCCCCATCTCCCAGCCCAGCTCTTTGCTGGGATCTGGCTCCTGAGGGCTCCCAGCCAAGCAGAACTGGGAAGCAGGAGGGTTCTTCCTCACCTAATATATATTAAAATGCAGTGAGGGGATGAGTCCCGAGGGAGGAGCCGATCAATGAGCCGGCCTGCTCTCCAGCACGGCTTTTATTTGTTAACTCAATCAAGAGAACCGGCTGTCTCTGAGCTCCAGCTGCAGCTGAGCACCAGAGCCAGTCTGGTGCTGGGCCATGGCAGAGCAGCTTCCCCCTGTGCCGTGCAGCCAGCGGGGATGGATGGTGAGGGCAGCTGCTGCATCCCTTCCTCTTGCTTCCTTGCCCTGGGGCAGGACCTACATGCCCTCACACTCACCCCCCTTCCTTCCCACATGCACACCTTGCTGAGGAAGGGCAGTGTGGCTCTGGCAGCTGCTCTACCAGGGGATGTTACGGGTGACAAGATGAGTGGTCATGGTCTAGTGGGTTTAGGGAGGTGTGGGACTGCATGTTCCACTTGCCAAGACAGGTGGGTGCTCACCAGGGACTCTAAACATGAAGGGTGACACTGTGGTGGGGACATACGGTGGTGGGGAGGCCTCTGCACCCTCTCCTAGGGTCTGGGGCTGCACAGGAGGTGTGTGTTTTTGGTGTGTCCTTTTTGAGTTGATTCTAGCTGAACAGATGTGATAGCACAGATGAGATTTGTGACACAGCTGGCACATAGGTGGGAGTAGGAAGAGAGGCACAGCAACATCACGGCCCAGTCACTGCCCCTCTGCCTGGAGCTTCAGTGGGGAAGAGTCCAGCCTCTGAAAAATCAGCAGTTCAGGGAGGGAAGTGCACCCTGGACCAGGTGTCCTTGCAAACATGGGACAAAGGAAGAGGAATACCAGCTCCTCACATCCTTGCAGGAGAACAGACAGGCCGTGTCCTGTTCATCCCCATGCTGCTGTACCAGCATAACGTGCCCTGCAACTCACCCATCCCAGCAGGTGCTGAGAAGCTTCCACAGGGTGCAGAGATGTCACCTTGGGAGCCTTGGAAGGAGCACAAGTGGACAGGGTGAAGGTACCCAGACCTCAGAGCATAGGGCAGGTGCTGGGCTCTGTCAGCCACCAGGATTGGCGTGTCCTGGCTGTCCCTCTCCCAGGACACAGTCTGGATTCCTCAAAGGAAACCTCCGTATGCCTCAGTTTGCCCTTGGGTTCCATTGCTATTTGCCCTGACATTGACACCAACCTGCAGAGCTGAGGGTCCCCTGTAGGTCTCTCACCTGCTGGGAGATGCTTTCTCTTGCTGAGCCAGGGCCTGGCCATGTCCCCAGGCAGTGTGTCCAACTGCAGTCAGCCCCAGCAAAGTTAATGCAACTCAGGGATGTCGTAACAGGGGTTCCTTGAGCTCCCCAGTGCTTGCCTGTGCCCAGTCCTGCTCCCTGATGGCCACTGTACGTGTCTCCCTCACCAGCCTCCCGAGACCAGCTCATAGGATGGAGCCAGTGGCCCTGTGGGCACTGTCCTCTGCTGCGTGGGTGTCCAGCTTGCAGTGTGAGCCCCACAGCCTTGCAGTACAGACTGTGCCTGCTGGAGAGCTGTATTGGCACCTGGGCACTGTGGCACTGTGCTGTCATGCCATCAGCCTCATCCCCTGTCCTCTTGGGATGGGCTCTCGCCACAGCCTTGGGCAGCCCCCAGGATCACCAGCCCCCAGTCCCAGCGGGTCTGGCAAGAGCATCCAGCTCATCCCTGACCTGCTCTGGCTCCTGCTGCTCCACGGTGTCGCCCCTCAACACCACAGAGCTCTGGGATGGGATCCAGTGGAGCCATGGAAGTGTCTGAGTGATGCCAACCATGTCGGAACATGCCATCCGGTGCAGCCCGGAACAGCCCTGGCACAGCCCCGACAAACCCCGGAACAGCCCAGAGCAGCCCCAGTACTGCCCCGGTACAGCTCCGGTACCCGCGGAACAGCCCCCGTACAGCCCTGGTACAGCCCAGAGCAATTCTGGAACAGCCCAGAGCAGCCCCAGTACTGCTCCCCTACAGCCCGGAGCAGCCCCGGTACAGCCCCGGTACAACCCCAGTACAGCTCTGGTACACCCGGAAAAACCCCGGTACAGCCCCGGTACAGCCGGAGCAGCCCCTGCAGGCGGCAGCGATGACTGACGGGTGCGGGTCTAACAGACCGTGCGGGAGCGAGTGCGGCCGCGGCTCGGTCCGTGTGTCCGTGCGCGCTCACACCGCCCGCGTGCCCGCGCCTCGGGTTCTCGGGGGCGCGGCCCCGGCTCGGCCCCGCCCCGCACCTGGTGCGGCCCCGCCCCCCCGCCCCGCGGATGCTCCCGGGTAGCGGCGGCGGCGGCGGGGCCATGGCGACCCCGGACAGCTGCGTCAAGGTGGCCGTGAGGTGAGCGCGGGGCTCGGCGCTGCCGGCGCGGGCAGGGCTGTGCATCCCGGGGGTGGGCGCGGGCAGCTCGGTGCGCCCCGGGACCGATGCCCGACCGGCGGGGCGGGCGCTACAGCCGCGGGTGCGAGGCGGCGGTTGGCGGGTGCCCCTCCCGGGGCTGCGAGACCCCCTCCTGTCCCCCGAGCCGGGTTCTGCCGCATCCCGCACTCCCCCCGCCGCTCTCTCTCCGCACCGTTTCGGGGTGTCTCCCCCCCCCCCCCCCGCCGCTCTCTCTCCGCACCGTTTCGGGGTGTCTCCCCCCACCTCCCCACCGGCTCCCGCGTCGCGCAGCCCCGCGCTGCCCTCCACCCCCCGCCATCCCCCGGCCCCTCCGCCGGCAGAGCCGCCTGGCACCCAGCACGGGCAGCTCCCGGCTGCGGCGCGGGTGGGTTTGGATCCCCCCCCCGGGGTGTCACCGGGATGCCGGGGGCGGGGTGGGGGTCCCTGGGTGGTGGGGGAACGATGCGGCATTTCGGTGTCTTTGTGCTGGGAACAATGCGCCTCCAGACCCGCACCTCGCAGAGGGAGCTGCCGGCGGCCTCCGAACCCGCCGGGGCTCGGGGGGCATTGCCTTGGCCCTGCCTGGGCAGAGCGGGAGCACAAAAGATGCTGCTGGTGCAGCGGCAGTGATGGAGGGAGAGCGGGTGGGTGTGGGGCTGGGTGTGTGTTGTGCGTGCGGGTGTGCAGGGCTGTGTGCGTGTGTACACGCGTGTGTGTGTGCACCGGGACACCTCCCAGCTCCCCCTGCCCCTCCAGCCTGCCCGCCCGGGGAGCAGCCGGAGGGGATTTTCTGCCGTGCTCCTCTGAGAAGCCGGGGGTTGAGGCCAGGCTGTGGCTGTGAAGGATGGGGGAGCTGCAGGAGGAGTGACGGCAGCCCCTGCTGCGTGTGCTGCTGGGGTGCCTGCACAGGGGCAGGGTGGGCTGTGCCAAGGCAGAGTGTCCGTGCCAGGACATTGACCCGGGAACCGAGTGATACCGGCGCTGGGGGTGGAGATTTCCTCCTGGCCAGACTGTTCCCCTCTTCGCGCTGCATTTGTCTCGGGATGATGCCTTTTAACATCATGCGGGAGGTGGGGTGGGTGCCGCTCGGGATGGCGGCTGCGGGGTCGTTTCTGCTGGGCTCTCCTAATCCCTCCGGGGTCTGCCAGCAGTGGGATCCTAGGCTGGCTGGTGCTCGGGGAAAGGATTGCAGCCGGGAGGTGGTTGGGATATGCAGCATTGCAGTGGGGCTGGAGTGTCCATGGTGAGGAACCAGGGAGAGGAGAGAGGTCCAACCCTCTCCTGTCCCTTCCTTGAGGGAGTGAGCCAGCATCCCACTCAGTGAGCCGGTGGGAGCCAGGCAGCTGGGGCAATGAGGTGGTGGAGGTGAGTTGGGAGGACAAAGGAGCAGAGCTGAGAGCAGGGAGGCTGCCAGACAAAGCCGGCAGGTCGCAGCGCTGTGCAGGAAGGTGGCTCCGAGGCTGGGCTGAGTGTGCAAGGGATGAGTGTGCAAGGGCCGAGATGCTCTCCCTGTGGACCACTCACCTTTTCTGACACACCAGCCCTGGGGGACTGGGGTTGGGTCCTGTCCTGTGTTGGGCTGGGAGCAGAGTGAGATTTTCCTTTGTGAGAGCAAGTGACACCCTGCCGGTGGAGCAGCCGGGCTGGGGGAGTCTCCAAGACCCCCCACCCTTGGAGCAAACCTGCCCTAGATCTGCCTCCCTTGCCCATCGGAGCGTGGAGGGGATTGAATGCCTCTGGGGTGTGGCAGGACACGGATCAAAGCTCCCCTTTTGTCCCTTCATAATAACATGAATGGGCCAGCTGTGCCATTTCTTCGGGGTCTGTGTGTCTGTGCTGCTGGTGGGAGTGAGGTGGGACCTGGGGAAGGGCCAGGGACACTGGGAGGTGATGAGGGTGTTGGAGGAAGGTACTGTGGGCTGATGGGGTCAAAAGACTGGGGCTGGTCCAGCTGATGTCAAGAGGTGCCACAGGCCACCAGGACCCATCTCTGTGGTCCCAGGGTGGAGAGCCCTCAGGGTGGGAGGAATGGGGACAGAGGAACAGGAGTGCTGGAGCTCTGCACCCCAGTTCTTGCTGATTCTCTTGGCCTGGCAGGAGGAGGCAGGAGCGACGCTGTGGTGTTTCACTGTTGACCTCACAGGTTCCCATCTTACCCCTGAGACCCCCATCTGCCCCTTTTGCACTGGGAGTCCAAAGAATCCGGTTTCTGAGCCCAGTATTGGAGTGCAGGGGCATTATTTAGGCTTTCTGCGTGCCAGGAGGGAAATGGCCAGTACCTGCAGCAGCACTGCTGTCAGCAGAGGGAAATGCAGGCCCAGCAGCTGCTCCTGGCCCAGGGGCTGATTTGTCCGTGTACCTTGTACCTGCAGCTCAGACCTGCACTGTCTGCAAGGGCAGGGCTGGGTCCTGCCCCGGCCGCCGCCTTCCCCGCCAGCAGGGTCTGCCTTCGCTTGCCCCTTAGCCTCGAGTCTGACTCGTGGCTCCATGGGCGCGGCTGAGCTTGCTGGCTCCGATGGACGCCGTGGGGAGGAACCGCCGGGGCCGAGCTGCCGGCGGCGCTGGGGCTGGTGCTGGGGCTGGTGCTGGGGCTGGTGCTGGGGCTGGTGCTGGGGCTGGCGCTGGGGCTGGTGCCCGCGTGCCCTGCGCCGGGGTAACGGTGTCAGCAGGAAGCTGCCGCCTGCCGCGATGGTGCTGAGTGGGGGGGCCTGGGGACCCACGCTCCTCAGGCAGCAACTGCCGCTTCCTTCTGTAGGTGACCTTCAAAAGGGTGGCTGCGGTGCAGCCAGCGCAGCAGCTCCCCGCTCCTTGCCCTCTGTCCGGGAGCACAGCCTTGATTTGAGGCTTGTGCCAGGGATTTAAGGCCTGTGCCTTCAGGCTCAGCAGCCCCCCTCCCCGCAGCCCCCTCCAGGCTTGCAGTCAGGTGGTGGCAGCTCTGGCAGCCGCAGTGGGCTGGGGACGGGACTCCCCGTGCTGGCTGCAGGAAGCGGAGCTCAGCCCTGTTGGGCGCACGAGCAGTTTTGCAGTGTCAGGAAGGGCTGATGGCACGTATTGACCCCAGAGGCCATTAAACTCCTTGGCTGGAGGCCTGAGCAGCCTGTCTGGCTGCAGAGCTGCTCCCTGAGGGCACCTCCAAACTGGCCAGCTCATCGGAGAGAGAGTGGCATCCCCTGTGCCAGAGCTGCCCGTGGCACTGAGCACGCGTGGCCGGCTGCGGAGACGCAGGAAACGGAGCTTGTGAAATTGGGGAAGGAAGTTGAGTCGGATTTCAAGTTTATTTAAACTCTGCAACCTCCAGTGCTCTGCTGCTCTCGGAGACACTCCTGCTGCGATGCTTTGTGCTCCACGAGGGCAGTCCCGTGCTGGCTTCTGCCCCGGGGAATGACCCCCAACTCTTCCTTGGGAAGGAGGGCTGGACAGACTCGTGTGCCCATCACCCTGTGGGGGCCTTGGCTGAGGGACTGAGCTGGCAAAGGCCAGATGGTGGGATCAGCTGGGCTCTAGCCCTGCTAGAGTCCTGGCATCTCTGCCTGCCGGGATGCTTTCTGTGAATCCGAAATCTCCAGCACCAGCTGGGGTCGGTCCCCGAGGAGGTGGATGTGTTGTAGCCCTTTCAAACCATCTCTTCTGTGACAGATTTGGGTCCAGCTGGAGAGGTGGTCTCAACCCAACTTGTGCCAGGCCAGTGTCCGTGCTGTCCAAGGGCTCTAGTGGGAGAGGTGGGGGTACAGCTTGGTACCTCCTGCCCACCTGCTGCTCTGGCACCTCAGAGCCCCTTCGGTGTGGTCCCAGGGGGACACTGTGGAGCAGTGCATGGGACACTCTCTTGCCAAGTCTGGCTGGTGTTGGGTTGGCTTTGCTCAGATATCACAGGGCCATGCAGGGAGAGATAAGGCAATCCCACCCCAAGGCATGTGATGTGCCAGGCTCCTGTGGGATGAGGCTAACAGCCCATCCTGGTGTGGGGCACAGCCCTAGGGTGCTCCCTCTCCCATCTGCAGGGGCTGGGAGCAGCCCTGATCCCAGGAAGGAAAGATCTCAGGAGGCTGCTTTATCCTGAGGGTGCTGGACAGGCAGAGCATCCCCAGCCCCTTTCTTCATCCTTTGCCCCTAATGAGGGCAGCTCAGCCCTCGCAGCGGCCCTCCCCCTTTCCCCTCCCCTTCCCTTCCCCCCCTGCCATCCTGTGCCTGTTTTGCTGCAGGGCTGAGCCTTTGCTCTCTCTGCTGCTCTTTGCTTTCACTTTGGGCATTCTCAGCCTTCTGCAGCTCTGGGAGGAGGTGGTGCATGTTCTGGGGAGCGACAGGACCGTGTAGTGCCCTCCAGTCTGTAGGGTGGTGTTGGGGGCCATGGCAGGCTCTCAGAGGGCAGCGCTGAGCCCAGGTGTGTGGGCACAGGGGGTTCTGTGTCAGGCACTCGATGGCTTTTACAGCGGAAATGTTAGACAGGGGACAGAACCTTGCGAGGGGGGAGCAGGGCTGCACCCCGTGGTCCCACCAGATGTGCCTCAAGCAGCTTGAGGAGGGTTTTGGTGCCTGCACACATCACCCATTGGCAGGGGATTTAACTGAATGCCATGGAGCCTCAGATCTTGGGAGGCTGGGGCTGGATTAACCAGCTGCAACCTCAGCAGTGAAACTGGAGGCAGGAGAAAATTGCAGGAGATGAAGCCCCAAACAAAGCTGTCAGGAACATGGCTCCTGGCCCCGGGAGAGGGAAGGCGATACCCCCGTGGGCCTGGTGTGAACCAGCCCTGGCCTGTGGCTGTCCTGCTGTTCCTGCTGGCAGGGGGTTGGCCCTGGTGGTCCCACGGGGTTGTTTTCTGCTGGAGGCTGTCAAAACACTCCATGCTGCTGGTTAAACAGCCAGCAGATTTGGGATGTGGTGGATTGTGAGGGCAGCTGGTGCTGGAATCTGCTGCAGGAGATCATCGTGCTGGGAGTGACTGTGCACCCAGGTCAGTTGCTGATGGGTTTTACTTTGGCTTGGTGGGAGGGAAGGGGACTGGTCTGCCTGCCACCCCTTCCCCCTCTGGGCAGAGCAGGAGCTGGTCCAGTGCTGCCCTGGCATGTCCCCATATCCCCACTGGCTCTGCATTGCTGTGTGTCTGGGGGCTGCCTCATCTTGCTTGGGATCTGCCCCTCTGCTCTTTCCATGTGGATGCCACACAGCCATCACCCCCATTTCCCAGTGAGGGTTCAGGGCTGAGCCCGATGTCTCGGGGATCCCAGTGGAATCCCTTCCCCTGCTCTGCAGCTCCCTGGAGCCTGACATGGCAGGGAAGATTTCTTGTCACAGCTTGCTGTAGTGGAGCCTGGCCCCAGGCTCCCCTGTCCCTCCGTGCCATGGAGCCGTGCGGGGCTGGGGCCATCTCTGCCCACCGCCCATGCCTGGCTTTGTTTGGCAGAGTGGGATGTCTCCATGCCTGCTCTGGTCTGGGAGGGGAAAGGCTGGAGCAGAGCTCCTCCTCCTCATCTTCCTTTGCCCTCCAGGCACTGAGTTCCCTGGCCCAACACTGCAGGGCTGGGAAGTGCAGCCTGGCCCCTCCTGTTGTGGGGTGGTTTCTTAGTCCATGGTGCTGTGGTCTCTGCTCATCCATTATTTCAGGCTGAACCTGCCTGAGGGAGACATTAGGGCAAAATGTTCCCTGTTCCCTGCCCAGCCAGAGGACCGGGTTTGCTCCTGGGTGCTTTGCAGCATCCCCCATCCTGCTGGCCAAGGGCTTGACATTTATTTATTTTTTAGGGAGGGGCTGGAGAAGAACCTCTTTTGTGCCACCTGCTCCCCTGTCTTGTGGGCAAGTTGCTCTGCTGTTCCCTGTGGGCTCTGGGTCTGCAGTATCTTCTGCCAAGATGGGGTTGTTGTTTTCCCAGTGGCAATTGGAGCGTGCCAGGAGGCTGCCAGCATGCCAGCTCTAGGGAAACCTTATCTCCAGTGTGGGTGCACCAGTACTGGGGTGGAACTGGGGCATGGGGACCTCCCAGGGACTCCTGGGAAAGGGAGGGAGCCTTTGGATGTGCTTCACTGGCTTGGGAGGAAGTGGGAGCCTCAACACTGGGGTGCAGAGCTGGGTGAGGGAGTCTGTCTGGCTGTCTCCATGGGACCCGTGACATTCCTGTGCCCATCAGGCCCGGGGTCTCCTGGTGAATGATGATTTCCTTTCCCTCTCTCTTAATTGCTGAAGCTACTGCCAACCCCATGGGCTGGAGGGAGTGGGGGCCCTGCTGAGGCATGTGTCACACTGTGTGTGCTGCCACACGTGTGCTTCCCACCCTGCCTGGGGTTTGGGGACACTGCAGCCCTTTACAAGTGACTGTCCTGGGTCTGTTGTTTGCAAACATCCTCGTGGTGTTCCCCTTGGGCAGGTCCCACATGGAGCCGATGGCGTGGCCGGTTGTTTATGGGGGATCTGGGGAGATCCCAAACTCAGTGTGTTCCTGCTCCCCTCTAGGCTGGGCAGAGCACGACCCTGTGCATCCCCCTGGGCCCTGCTGGTCTGTGCCCACTGCCACGGGCTGGGTGTCCCCAGTGCTGGCCCTGTGCAGGCAGCACATCCCTCATCCCTGCCCTAGACGGGTCTCAGCTCAGAGCAGATGGTGCAACTCAGCGCCACGTGCTCCTGCCAGAGCTAATGAGCAGCACATGGTGCCTGCCAGGGCCTGATTTAAAGGTTTCTCTAAGCCTGGGAAAATCTGGAGTGGGAGGATTAGGAGGAGCCCGTGGGGCTCTTGGGTCCAAGGTGGCGGGGTTTGCCCTGCAGGGGAGCAGGCTGGGTGGTATTGGGGCAGCTTCCTTGGGGGATGGATGTGGGGTGAAGGCATTTCCCCCCCGAGAGCTGTGCCCAGTGAGGCTCTGGGTGCACCCCAGCTCTGTGGGGTGTCCCCAGGCTGCCCAGGAGCTCTGTCTTGCCCCAGTGCTGGTCCAGATGCGCTGGCTGTGGCACCCTCTGCCTTGGCAGGGTTTGACTGGGGCACAGTGGCACAGGTGGCTCTGTGCTGTGCTCACTCCTGCTGGGAGGTGCCTGGCTATATCTCTTAATTGGAACGTTTGCCGACCAGACCTGGCAGTCCCCAGGGAGCCTGATTCAATTTTCTCTGATTGCTGAGCCACTTCCCTGCCACAATAATTAAATGCTGAACTTTGTCTTGGTTTGGGTCCAATGTAACCTGTGTGCAAAGAGCCAGCCCTTGGCAGCCAGCCCTCTCCTGGGACCCTGTGCTCAGGGGGGATGAAGCTGGGAGATCCCTTTGCGGGCAAGGGGGCAGATCCCCCCCTGGGATTTGGGCCTGGGGCAGCTGCTGGCTCCTGGGGCTGTGGGCAGCTTGCAGTGTTGGCCTGGAGACATGGGAAAACCTGGAGCACTTTGTTCTGATCCTGTCCTGGGGAGCTGAGTGCCCCACACACTGCCACGCCGTGCCCCATGTGCCACACACCGCCTTGCCTGTTGGCTCTGTGATGCCTGGGGTGTCCTTGACCCCTGAGGTGAGCTGGGGGAGCACAGGAAGATGTGAGAGCTGCCCCTTCTGGCTGCCCTGTGCTGCTTGGTGGGATTACAGGGCAGCAGCAAAGCATGGAAGACAGGTTTGGGGCAGAGGAGGGTGAAGTGGGCAGGGAGCAGAGGTGACAGCAAGCCTGGCAGAGGGGCTGTGTGTGAGGCTGGGCAGTTGGGAAGGTGCCCCTGCAGTTCTGTGGGGGCTGGAGGGGGCTGGTGACAGGGGGAGCAGGTATGGGGCCATGGGGGGAGTGGGGATGGGAGCAGGGCAAGCACAGCTGATGTGGGGATGGGAGTGAGCTGAATGCAAGGGGAGGGGAAGGGGGGTGAGTGCAGGTGATGTGGGGAGTGGGGTGTTGTGGGACAGGAGCGGGGTGAACACAGGTGATGCAAGGAATGGGGATGGGAGCAGAATGAATGCAGGCAATGTGGGGAGAGGAGCCAGGCGCTGTCTGGGCTTGCCCAGCCCACCTGTCCTGGCAGGCTCATCCAGAGAGCTGGGCTGTGCCCTGGTGGGATCTGCCAGCTCCAGCTTCTGCCACCCCATGGTGACTGATGGCCGTGGCTGGGTGAGGCACAGTGCCCAGCCCCTCACCACCATTGCAGTGGGCAGCCTTGCCCCTCTGCAGAAAAGGTGGACAAGGGGTAGTGGCTCCAAGCCTCCGGGGCCTGACACAGAGAGGGAAAATCCCGTGGAACTCATCCACCCGCCGCTCCCTGGCTCTGCTCCCTGGGAAACCAGCCCTGCCTGGCTGGGCAGCCTCCTTGGGAAGGGAGAGGCTCCTTGTAGGGTCTGCAGGCAGCCTCCCTGCCTCGCAGAGAGGTCTCGGAGGGACAGGAGCTCCCGGTGACCCCCTAGTCTGTGCAGCCCCCAGCCCTGCAGCCCCCTGCCAGCACTGGGAAATGCTGGGAGGGGTGTGTGTCCTCAGGCTCCCTGGGAGCGGGAACAGCCCCTGTGTGACGTGGGTGATGGGTCTGGGGGAGGCTGGGTCCCTGTGCCCACCCTCTCCTGTGGGCCATGCTGAGTGGGATGGCCAAGTGAGATGGGAGGGCTGCCGTGCCCCAGGGCAGCCATGTCTCAGCAGGATGTTGTGGCCTGGCATATGCCTAGCCATGGGTGCAGGCAGTTTGGTGGGGGCCAAAGGATGCTCTGAGCCCCTTGGGGCTGCCATAGTAGTGGGCTGGGAGGGTGGAAGCTCAGACACGTGGGTGAGGAGGACATGTCAGCCAAACTGTGCCACCTTGTGCAAGGAGACAGCATCCCCTCAGAGTACAGGAGCCTGGTGGTGTCTGTGGTGTGTGCAGCCCTGAAGTGGGGCTGTGCCCCATATGGTCAGTCCCACCCCCGTGCCTCTTGCAGGGCTCGAGATGCTGGGATGGGCAGGTGCCTGCCCGGGAGGCTGCTCTTGTTGGGGTCAGGGACTCCTGAGCTGACCCTTCCTGTGGAGCTGCCTCACAGTGCCCACTTGGCTCCCGGCCCCTCTCCGCTCCCGCCAGCCAAGCCTGGCATAGGGCAGTGGTGCAGAACAACTCGCCCTTTGTGCCTGCCGGAGCTCCTGCCCCTGGGGGTGCAGGACCCGCTCCCCCCTTCCTCCCAGATGCTCGGTGTCCCCGGCGGCCCAGCCGTGGAGACGCGCTTTCAGAGCCTGCCAGCCCGGCGGGGACGGGAAGGGGAGCGATGGAGAGGCTCCAGCCGAGGTCCCCTTTGTGTCCCTGTGCCGGCTGCAGCTCTCCTGGCACGGATGTCGCTTGTGCTGCCGCGTTTGGATGCTGATGCTGGATGAGGCTCCTGCTGCGCCGCCCGTCATCGCCCCAGCGATAGCTGCCGGTTGGGGAGGGATGTTTTCCACCCCTGCAGGCTCCTCTGTCTGTCTGTTCATCCATCTGCCTCCCGCCCGGTGTGCCGGGTGCCTGGGAAGGTTTTCTTGGCAGGAGCACTTGGCTGGGACCGTGCAGCTCTGTCCTGGTGCTCCGTCCCTTCGCAGGGGGCTGAGGGTGGGGTGGAGCGCGGTGGTGGTCGGTACCACTGTGCTCCTGCTGGCTCTCTCCTGCCCGGGGTGTTGCCTGTGCTGAGGTCGGTTTATCCATATGGGTGGGAGGGAGATGGGGGTGGTGCTGAGCACCCTGCTGGTCCCAGGACAGCTTGTGTCCTCCCCACGCTGGCTTTGGGCAAGAGCCATCACCAGTGCCAGTGTGGGGCTGCCTGGGAGAGCTGGGGCTCGGGTCGCTCCTGCCGAGCTGGAGGGTGTCAAGGCAGCACCCTGCTGGTGAACTGCTGCTTAATTTTGGCTGCTGCTTACCAGGGATGTCCCTAATTGCCACATAACCACAGGAGCCTGTGCTGTGGACTCCCAGGGGGGCAGAAGGGCTCTCGGTGGTGTCCCAGCCCTTCTGGCCACAGCACCCTGGTGTGCTTGGCTCTGCAGTGGGTCCTGGTGGTTGGCACAAGCTGTCCTCCTGGCTGGTGGCCCATGACCAGGTGCAGAGCAGGTTGGCTGGCTGTGTCCAGAGGCAGGTGAGGGAGCAGTTCCATCGTCCACAGGTTGGGCCCTGACAGTGTCACACCCAGTTCTTGTGGACATGGTTTAGTGGTGAATATGGCAGTGCTGGGGGAATGGTTGGACTTGGTGATCTTAGAGGGTTTTTTCAACCTAAATAATCCCACGATTCTCTGTTTGATGGAGGTATTGTGGTGCCTGGCCATGACCTGAACAACACATGAGCACCTCCCTGGCCCAACCAGAGTCTCACGTTGCCTGGTGCCCAGTGTGGTGGTGTGCTTCCTGGGAGGGCAGGGATGGGACACCCTGGTGTGGGAGTGCTGGGGCAGTTGAACACAGGGGAGCAGCTGCACTGGCCTAGAGAAACCCTCTGTGATGTCTCCTGGTGGCCACATAAGACCCCATGATGCTGTGGGGAGTGGGGCAGATGTTGGTGTTGGTGTGTGGACACTGGAACAGCCCAGCATGGCCAGACTGGAGGTGGGTTCCTAAATGCCCTGTGGAAAGTTAACATGCACACACCCCTCCAGTGCTGCTGCTCATCCTCTTGCCAACTCCCCTTGGAGGAGTGAAGGGGGGGGGGGCAGAGAGGGAAAGAAATATTTTGCTGAAAACCTGCTCTCATTTTTCCCGAGAGGAAAAAGAATTCCCAAGCATACTGTGGTTCCAGTTTGTTCCTCTGCCCATTCCTTGGGGCTGCAGTTGCTGTGCGTGTCTGGGGTGGGGGTGGCAGAACCACATCATCTTGGTCCAAAAGTAATTAAAAGTCGGGGATAATTCTCCTGGAGGAGGGTGGGACCTGGGAAGGCGACAGGAGCGAGTCTGGGACTGAGCACATCAGAAACTGCTTTTTTGTTGTGGCTGCTGAGCTAAATATATCCAGGGAGGCGCAGAGCTGTTCCCACGCGTCTGCTGTGCAGGGTGAGGGGGTGAAGAGGTGCTCCCGTTGCTGCCTGTCCCCGACAGGGACACCCTGTGCCCCCAAACACGGCCCAGGGGTTTGCCCCCCTCCAGGCTTTGCTTGCCTCTGGGCATGGATCAGTGGCTCCTGCATGAAACTGTGCCAGGGGAGGTTTAAGCTGCTTGTCAGGAAAAGGTTCTTCCCCCAGAGGGTGGTCGGGCACTGAACAGGCTCCCCAGGGCAGTGGTCACGGCCCCAAAGCTGCCAAGGAGCTCAAGGGCCATGGTGGGATTGTTGGAGGTGTCCCGTGCAGGGCCAGGAGTTGGACTCGATGGTCCTTGGGGGTCCCTTCCAGCTCGGGAGATTCCATGATTCTGAGTCCCAGTCCCCACAGCGGCTGCTCAGGTTGTGATGTGGCTTGCCAGGGATGCGGTTTGGAGGAATTAATAGCTGTGTTTATGGAGCACCCGGGGAGGGGAGCCGCGCAGTCATTAGCGCTGGGGAGAGCTATTTGCATGGCACTTGGTTCCAAACCCCCTCTTTCTCTAAGAGCCCTCTGGGAGTCCCCAGCTTCCTGCAGCTGGTGAATCCACCGGCAGCCAGAGCTGCGCAGCCCTGAGGCGGAGCGGGGTCTGTGCGGGTCCTGCCGCTCTGCTCCCACGTTTCTCGGCAGCGGTTGAACGCGGTGGGTGGGATGAGGCGGGTGGGTCCTGCTCTCTGCCCGAGCCAGGAGCCAGCCCAGCCCAGCCTGTCCCTGTCCCGTCGGCGGGTCCGGGGCTGGGGACAGCCCGTGGGCTGGGCGGGGGTTTGGTGCAGACGGTGGGTTTGGCGCTGGGACTGTCTCGTCGTGTTTTTGCATTTTGCATTTCAAGCCTTTGTAGTTGCAGTTTGATCTGTCTGTGTTGGGAGCGAGTGGGGCTGTGCTGCAGCCTGGCTGCCCACCCCTGCCCTGGCAGGATGCAGGAGCTGAAGCATCCCCTGCCCTGTTTGCTCCATGCCACAGGCAGAGGTGCTGCCCATCCCCTGCCGGCAGCAGCCATGGTTCCAGCATGGATTGTAGAATGTCCTGAGCTGGAAGGGACCCACGAGGATCATCCAGCCCAACTCCTGGTCCTGCACAAGACACTCCAGCAATCTCACTGTGCGCTTGAGAGCACTGTCCAAACTCTCCTTGAGCTCTGGCAGCCTTGGGCCTGTGACCACTGCCCTGAGGAGCCTGTTCAGTGCCCAACCACCCTCTGAGGGAAGAAA
>NW_016690270.1:1292649-1321636 GCF_001604755.1 Lepidothrix coronata | reverse complement strand
CCATCTTAAACCTCCCATGACACAGTTTTGTGCCTTTCCCTCAGGTCCTGTCACTGGTCACAGAGAGCAGAGATTGGTGCTGCCCCTCCTGAGGAAGTTGCAGACCCCGAGGAGGTCTGACCTCAGGCTCTTCCTCTCCAGCTGAACAAGCCAAGTGACCTCAACCAGTTCTCATATGGCCCCTCTAGGCCCTTTCCCATCCTCATGTCCCTCCTTTGGGCACTAAGAATGTACCTTTACATTCTTTTTATATTGTGGTGCCCAAAACTGCACACAGTGCTCATGGTGAGGCTGCACCAGTACAGGGCAAAAGGGGACAGCTCTGTGCCCTTGACCAGCTGGCTGTGCTGGACTGGACACACCCCAGGACACGTTGGTGCCCGGCACGGGCTGTGCTCACGTCCTGGGGACCAGACTGGTGTCCCCAAGAATGGGGTGAGCCATGAGGCTGCCCTCAACCTGCTTCTCTTCCCACAGGATCCGTCCCCAGCTGCCCAAAGAGAAGATAGAGGGATGTCACATCTGCACCTCGGTGACACCTGGCGAGCCCCAGGTGCTGCTGGGGAAGGACAAGGCCTTCACCTACGACTTTGTCTTTGACCTGGACACGTGGCAGGAGCGGATCTACACCACCTGTATGGGGAAGCTCATCGAGGGCTGCTTTGAGGGCTACAATGCCACAGTGCTGGCATACGGGCAGGTATGGGCCCTGCCCCCTCTGGCCTCAACGCTCTGCCCTCCAGCAGCACTGGGGGTACTGAGAGGGCACTCGCAGAGCTTTGGGAAAGTGGGGTGTGTGTGAGTTTCTGGCTGTGGAGAGGACAGAGTTATCCCTGGTTGGTGAGAGCTGGGGCAGTGGGGGGTGGCCATGGGTGGGAGGAGGGGGTGGCAGGGCTGGGGTGGGAGTCAGTGTGGTGGTGGGGATCAGAGTGGCTCAGCAAGGGCGTCTGAGGAGCCTGGAGTGGCAGGGGGGCAGTGGGGGTGCATTAGGCAGAGCTGAGCCGGGGGGGGCACAGCCAGCTCTCCCCTCACTGTCTCTGCACAGACTGGCGCGGGGAAGACGTACACCATGGGCACCGGCTTCGACATGAGCATCTCCGAGGAGGAGCAGGGCATCATCCCGCGGGCCATCGGCCACCTCTTCAGCGGCATCGAGGAGCGCAAGCGCGCGGCTCAGAGCCAGGGCGTGGCAGCACCCGAGTTCAAAGTCAGCGCCCAGTTCCTGGAGGTGGGTGGCAGGAGCTCTGGGGGACACCGTGGCCCTGCCCTGTCCTTCTCTGCTCCCGTGTCTTGAGTCCATGTCCGGACTGCTCCCGGACAGAGCTGCACCCCGGGCAGGCGTGGTGGGACCGGGTGTGTGTGCGGGTGCAGTGGGGACTCAAAGCACCTGGATGTTGTTGGCTTCAGGATGGCTACAAACTGGGTAGAGGGAGTCCCCCCATGGGAAAGGGGCCTATGGCTTGGTCCTCTGGGGATTCAGGGGCTCTGGACTGTCTTACCCCTGTTTGAGGCCCAGGATAGCGGGATACCTGCTGCCCTGTGTCAGGACCAGTGTTGCCAGTGAAACAGGGAGAGAAGAAAGTGGCCACTCTTGGGAGGATTTGAGGAAGGGCTGTGCTATTTCCCATGGCCTTTGACCTTGAGAGTGTTTCAATGCATCCTCTCCCGCCTCTCTTCTGGCTTCTCCAATTCAAAAGCCTCTTCTATTAACTGCTTCATTCCCTGGAGAAGTTTGTCCTGGGAAGCCCATGGACCTTGTGTGTTGGCAGCAGTGTCCCTGGGGGCTGCTCCTGTGGTGAAGGAGCAAAGAGGTGTGAGTAGGAACTGGTTTAATGCCCCAGTGAGAAAGCACAGGGTGCTGTTGAACAAAGCTGAGCTCCTGAGCAAGCTTCATATGGTTGGGGTCCTGACCTGGGGTGCACCCATGGGAGATGGGCAGGGAGGGGCCCCGTGCTGTGATCTTGCCTCCAGGTGGCTTTGTTGACCATCACATCTGGGTGTCTCCAGATGCTGATGGCCTGGAGAGGGGAAGCAGTGCCCAAAGTCACCTCCTTGCTGGAGAAATCCTTCCCACTTAGGTCTTCATCTGCAGAGCCCTTGTTAGGTCCCACGTTGTTGCTGTTGTGTCCTTCCCTTCCCATCACTTGGCCTATCCAAGCTCCTGGTGTTCAGCTTGTGAGGCTCCTCTCTGGGGATCCTGTGGGCTGGGGTGGAAATGGGGACAGTTTCCTGCCTGTCCTGGGTGACCTGTTTGCTGGGATTGGGACACTGGAAGGATGGGTGCCTCCAGTGCTGCCTCTGGACCAGGCCATCCTAGGAAACATCTTTGCAGACAAGAGGTAGACTCGAGGATGACAGAGCAGTAGCCCTACATGGGGTCACACAACTGCCGTGGGCATTTCCTGTAGTCTTTCCCTCTCTCCATCACCTCTGACCCTGGTTGGTTTGGCTCTCAGACTCAGATGTTTGTCCAGTGGCTGCAGGGGAGGGTGGGAACAAGGATTCCTCTGCTTTGTTTCAAAGCTGCTCACCAGGGAAATTGGCAGCCCTGGGGTGGGGGGGATCTTCCAGCTGAGGGGGCTTGAAGGCTCCCCAAGGGCTCTGTTACAAGTGGGGAGAATAAAACCTGCTGCCTGGTGACCCAGTGACCAAGGTTGTTGGTCCACCCTGGCAGCATGGACATTGAACCAGGAGCTCTTGAGCCACTGTGCCAAGCCCTGTTCTGCAGCCACCCTCATCCAGGTGACACAGGGAGGGTTTTGTGGTGATAATGGCTCTGCTGTGCCAGCCTGGGCGTGTGGCCACGTCAGGCACTGGTCACCAACCCACTGTCCCAGCAGGGGCACCGGACCTGCCCGGCTGATCCGTGTCCTGTGACTCTGCTCCTGGGAGAAGGTTTAAACGCTCAAGGAGCCCAGTTGCACCTGGGGCAGCCAGGGACGGATTAGCCTGATCCGTCCTGCTGGCCAGGAACCTGCAGTCCTTGGGTGACCCTGCTCTCTGCACTGGGATGTGAGTGCAGGAGGGTGATACTGAGTGGTGGTGGCGAGGGGACAGATGGGCAGGGGTGTCCCCCCACCCCAGGGTGAGAGAGGATGCTGCAGGGTCAAGATATGGATGGGGGTGCATCCTCTGTCAGCTCCGGGGCTGCAGGGTTTTCCCTGCTTGTCCAGCACTCCCTAGTCCCCCTCATCTCCTTTCCATCTGGCAGAGATGACCTCAGGGAGTTGTGATGGGAGTGGGGCTCCGCTGGCTCATGTGGCTGGGGCTCCTCAGGTGAGCCAGGAAAGTCAGGGGATGTGTAGCTCACGGGTGTCTGCTCAGGCTCTGGAGGCAGGGCTCTGAAAATGTCCCTTTCCTGCAGAGCTGCCTGTGTGTGGGCCAGGGACAGGACAGGACTGGGCAGCAGGAACCAACCCAGAGTGCAGCTCAGAGCTTTGTGGGGCAGACAGGCATGTGGATGCACACCTGCACACAGGTGTGCCCACACACCCCATTCCTCCGGGCATCCCATCCCAGCTGGTACCTGCACAGGCAGCTCAGAGCTCGCCTGTGCACCATGTAACCCCATGCAGTGCTCCAGACTGGGGGCAGAGCAACTGGAAAGCTCCTGGTGGGCAAGGAAAGGACCTGGGGGTGCTTGAACGTGAGCCAGCAGTGTGCCCAGGTGGGCAAGAAGGCCAATGGCATCCTGGCTTGTACCAGCCATAGTGTGACCAGCAGGACCAGGGCAGTGGCCATCCCCCTGGGCTGGACGCTGGTGAGGCCCCACCTCAAATCCTGGGTGCAGTTTTGGGCCCCTCATGACAAGGAAGACATTGAGGGGCTGGAGCGTGTCCAGAGAAGGGAACGGAGCTGGGGAAGGGTCTGGAGCACCAGTCTGATGAGGAGTGGCTGGAGGAGTTGGGGGGGGCTCAACCTGGAGAAAAGGAGGCTCAGGGGGACCTTCTCACTCTTTGCAACTCCCTGACAGGAAGGTGGAGCCAGGTGGGTGTTGGGTTCTTCTCCCAGGTAAGAAATGACAGGACAAGAGGAAATGTCCTCAAGTTGCACCAGGGGAGGTTTAGATTGGATATTAGGGAAAACTTCTTCCCTGAAAGGGTGGTCAGGTGCTGTCACAGGCTGCCCAGGGCAGTGGTGGAGTCACCATCCCTGGAAGGGTTCAAAAGATGTGTGGGTGTGGCACTTGGGGACATGGTTTAGTGGTGACCATGGCAGTGCTGGGGGAACGGTTGGACTCAGTGATCTTAGAGGGCTTTTCCAACCTGAAGGATTCCAGGATTCTGTGCATCATCTCCTCTCTGCATGCACAGGCTTGTGCCTCCTCTCCTACGCTCGCACACACACCAGCTGCCCTGCTCAGCCTTGCACACACGCGTGAGCAGACGCGCAGCCCCAGCTCTGGGGGGTGGCACTGGGGTGCCAGAGGGCACCTCCCACAGCCCTGCCGTGCCAGGCTCGAGCAGCCTCCTGCTTCCCCCTGCTCACCCCACGCCTGTGCTGCCCCACTCAGCTCTACAATGAGGAGATCCTGGACCTGTTCGACAGCGCCCGCGACCCTGACGCGCGGCACCGCAAATCCAACATCAAAATCCACGAGGATGCCAGTGGGAGCATCTACACCACGGGGGTCACGTCGCGCCTCATCAGCTCGCAGGACGAGGTGGGTGTGGGGTGGGCAGGCGTGGAGCAGGGGTGGCAGCTGGGTGCCACTGGCCAGGGGTGTGCTGTGTGGGGACATCTCGGCAAGGGGAGATCTCTCCCAGGGTGGGATGGTGCAGTCCCAAGGGGGTTCTGGGAGAGGTTGGTGTGTCCACTGGGCTGCACAGGGTCTGTCCTGACTCCCTACAAAGGTGCTTCAAGGTTTCCTTCCCTGCCTGGTGTCATTGTAGCTGATCCAGTGCCTAAAACAGGGAGCCCTTTCCCGTACCACCGCCAGCACCCAGATGAACGTGCAGAGCTCCCGGTCCCACGCCATCTTCACCATTCACCTGTGCCAGACGAGAGTGTGTGCCCGCCCAGAGCTGGTGAGATGTGCTGCTGCCTCATGGCCAGGCTGTTCCTGGGCCCCATACCCAGGCAATGCGTGGAGGTCCCTTGGGAAGGGGAGAGGGTTTGAAATCTGTCTTCTTTCCAGTCGTAGCCAGTGTTAGGATTTAATGGGAGCTGAGGGTGAGCTGATCCAAGGCAGTGATGATCTGGCCCAGATCATCAGGGATGGCTCAGAGCAAGCTGTTGTTGGAGTCCCATCTCCATCCCCAAGGGGCTGGATGTGGAGGGAGAATGCTCAGGCTCTTGCTGACATCTGAGTGCAGCCAAAGCACCTTCTGCCCACTCCGGGTCTGCAGTGGTGACCCTTCCTGTGTCCCTGGCTGCAGGTGAACGGGGAGGTGACCGGCCTCCTGGATGGATCCCAGCCCGCCACCGAGTACGAGACCTTGACAGCCAAGTTTCACTTTGTGGACCTGGCTGGCTCGGAGAGGCTGAAGCGGACGGGAGCAACCGGCGAGAGGGCGAAGGAAGGGATCTCCATCAACTGCGGGCTGGTACGGCCCCGAGCCTGGCACCGGCGGGCAGGGGGAGCAGGGAGGCAGAGCCTGCCTGGGGGAGCCTGTGGCACTTCTGGGTCCTGCCCAGAGCTGCTCTGCACTGTTGGGGTGCTGCTGTCTCAGCTGGGGTTCGTGCTGCCCGGCCCTGAGGGCAGGAATATTCACAGTGCCAGTGGTGAGAGCACGGCTCTGTTGCCGAGGGCAGGGCTGGGGGGGGTGCAGCTGGGCACAGGGGTGCAAGTCCCAAAAGTGTGAGGTCTGCTAATCTGAGCTAAAAAGACCACTCTAGAGCTTGATGTTGCTTCTCAGTGCAGCATGGGAGAAAGGCACAGGCCAGGGAGGAGGGGGGAAGGTGAGACTGGCAAGGGAAGCCCCCCGCCTCCCCCTTGTGCAACCCAAACCTGTGCCACAGCACATGCCCCAGGCCTGACATGCTGGCTGTGTGGCAGCTGTATGCTCAGCTAGGGCTGAATTTGGGGGCCTTCCCTTTGTGTTGGTAGCTGGCCTTGGGGAACGTCATTAGTGCCCTCGGAGACCAGAGCAAGAAAGTCGTGCACGTGCCCTACCGCGACTCCAAGCTCACCCGCCTGCTGCAGGATTCCCTTGGGGGCAACAGGTAAGGGGGGGCTGAGCTTGGGGCTAGGGCTGCAGGACTGTCCCTCTGCAGATAGAGCTGAGGGGCTCTGGAGCCGTGCAGGAGCTATTTCAGCACTCCCGTGGGTGCCCAGTGGGGAGGGGATACCTTCTTCCAGGCATGGCATGACTTTGCAGATGTAAAGGCCTTGGCTCCTCATCAGCCCAAGGTGCAATTGGCAGCTTTGGCAGAATCAGCTGATGCAAAACCCTCCTGAGCCCTCGCAGATCTGGGACTTGGCAGGTGCTGGTGCCCTGCATGGGGGGGATTGAATTCCCTGCCTCTTCTCCAAAGAGCCGGTTCTTCCCTGGCAATCCCGGAATGGTTGGGCTGACCAGAGGGAGCTGCCTTTGCTCAGTGCTGTGTGATGTGGTGCTTCGATGGTCTTATGGGTGCTCTGGCTCTGGGAGGGATGAACCCACTTTATACCTTGGTTATAAAACATAGATGGCTCCCCATCCAGGATGGGTGTCTGGGGGCACGTGGCCTGTGCTGGGTCCTGGCTTTCTAGCTGCTGAGCTGCTACAGGGTGGAGGGGACTGGCTTTCACCCTGCCCTTGCATCCCCAAGCCAAACCATCATGATTGCCTGTGTGAGCCCCTCTGACCGGGACTTCATGGAGACCCTGAACACGCTCAAATACGCCAACCGGGCTCGCAACATCAAGAACAAAGTGGTGGTGAACCAGGACAAGACAAGCCAGCAGATCAGTGCTCTGAGGGCCGAGATCGCCCGCCTGCAGATGGAACTGATGGAGTACAAGGCAGTGAGTGGTCCTGTACCCTACCCTAACCCTACCCTGGCCAGCCATGGAGCTGCTCACTCACTGCCCCACCAGTGGGATGGGGGAGAGAACGGGGAGAGTAACAGAAAGCTCATGGGTTGAGATACAGGCAGTTTGATAAGTAAAGCAAACCAAGGAACTCGTTCCCCATGTCCCATCACAGGGAGATGCTCAGCCATCCCCATCACAGGAGGGCTCTGTCAGGTGTAATGGTGGCTTGGGACGACACTCCAGACATGCCCCCCATTCTTCCTCCTTCGCCCAACTGTGTTCCCCCAGCTTCTTCTACGCCCTCAGCCTAATGCTGGTGGGGCAGGGTGAAGGGCTTAGTGCTGTGCAAGCCCTGCTCAGCAAGAGCTAAATCATCCCTGTGGAATCAGTGCTGTTTTCAGCACAGATCCCAAACACAGTCTCACAAGGTGCTGTGAGGAGAATTTAATCCACCCCAGGCAAACCCAGCTGATGGAGTGGGCCTGGTGAGCAGATGGAGGCAGGTGCAGAAAGCCTCACTCCTCATGTTTGAATTGGGGCAGGTTTAGTGGGACAGACCCTCCTGCTTCCCATCCCCTGCCCCTATGGATAGGGGTAATGTCTAGAGGAGTCAGGAGGCTTGAGACAGTGTCTTGCCTGTGACAAGCAGGACCTTGGGCAGGTTTTGGGAGTGCTAAGGCAGGGAGAAGCCCTGAAACATCTCCCACCCTCTGCCTGTTCAGGTCAGACTTTTCTGGTCCTTAGGTTTGTCCCTGCTGTGGTGTCTGGGGTCGCCCTTAGGGATGCAGTGGTGGGTCCCCATGTCCCAGCTCACCCTGCACTCAGGGGCTTCCCTCCTGTCCCACAGGGCAAGCGAGTCATCGGGGAGGACGGCGCAGAGGGATACAGCGACCTGTTCCGCGAGAACACCATGCTGCAGAAGGAGAACAGCGCCCTGCGCATGAGGGTGAAGGCCATGCAGGAGGCCATCGATGCCATCAACAGCAGGGTCACCTACCTCATGAGCCAGGAGGCCAACCTGATGCTGGCCAAGGCAGGTGAGGCTTGGCTAGCGCATGGCACGGTGGGTCACCAGGCAGCAGGGCTGGGCTGGGGTCTGTGGTACAGCCTGTGCCTGCCTCGACCCGCCTGTGCCTCTGCCCCTGCAGGGGATGGTAACGAAGCCATCGGCGCCCTCATCCAGAACTACATCCGGGAGATTGAAGAGCTGAGGTGAGCGGGTGCAGGGCTGGTGTGTCACTGGGTCCTGGTGTCTGGGTCCGAGCCCGGGTGTCTCACAGCTCGCTGCCTCCAGTGTCGCTGGGGTGAGCTGTGAGCCCCGTGGAACAGCAGCTGATGGCACTGCTGCTACAGGGGGTTGTAGGAGGCCCAGCCTTGGTGCTGGGCAGTGCTTCGGCCATTGTTGTCCTTGGTGTAGGCATTGATGGAGGGGGTGATCCTGTTGGGAGTGCCTGGGGTCTCTGAGGGACTGCTGGCCCCCCAAAGTTGGGTCCACCCCAGTCTCTTGCATGATCCTGGGACCCTGTCTGGCAGCATTGTGACTTTCTGACCCATCAGTATCTGGAATGGCTTAGTAGTGGATCCATCCCTGGCTTACACCATCCGAACACATCGTGTTCAGTCTGTAGAAGGGAGACTTTAGAGCCCCTTCCAGTGACTAAATGCTGCTTCTAAAAAAGAGGGAGAATGATTTTTTTTCTTTCTTTTTTTTTTTTTTTTTAAGCATGGGCACATAGCAATAGGACAGGGGGGAACAGCTTCAAACTAAAAGTGGAGAGATTTGGGTTAGAAGTTAGGAAGAAATTCTTCCCTGTGAGGGTGGTGAGACGCTGGCACAGGTTGCCCAAAGCTGCTGTGCCAGTCCCATCCCTGCAAGTGGATGGGGCTTGGAGCAACCTGGTCTAGTGGAAGGTGTCCCTGCCCGTGGCAGGGGGTTGGAATGAGATGAGCTTTAAGGTCCCTCCCAACCCAAACTGGGGGCAGTGGGATGGCCCCTCTTTGACTACGTCCTGTTTCCACTCCCTAGAACGAAGCTTCTGGAGAGCGAGTCCATGAACGAGTCCCTGCGCCGCAGCCTGTCCCGAGCGTCTGCCCGGCCCCCCTACTCCATGGGCTCCTCTCCAGCTGCTGGCCTGGCAGGTCTGTGCAGCCCCGCCGTGCCAGTGGACTCAGAGGCCTCCGATGTCCTCCGACGGGCCAAGCAGGACCTGGAGCGCCTGAAAAAGAAGGAGCGGAGGCAGCAGAGGAAGAGGTGAAGGCAGAGGTTTGGGGAGTGGAGGGGCTGCCTGTGGGTTTGGCTGCTCCTTGTGGTGTCTGGTATCCTGCTTCACCTATCCACCTGGATGTCTGGGTTCCCCTCCCAGCCCTGCCTTGCTGGTGCCTTCTTTTTGCCCACCACACAATTCCAGAGGCTGTTTTCCCCAGTGGGTCCAAAAGCAGGCGGCTGAGGGTGGTCCTGGCAGGACCCGTTTCCAGGTTCCCTCACACTGGGACTTAACAACCCTGCTCTGCTCCCCCCTTAGCCCAGAGAAGGAGGCGTTAAGGAAGCAGCAGAAACTGCAGCAGGACAACGGGGAGGAGACGGATGAGAACGAGGTGGAAGAGGTGAGCGGGCATCGCGCTCAGACCGAGGGGTTGTCTGGGTGTGTAGTGCTGTGATTGCCCCCATGGGACAGGGACCAAGCCCAGGCTGGCCCTGAAGGAAGTTGGAAGGGTCGTTTTGCTGAGGACTCCATGCTGCTGCAGGGGGCAGTTGGATGCTCCCCAGCCAGCCCTGCTGTGGAGCAAGGGGTCCACATTTTTGGAGGCTTGGTTTCAATTGGCACAGGTGAAGGGGGTTGGGCAATGCTCAGCTGCTCAGCTGGGAGGGGATGGATGCAAAGATCGATGGGGCACAGAGCTGCTCTCAGCAGTGTGCACTAGGGGCCCAGAAATGGTGCTGCAGCCTCTGGGATCCGGTGTGTGAGGCTGAGCCACACTGTTGGGGCTGTGGCACGTTGCTGTAGGGTGAGCTCAAGTTTGGAGGAGGGAGGAGCTGCAGAGAGAAGAGCAGGCCATGCTGCAGGCTGATGTTAGGCACTTCTCTCTTAGGAGGAGGAGGAGCAGGATGAGAGTGGCTGTGAGGAAGAAGATGGGCGTGAGGATGAAGATGAGGACTCGGGCAGTGAAGAGAGCCTGGTGGACTCAGACTCGGATGCAGAGGAGAAGGGTAAAGTGGAGATCTGTGTGCAGCCCTGGGCATGTGGGGGCATTGCTGGTGTCTCTGGCAACGAGCTCTGTTCCTGGGAAGGCAGAACCCCAGGACTCTGGGGGACTTGGAAGAGCCCCAAGGGTTGCTGCAGCGCTCTTTGGGGTGCTGCTGCTCCCTAGCAGTGTGGGTTCCCATCAGCTCCTCTGCCCTCTCCTCGTGCTGTGGCTCAGTGGGGCCATGGGAGCGGTGCTCCCCCACCCCTCCCAGCCTGATTGTCCCCCTCTGCCTCCAGCCGTGAATTTCCAGGCTGATCTGGCAGATCTGACCTGTGAGATTGAGATCAAGCAGAAGCTGATTGATGAGCTGGAGAACAGCCAGCGGCGCTTGCAGACCCTCAAGCATCAGTATGAGGAGAAGCTGATCCTACTGCAGAACAAGATTCGGGACACGCAGCTGGAGCGGGACCGGGTCCTGCAAAACCTCAGTGAGAACCACCTCACCTGTGGGATCCCACCCCTGCAGCATCAGGCCCCAGTTCCCACTCCTGCCCAGCTGACTCAGAGTCAGAGCATCCACCTCTGGCATGCAACACTGGCTCTGGTAGAGCTCTGTCATCCTCTGCCTCTGCTCAAGTCCCTGGGACCCCCCAAGACCCCGCTTGTCTTGCTGTGGGAGCAGGACCAGTCAGCACAGAGCTCTGGACCCCGCTGGTGCTGGAGAAGGATGGCGAGGCAAAGCCTCTTGTAGCACTGAGCACCACTTCATGAGCCCCCACCACTTCAGTGAGGGCACCTGGGGAAACTGAGGGCAAAAGACCCTGTGCTGTGGCTGATGTCCAGGCTAAACAGGGCAGGGTCACCCATGCTGTGGCTGTGGGTCTCAGTCTGCAGCTCTGCCAAGAGACACAGCTCAGCCCAGCAGAGTCTCCACCCCATGCTGGGCCCTTCCAGCAGGATCCCCAGACAGACCCCAGCCCACAGCGGGGTGAGGGGGGGCTATGGTGGGACAGGGAGGAAGCAGTGCCTGGTGTGTCCAGGCAGGGTATGCGGGTGCAGGAGGATCCCAGGGTGCATGGCTGTTGCAAACCCTCTCCTCACCCACCAGGCACCATGGAGTGTTACACAGAGGAGAAAGCCAACAAGATCAAAGCAGACTATGAGAAGCGGCTGAAGGAGATGAACCGGGACCTGCAGAAGCTCCAGGCAGCCCAGAAGGAGCACGCTCGCCTGCTTAAGAACCAGTCCCGCTACGAGCGGGAGCTGCGGAAGCTGCAGGCGGAGGTGGCCGAGATGAAGAAGGCAAAGGTACCTGGATGTGCCAGGGCAGGGAGGGATCCCCTGAACAAGCCTGGCTTCCCGCTCGGAGCAATGTTTTCCACTCTGGTGGCAAGGGCAGAGCATCTGTCTGCTGGGTGGGTGGGTGCCCCGGGGCGGTCGGGGCACACGGAACCCTCCGTTGCAGGTTGCGCTGATGAAGCAGATGCGGGAGGAGCAGCAGCGGCGGCGGCTGGTGGAGACCAAGAGGAACCGGGAGATTGCACAGCTCAAGAAGGAGCAGCGCCGGCAGGAGGTGAGAACCCAGCTCGCCACGTGTGCCCGTACAGGGGGGCTGGCCTGGCTGGGGGGGTGGTGTTTGTCCTGCTCTGGCACTCCAGGTGCTCAATAAATACTTCAGGTTGGTGAAGCTTGGGGCCCTGCTGTGCCCATGGCCTCGCTGGGGTCTGCGCAGCCCCAGCACAGCACACCTGGCTGGATGGTTCCTGAAGCCTTCCCTCAGCTTCTGCTGCAGTTGTGGGGGATGCTGTGGGCTCCCTCCCCTGCCGTGTGCGGGAGTCAATGTGCAGTCAGGGCCAGCTGGAGGCTGGGAACCTGCTCACTGTTAGGATCAGGAGTGAGACTGTGCTAAAGGGAGCCCTGGGACTGAAGCTATCACTGGGGTGAATGGACAGGACCCCAGGGGTGTCTTTTTTCTTTCTCTCTCATGCAGTTCCAGATCAGGGCTCTGGAGTCTCAGAAGCGGCAACAGGAAATAGTGCTGCGGAGGAAAACCCAGGAGGTGAGGGGAGTGGGTTGTCTCCACACAGGTCCCAGACCCACCATGCAGGGCTGGGCCCCCAGTGCCTGGCTCAGAGAAACCCTGTCCTTTAGACAGGGCCAGCTGTGGGAGTGGGGTTCCCAAAAGGGTGGGAGGGGTTTGGTGGCTCAGGAACCATGTGGGAGATGGTTGCAGGCAGCAGCAGAATTCCTCATCCTGGACAGCAGAGCCTGGTGGCAGGGGTGGGGTATGAGGGAGGAGAGGGAAACCCATGAGGCACAAATGTCCCTGGGCTTTGGGTCTACAGAGCTGCCGCTCTTGGTCCCATGGGGACCACGGAGTGACATCAACAGGTTTGGGCTGGGTGGGGGTGCCCAGCTGACACCCTCTCCTCTGCCCTTCCTCGTGGGCAGGTGTCAGCACTGCGCCGTCTGGCCAAGCCCATGTCAGACCGGGTGGCGGGCAGGACGAGCCAGAAGCCGGCTATGCTGGACTCGGGCGCAGAGGTCTCGGCCAGCACCACCTCCTCCGAGCCCGAGTCCGGCGCTCGCTCCGTCTCCAGCATCGTGCGCCAGTGGAACAGGAAGATCAACAACTTCCTGGGAGACACCTCGTCCTCTGTGAACGGGGCTCGGCCTGCCAGGTCAGGGCAGGGGCTGGGTGGGTGGACAGTAAGGCATCCCAGGGATCCCCATGCCTGGCTTTTGGCTGGTGCAGAGGTTGAAGGCTGGCTTCTTGGTGTGCACTTGACCTGTATTAAACTAATGACCCTGTGACGGGCTGTGCTGGCAGAGTGTGACTGACTGTCACCTGGGCTTGAGCCCAGAGCTGGCCTTCCACAAGGATTAAATGCCATGGCACAAACCCTGCTGGGCTCATCTCTTTTCCCTCTTTGCTAAGGGGCAATGGAAAAGTTGGGCAATCCACAAACAGTGCAGATGCCTCCTCTGCTTCTGGCCAGTCAAAGCCCTGGCATCCTCCTGGGGCAAGCCTAGCTCTCCAGCACGGTGTGGCTGGCTGCCTATGTGCCTGTTCTCCCTTCTGGCTGTAGGAAGAAGTTCCCCAAGAAGGGCTCAAGCCAGACCTTCAGCAAAGCCGCCCGCCTCAAGTGGCAGTCGCTGGAGCGGCGCATCTTCGACATCGTCATGCAGAGGATGACCATCGTCAACCTCGAGGCGGACATGGAGAGGCTCATCAAGGTGGCCGTGGTGCTGGGGATGGAGAGGGCCAGGTGGTGGGTGCAGGACAGGGGGATGGCTGTGCAGACAGTGCCAATCCCCCTTCCCTTTTCCCCCAGAAACGCGAGGAGCTGTCACTGCTGCAGGAGGCGTTGCTGGGCAAGCGGGCGAAGCTGCAGGCAGAGAGCCCCATGGAGCAGAAAGGGCTGCAAGAGCTGAATGAGGAGATTGAGGTGCTGGGGGCCAACATTGACTACATCAACGACAGCATTTCAGACTGCCAGGCCACCATCATGCAGATTGAGGAGACCAAGGTGGGCAGTGGGACTGGGCCCAGCTGTCAGGGGGAGAGCGAGAGCATCTCTCTGTGGCAGGAGCATCCTCTGAGCTGTGTCACACTCGCTGGGGCTGCACCCACACAGACACTTCTCATTAGGTGGTTAATTGTGGAGAGGAGTGCTGGCAGGTCCTTGCATGTCCCTGGACAAGCTGCTGTCATCCCACTGCCCTGGAATTGTAGGGAAGCTGTGGCCCCCCATCTTGCCCATGGTGCTTCTGGTCACTCATCCCCATGGGAGCTTCATGTGCTGGAAATGTCCTAAGAGGACTGGATTTTTTCCCAGCAGAAGCTATCCAGGTTTTGTGTCCATTTGTGACACTGGGCGTGCCACTGTGCAGCTCCTGATCCCCCTCAGTGCCTGAAGCCCAAAATGGAGGCTGTGTGCTGTCCCTGGCTTGTCCCCAGCTGTCACCTGGGGGATTGGCAGGGAAGGAGAGCTGCTGTTAATTCACACTAGGCTTTGGATTGTGTATTCAGGTGAGCCTGGTGTCTGTTCGGTGTCTAACTAAGTGTCGGCCCCAGAATTTCTGTAGCAGTGCAGAAGCCCTGCAGGTTGTGTTGGACAGCCCCATGGCCAGATCTCCCCAGTAGCCACTGGGCAGACTGGGGAGGGCGAGTGTTGGACTGGGCAGTGCTTGCAGGATGATGGAGGTGCTGTGTTGGCCATGGAGCCCCTTCTGCCCATCCCGTGTCCAGCAGCAAAGCTCCGCTGCTGCAGCCAGCACTTGTCTCTCCGTGTTTCAGGAGGAGCTGGACTCCACAGACACCTCGGTGGTGATCAGCTCCTGCTCCCTGGCCGAAGCCCGGCTGCTGCTGGACAACTTCCTGAAGGCCTCCATTGACAAGGTGCAGGGCCAGGCTGGGGTGTGGATGTGTGACAGGGTTTCTCACAGGGTGCCAGGGTGGGGACCTGGTGGTGGGGACCTGTGACACCCGCCTGAGCCCCGGCGTGGCTGTCCTTCCCCAGGGGCTGCAGGTAGCCCAGAAGGAGGCCCAGATCCGGCTGCTGGAGGGGCGACTGCGGCAGACAGACGTGGCCAGCTCCTCTCAGAACCACGCCATCCTGGACGCCCTGCGGGAGAAGGCCGAGTCCCACCCCGAGCTGCAGGCGCTGATCCACAATGTCCAGCAAGGTGGGACCTGGGCTGGGCGTGTGTATCCTCAGGCCAGGTGTGCTCATCCGCTGGCCTGTGGGGTGGGGTGGGGTGTCCACCCTGTGCTGGCCCTGCAGGAAGCATCTGGAGGTGCCATGGCTGGGACCCTGCCCCGAGGGTGATGCTGGGTAGGGCCGTGTGCCCTGGCCACCAGAACAACAGGGACAAGGAACGGGGTCACCCCTCACAGCTGCCTGGGGTGTCCCCTCCACGGTGTGGCTCAGATGGGGCTGGGGATGGTGGGGTCCCCTCTGCGCTGCTGATGCGCTGCCTCCCTCTCACACAGAGAACGGCTACACCAGCACGGATGAGGAGGTCTCAGAGTTCAGCCTGGCTTCAGATGGGAGGTAAGCACCAGCCTGGTGCTGCCTGAGCTGGTGGTGCCTGGGGAAAGATGCCTGGTGCCATTCAGGGGACCCTGTGGAGGAACAAAGCCCCGCCGGAGCTTTTCTGTGGTGCCCAGCCCTTGGTGGGGGGAGCAGAGATGTCTCTTGGACACCAGTGGGGAGTGATGTGGTCATTCCTTGGAGAAGCGGTGCTGGAGAGCAGGGGGTAAACCAAGGAGTCTAGTGGACCAGTGGCACCAGCTTTCTGAAGAGAGTTTGGCAATGAAGATCCATCTTTGCTCTCTTCTCCTTGCAGCATCTCCCAGTCTTTCACCATGAAGGGCTCGGCAAGCCAGGATGACTTCAAGTTCAAGGTTAGTTGGCCTTTTTGTGTGGCCCTTGTCACAGGGACTGGGAGGAGGGATGGAAGGATGTTCAGCAATGCTCCAGGCCTCTGCTCTGTGGCCTGAACCTTGGGGAACCAGGCTTGGCATAGGCAGTGTGGCTGATCCCTGGGTGGGAGGAACCAAGATCTCCTGGTACTGTGGTTCTGAGATACCATAAACTTGGGAAACCACATCAGCCCTGCGGATCTGAGTGGCATCAAGGAGGACCCTGTGCAGGGCAGAGGTGGAGGGAAGCAGCCAATGTTCTGTACAGGCTGTCAGTATGTGTGTTCTGAGCATGGAGAGCTGGCTGTGATGGGCATCCCAGTGTGACCTGGGGGAGCTCAGCCTCCTGTGGCCAGAGAGCACGAGCTCCCCACCCCACAGCACTGGCTGCTCCCGCTGCCCAGCCCTGAGCCCTCTGCCCTGCTCTAGGGAGAGCCCAAGCTCTCGGGGCAGATGAAGGCGGTGTCAGCTGAGTGTCTGGGGCCCACGCTGGACGTCTCTACCAAGAACATCACCAAGTCCTTGGCATCCCTCATGGAGATCAAGGAGGATGGGATCGGCTTCTCCATCCGAGACCCCTATTACAAGGAGAAGGTGTCGCGCACCGTCAGCCTGCCCACGCGAGGAAGCACCTTGTGAGCATGGGGTGATGGGTCTCTGGGCACTGGGAGGCTCGTGGAGGCATGGGCCAGCCCATGGGAAACTGTGTCTGGCCTGTGGAGGTGGAGAGGGGTGAAGGTGAGCCCAGTCCAGCATCTATCCAGGCTTGGCTGCAGCAAGCAGTGGTGGATTTCTCCAGCGGGACTTGGAGAGTGTTGAGGAGTATGTTGGTATCCTTTGCAGATGGAGAGGAGGGTGCTTCAGGAGGAGGGAAAGAAGGGGGTGTGTGAAGGTCCCCAACTCCCTGCTCTTGGTTATCAACCGCCTTGGGCTGCCAAAAACCTCCGCACTCAGGGCTGCCTCGAGGCATCCTCTGACTGTGTGACTGTGACTCCAGGGCAGCCCAACTTCTATTTACTCTTGTGGGGGAGGACAGAGGTGTTCATTGTGGAGGGATCCCAGTGCAGGGCAGGCACCCACTCTGCTCTGTTCCCTCGCTTCAGTCCCAGGCAGTCCCGAGGCTCAGACACTTCTCCCCTGACGAGGCGGAAATCCTACGACCGCGGGCAACCTGCCAGGTGAGCCTGGGAGAGACGGCGATGCGGCTGGGGGAGGCTGGGTGGCCCAGCTGAGTGGGGAAGGATGCTGTCTGGGCAGCTCTGCTGGGCCCTGCTGGTGCCAAGTGAGCAGCTCCCGAGTCACGCGTCCCTCTGATCCTTCCCGGCTCAGGCCTGCAGACATTGGCTTCACACCTCCCTCCTCCCCTCCCACCCGCCCGCGCAACGACCGCAACGTCTTCTCCCGCCTGACGAGCACCCAGAGCCAGGGGTCTGCCTTGGATAAGTAAGTCCTGGTGGGGTGGGAGTGTGTGAGTGAGGGGGACCCAGACCGTGACAGCACACATGTACCAAGCCCCGTGGGGGCAAAAAGGAGCACCAGGACTTGGGTTGGCTCCAGCCAGTTGTCCTGTCACCACTTTACCTCCCCTGCTTCTCCCTGTGAGGGAGCAGCTGCTGTGCCAGTGCTGTGCTCCTGCCCACTGTGCCCCCTCTGAGTTCACACTCCTGGCTTCTGCCTGGAGACAGGGCAGTGCCAGGCCTGGGGCCCTGGAAAGGCGATGGAACAGGATGGGGTGAGGGGGTGAGGGCTCACAGGAAGCTGATGGACTGGCATTCACCCACAAATGCTGCTCCAGCCTCCCCCAGGTTGGGTGCTGCCCTCAGCTCGGACACTGTTAGCAGCGCCGGCGTTCCCTGATGGAGACCTGCTGTCTGATCATCACATGCCCTCTGCTCCTCTGCTCTCCCCTGGTTCTCCATGTGTGCTTCTCTTTCTCCCTCTCTCCCCTCCTCCTCTCTATCCTACACTGGCTTGGATGCAATAACAATCCTCCACCTCTGACTCCACTGCTGCCTCCTCTAGTCTGGGTTTTCTCTCCCATAATCCTGCTAATTTTCTGCCCCTAGGTCTGATGACAGCGATTCCTCTGTCTCGGAGGTGCTGAGGTATAGACAACTTTCTATTTATTATCCCTTCCTCCGCTCCTCCTTTCTCTGTCTCAGGTGCCTGCTCTCCCTGTCCCCACATGCTCTGCCTGCACCTTGCTGCTCTCCCCCCCTCCCAGCTTGTGTGTCTGTCCCCTCCTGGCATGCCACCTCTAGTGCCTGATGTTGTCCCCTCGGTTGCAAGTTAAGAGCCATTCCTGCTTGGATCAGCCCTTGGAAACACGGCGCTGGGCTCACCTGCGGGCACTGGCTGGTTTGGGGTTGGCAGCATGTTCTCCTCCATCTCTGATGGGTTCTTGCCAGCCTGAGGCCACCGTGTCCCACACCTTCCCCAGCTCTCCAGCAGGACGGTGGGGTGGTGGGGAAGGGGACAAGTGACCCTGGGTGCTTCCAGTGTGTCCTTCGTGTAAGCTTCTTCCAGGCAAATATCTCGGGTTCTCCCCGTGCCTGGTTGTGCTTCCCTGGTGCTGAGCTGGGGAAGGTTGATCTCTTTCCCGAAGGAATCCAGTCAGATTGTGGTGCAGAGCTCAGCCTTGGGGTTAAGGTGCTCCTGGGCTTCTCCCACTGCACCCACCTGCCTGTGGAGGTTTCCCAACACAAGGGCCAACTTTACCCCATCCTTAAGGAACATCAGCCTCATTGTGGCCTTCCAGTGCCTAGAGGGGCTTATAAAAAATAGGGAGAGTGACTTTTTACAGGGGCAGATAGTGACAGGACAAGGGGGAACAGTTTTAAACTGAAAGAGGAGGGATTTGAAATATATGTCAGGAAGAAATTTTTCCTGTGAGGATGGTGAGGCCCTGGCACAGGTTGCCCAGAGGAGCTGTGTTCAAGGCCAGGTTGGATGGGGCTTGGAGTAACCTGGTCTAGTGGAAGGTGTCTCTGCCCGTGGCAGGGGGGTGGAATGAGATGGTGTCTAGGGTCCCTTCCAGCCCAAACCATTCCATGATTCTGTGAGCAGCTCTCCAGCACCTGGGTGTCCCCTCACTCTACCTGTGCTCTGAGCTCCTGCAGGCCCCCAGTCGCTGGGGGAGTGTCACCAGACCAGTCTGGGCTGTGTCACTTTGAGCAGTTTTTAGTCAGGCAGACACACACAGTCAGTGCAAAACATCTTACCCCGCGCAGTCAGGATTTCCCCTTGGACTCAGTGACACTTTGAGACTGGTGGAAGCACCAGGAGTCAGGGGAGGGCTGTTGGGTTGGCACTGGTAAGTGCAGAGCTGAGGAAGAACCATCACATGCATGTGATTCCCAAACCCAAATTAATGAGCCTGTGCTTATCCTCATGACTAACGCAGACCTTGCCCTTCCCCAGCCCCACACTGCAGTTTCCCTGCCTGTAAGAAGAAACCAGCCCAGCCTGGGGTCCCTTGGCTGTGGGTGGCTGTGCTTGCTGCCCAGGCACACCAGGGTCCCGAGGGTCACACATGGAAGGGTTGGGCTGGTGGTCCTCAGCACCCTCAGCATGTCTGAAGTAGAGGGGATTGGCAGGTGCTGTGTCCCCTGGGACAGGCAGCAGTGTCCCTTGGAGGCAGGTCTGGCAGGGGGAGGTTCTCCTGCCCAAAGCTAGTAGTGGTTGCAGGAACAGCCACTGTGACAGGGATGTGGGGTGCAGAAGCTGGTGCTGCCCTTTGTCACCCTTGTGGTCTGTGCAAAGGAGCAGGGCCCTGTCTCCAAATGTCACCAGCTACAGGCTGACGGCCCCCAAGGGACTGGGGTGCTGATACTGGTGCCCTGAAACATTTATCCCAGCAGAGCTTCCAGCTGGAGAGGGGGCAGTTTGTCCCAAAATGGACCTTAGGGCCAGTGAGCTGGGTCTCCTGACCTGTCCTGAGTCTCTGCTGCCCAGGCACGAGAGGTTTAGGGGGAGAGCAGAGGCCACTGGGCAGCCTCCCCCTTTCCCAGTCTATTGCCGGGGCAGAGGTGGGAAGGGGCTGCCCCTGGGGAGACTCCTGGGGTTTCCTACAAAGACCTTGGCTCAGACATGCCAGGTTCAGCTGGGCAGTGGAAGATGCTTGGTGTGAGACAGCTCTCCCATGCCCTGGGACTGTGGGCACAGTGCCTCTCCAGCCCTGCACTGTACCTGTTCTCTCTCTCCCACCAAGGGGCATCATTAACCCAGTGGGTGGCACCAAGAATGCCCGGACAGCCCCACTGCAGTGTGTCTCGGTGGCAGAGGGACACACCAAGCCTGTGCTCTGCCTGGATGCCACCGACGAGCTGCTCTTCACGGGCTCCAAAGGTGCGTGGTGGGCAGAGGGGGCAGGGAAGGTGCGGATGCTGTGGGAGCAGGTTGGCATTGGGAATGTGGGAAGTGCTGGGCACTGCGGGGACGGTCCCTGTCTTCAGCGTTGAGCCCTGCCCTGCCCCAGTGCGGGGGCTGGCTGGCTCCTTTCCCTCTGGCCCTGTGGGAGGGGGGAGATGCTCAGAACAGACCTTGTCTCCTTGGAGGAGACCCCTGCTGACACTCTCGGGAATGTTCTTCCTCCCACAGACCGGAGCTGCAAAATGTGGAACCTGGTGACGGGCCAGGAAATCGCCTCCCTCAAGGGTCACCCAAACAATGTGGTTTCCATCAAGTACTGCAGCCACACGGGGCTGGTGTTCACCGTGTCCACGTCGTACATCAAAGTGTGGGACATCCGCGACTCCGCCCGGTGCATCCGCACCCTCACGTACGTACCCTCGGCTCTGGGAGACCCGGGGCACTCTGGGCATCTCTGGCTTTGCAGGAGCCAGTCCCAGGACCTACAGGGGTTGGGGACAGGGCCAAGTAACAGCTCCTTTAGTGCCAGTTTGCAGTGCTGCTTCCTTAGGGAACAGGGAGGTTGTGGGAGAATTTGGGGTGAGGAGAGCCATGGGGACCTTCTGCAGAGAAGACTCAGGATCATGGAATCACAGAATATGTTGAGTTGGAATGACCCCCAAGGGTCATTGAGTCCAACCCCCGGCCCTGCACAGGACACCCCAACAATCCCACCCTGTGCCTGAGAGCATTGTCCAATTGCTTCTTGAACTCAGGCTTGGTGCTGTGACCACTCCCCTGGGGAGCCTGTTCCAGTGCCCAACCACCCTCTGGGTGAAAAACCTCTTCCTGATATCCAGCCTAAAGCTCCCCTGACTCCACTCCAGCTGTTTCCTCAAGTCCTGTGGTCATGAGAGTGAAGAGATGGGTACCTGCCCCTCATGAGGATACTGAAGACCACAATGAGGTCTCCTCTTAGTCTCTTAGTCTCTTCTCCAGCTGAACAAACCAAGTGACCTCAGCCATTCCTTGGCTTCCCCTCCAGACCCCCATCCTCCTCTGGACGCTCTCTAATGGCTTAGGTTTTTGTATTGTGGTGCCCAAAACTGCTCCCAGAACTTGAAGTGAGGCCACCCCAGTGCAGAGCAGAGCGGGACAATCCCCTCCCTCACCCAGTGGTGCTTTGCCTGATGCCACCCAGGACATGGTTGGCCCTCCTGAATCACATTCAACTTTCCATTGACCAGGACCCCCAGGTCCCTTCCCGCAGCTGTTCTCCAGCCTCTTGTTCCCCAGTCTATACACACAGCCAGGGTTGCCTCATTCCAGGTGCAGAATCCAGTATTTTCCCTTGTTAAGGGTCAAGAGCTTTGAAGAGGTTTTGCAGCTACTCTGAGAGTGGCCAGGAGAGCCAGCAGCTCCAGAGGGGAGACACAGCCCCAACAGCATCATGGCTGGGTAAATCTCAAGCTCTCCAGTGGGGAACTCAGATCTCTGTGAGGAGTTTGAGGACCAGAAAGGAGCATGGAGCAGGCTGTAGCTGTGGCTGCCAGCTTGAAGTAGGGCTCAAACATTAGGGGAGAGTATGGTGGGCCAGAGTTACCCACTCACTCTGGCCCAGAGCTCCTTTCTCTGTCCAGCCTCAGCTCATCTGCCTTGGCCTGAAGGTGCTTTTCCCTTGGTGCAGAGGTCAAGACCTCTGCTTCCCTGTGCTGGATGCCAGCACTCACCAGCTCTTCCTGTGTGAAGCTGAAAGGAATGAGAGGAGAGCAGAATGGCCCTCAGATGGAAACCAGGGCCCCATGCTCTGTGTCATGCACAGACCCCACATCCTTGGCTGCCTCTGCAGGCTGGGCACTGCTTTGGGGGACAGAGCTCCTGTTGGTCTCACTGTGACCAGAGGGACAGTTCCTCAGTGGCTCTGATCTCCACTCATCCTCCCCCCTTGACCTCTCCCTCTCCTCTTTAGATCTTCTGGACAGGTGATCTCTGGGGACGCCTGTGCTGGGACCACCACCCGCACGGTCACCAGCGTGCAGGGGGAGCACCAGATCAACCAGATCGCCCTCAACCCCACGGGCACCACGCTCTACGCTGCCGCCGGGAACTCCGTCCGCATCTGGGAGCTGAGCAGGTGAGGGGGGTGCTGAGCTGGGCAGGACATCCTGTGGGTGCCTGAAATTATCCCCCTGGGAAAAGGGAAAGCCTTTTTAGTAATGGAAGTTGACTGGAATAAGGAATTTCAGGGCCCTTTCCTATGAGACCTGAGGAGTGATGAGCAGCGTTGGAGCTACTTGGGGTGGGGGCTTTGTCTGTGCACTGGGCAGAGCTTGGGAGAAAGGGGGAAGGCAAGTGGGATGGGCAGCACAACCCCCTGGTTTTGCCCTTGCCCTCCTACCTGCCTATTGGGCACTGAGCTGCAGCCTGGGCTCTGCAGCCAGATGTTGGCACACTTTCAGGCCGTGTAGCCAGATGTTGGCACACCCCCAGACTGCCTTCCTTCCCCAGCATCACTGGGAATGAGGTGTCCCTGCCCACTATCCCCCGAAGGGAATAACCCCTCCTGTGGGGCTCCAGTGCTGGGGGGGGGTGGGGGGTCTCTGCCTGGGAGGGCCCTTTGGAGGAGCTGCAGCACCCAGGAGGGGGCTGACCTGTGCCCTTGAACCCAGGTTGCAGCCTGTGGGAAAGCTGAGTGGCCACATCGGGCCCGTGATGTGTCTCACAGTGAACCAGACAGCGAGCAACCACGACCTGGTGGTCACAGGTTCCAAAGATCACTACGTCAAGGTACTCCCTTCCTTGGGCATCAGCACCCCGTGTCCTGTAGGGAAGCCCAGATGTTGGCAACCCCTGAGGTCTCTTCTCTCCTTTTGAAAGCTGAGCCCAGATTCTGGTTTTGTCTCTGCATATGAGGTTTTCACTTGTCTCCTCTTCCCAAGTCTTGCCTTTTGATTGGTCCACAGTGCACCTTCTGAGAAGGATTTGCATTTCTCTTGTCCCTCGGCCTCTGTGGCTGGGACTGGCCTGTGATGGCTGACCCAGATGAGCAGCTCACCCTGTTCTGCTCAATTCTCCCCCCCTGCCTGATATAGATGCTTTGTGCCTGCTCAGTCACAGCTCCAGCACAGCAGGAGCCTGTCCCTTCATTTCAGGTTTTAGCAAGTTGAATTAGAGCTGGCACCAGGCAAGTGAGCAGGGATGGTGAGATGGTGAGTGAGACAGGATCCCACTCAGCTGTCAGCTTGGCTTTTGGGGAGTGTAAAGGCTCACCAGGAGTAAAATGCAACAGAGTGGGGCTGTCCCTGGTGACAGATCTCCTCTGGTGGTGGCAGGACCCTCAGCCCCAAAAAGCCTCAAGCTGGCAATGCCCACTCCCCTTTCCAGCACCATTCTGGGTGCCCTGAGCCTAGAACACAGGGATCCCCAGGAGAGGGCCAGCTCTGTGCCCAGTGCCATCTGTGGTCTGTTACCCACTGCTCTTCCCCAGGTGTTTGAGATCACGGAGGGCATGGTGGGCAACATTGGCCCAACTCACAACTTTGAGCCCCCTCACTACGATGGCATCGAGTGCCTGGCCATCCAGGGAGATGTCCTCTTCAGCGGCTCCAGGGACAACGGCATTAAGAAGTGGGATCTGGAGCAGCAGGAACTTACCCAGGTCTGGAGGGGAGCACAGCACCAGTTCTGCAGTGATGTGGGGCAGAGGGATGTTGCTGCTGGGGTCTGGGGGGGACCCTTGTCCAGGGATGTAGTGCCAGTGTCCTGCATGGAGCTCACCAGGGAGGACATTCCTGATGGTGGGCCGGGTGTGGGTGAGGGCACTCGGGATTGCCAGCTCCCCCACAGACAGGCTCAGCATCAGCTGGAGTGTGGGGGGTTGTGTTCCCCTCTGAGTTCAGGATGTTTGTCTCCAGCCCAGGGGAGAAACCACACCCTGACTTTTGAGTCCATCCCCTCGGCTCCTAACTGGGCATCACCAGTCCCACAATCCCAGGGTGTCACTGAGGACCCAGCTGACCGGGTTGGGTGTGTGAGGCTGCTGGTGGTGCTGCAGCTGAGGTTGGTCATGACCTCTGCTCTGTGCCCATCCCTACAGCAAATCCCCAATGCCCACAAAGACTGGGTCTGTGCCCTGGCCTTCATCCCCGGCCGCCCCATGGTGCTGAGCGCCTGCCGAGGAGGTGTCATCAAAGTCTGGAACGTGGACACCTTCACCCCAGTCGGGGAGATCAAGGGGCATGACAGCCCCATCAACGCCATCTGCACCAACTCAAAGCACATCTTCACTGCCTCCAGGTGAGCCTCAGGCTTTCTGCCCCCACAGCCCCTGGGAAGGGGGAGACCCCGGGGTTGAGTTGTCACCCCTGGGCCTGGGTGGGTGTGTGCTGGGTGAACAGGGAGCGGGGAGGGAGGGAAGGGGAGAGTCTCACAGCTTTCTAGTCCCTCCACGCCTTCATCTCCTCTTGCCCACTTTAGCCTGCCCATGGCACGGCCTGCCCACCACGGTGACAAGAGCTGTCCCCAGCCATCCCCTGCCCACTCTCTGGTGACGCCCTGGGTTACCCCCCATGCAGGGACCCCTCTCCCCCGGGGCTGGGCATCCTCTGCTGCTCTTGGGGAGCTCTTTGGCAGCAAGACTCTGATACCCTCTTTTCGACCATGTCCCTTTTTTCCCTTCCTTTTTCTCTGTCTCTCTCTGTCTCTCCTCCTCCCCACCTCCCATCTGTGCCACAGCGACTGCCGGGTAAAGTTATGGAATTACGTGCCTGGGCTCACCCCTTGCCTTCCACGACGCGTCCTTGCCATAAAGGGCCGTGCTACTAGTCTGCCTTGACCCTCCTGCTCTTTGACTCTCTTGCTCATGTGCTCTTCTTCTGTCTCTCCTTCCCTTTTCTCTCCATCTCTCCCTCCCTCTGTCCCTCTCACTGTCGGTTTTGCTCTTCTCTCTCTTTTTTCCCCTCTTTCTCTCTGGTCTGAGCTGCTTCTTCACGGTATGAAACTATTCTGCGTTTTTCCCCACTTGATAAGTCTTTGCTAGAAGGGACTCGTCCCCTTGTCCCAGCCATACCCCCTGCCTTGGTTTCATTTGCTTTTTGGGTTTTTTTTCCTTGCCAAGTGCCCACATCCACTGTGGCAACTCTGTGGAAGCCGTGGCCTGCCCACACCTTTGCATGGATAGTGGGTTGGGAGTCATCAGCCACCCCCAAATCAGCCCGTGCCCCGGGGGGACTGAGCAGAGCAGCTCCCTGGACATCAGTGCTGGGACCAAGGGGGGCAGGAGTCATGGTGTGGGGTCAGCCCTGGAGGTCACCATTTCCCTTTGTCCCCACCTGCTGCCAGTGGGCTGAGCCCCATTGGGCCTGCCCGCTCCCCAAAGTGCATTGGGCAACCTCCTGCCAAGGGCAAAGGGCCTGGAAGTTCTGGGGGCTGCATGCTGCCGTGGGTGGGGAGGGGAGCATGTCCCCTCGTGGTCCTCCGTGCAGCGTCTGCGGGGCTCCTGCCCCAACCCCTGGGTCATGCTGTCCCTCTCACCTTTGTTCCTCAGCGACTTGACAGTGAAGCTCTGGAGTGGGAGGAGGTTGCCCGCGGGGTCAAACTAGGAACTGCAGAAAGACTGGAAGGCTTGGGAGCAGGGTGAAGGTCAGGGTGCCTCCCCCTGCTATTAGGACTCGCTCATCTACAGGAGCACTCAGCCCAACACAGGGATTTCTTTGTGCCTGACCCAACGGGGTGGATGATGCCTCATGTGATACTTTGAGCACTGCCAGCTCCTGTGGGGCACTGGCAGCTCTGTGGGGCACTGACAGCTCCACCTTCCCTCCTGCTGAGGTTTCTCGATGGCTCTCCGGTGACCAGGAAATATTTCATCTCTCCTCTCACCCATCCTGCTGTACGGACTTCTGGGGGTCAGAGCTCCTTGGCTCCTTCTTGGAGACACCCAGTTCCCTCCTGCCACTGTGGGCTTGTGTGGCCTCTGCTGTGATGTGCTGCTCTGGGGCTGGTTCCTGCAGGAGTCCTTCTCCACAACCACGAGGACATTTGGTGTCTGCTGGCCAGGACACAAGTACAGAGGGTGCTTCTCTGGAGCCATTACTCGTGGGACACCTCTCTGCTGTGGGGGCTGCAGAAGGATTTCCTGGTACTCTTATTCTTCCCCATCCTCTGTCTACCTGTCCCCTGCAGTTGGAGGTGGGCACCTCTGAGCTCCTTTGCCATGTCCCATCTTGGGAGACACAGCAAGCCTGGAAAGATCTCTGTCAGGCAACTTCCAGACAAACCTGCTGCAGTTCCCTTCGAAGTTCTTCAAACCCCAGCTGTAACCACAACTGCCCCATGGCTCTGGGCTCTTCCCCACGTGCCCACCCTGCTCTGCAGCGGGGAGGGATGGGCTGCTCAGCCCTGCTCTGGACACTGTGACCCCCAGCACGGGTTTGTGGGTCCTGCAGCGCGTTAACTCCCTCGAGGTGGAGAAATGAAGCAAGAATGGAGGTTACAGGGCAAAACAGCCAAGGCTGGATTTGTCAGCCGCACTGCTGTGGCCTGTCTGTCCTTCCCCTGGGCTCTGCCCTCGGCCCTCTGCCTGGGTTGGAGCTAGCTGAGGTTGGGCCTGCTGGTCTCCATGGATCTGGGGATGGAGAGGGCCCAGCAAGGCCTGGAGCAGCTGGAGTCTACTGTGCCAGGAGGAGAGTAAGGAGGGGGTTGCACACACTGGTCTCGCACAAGTCCCCTGACTCTCCCTGCGCTCGAAGGACAATCCTGCACCAGATGCACAATCCCATCTCCGTCCAGGAGTGTTTCCCCAAGGATGCACCTTCTCCAGCCTTCTTCCTCTCTCTCTCCTGTTCCAGGGGCTGGCAAGGCCCTGGTCTCACACTGGAGCTTCCCTCCATCTCTCCTTTGGCCTGTGGGACCATCCCCTGCTCTGCCCTGCCCTGGGCCACGCAGAGCTCTCATGGGGTGGCCAAGGAGGCTCCAGGATGGGTGCTGCCTCACATGTTCTCCTTTCCCCTTTGTCACAGAAGAAGCAGCACTTGAACTCAAATTTAAGGATTTCTCCATGTGGTCCCACCAGCACTGAACTGGGATCTTGGAGGCCAAGGGTTCCAGGACCTGCCCTATAAAGCACAGACCATTTCCCCTCTGCTCTCTCCAACCATGGTGACACCTGGACCAACCCCAGGTCATTTGCTACCAGCCCTTGTTTTACATATTCTGGCTGGAGAATGGGGATTCCTCTGCATCGTGAAAGACAGGAGCATCTCTGTTGAATTGATGGGGTGGGGGGGTTGCCTTTTGGGGGGAAAATTCCATCCTACTGACTTGCCTTGTTGGAGGGCGTATGGCATGTGTGTGTGTGACCCTGCCCAGGACAGTCACTGGTCCCCTGTGATTGTGGCTGAGCCCTGCATAGCCAGGACTGATGAGTGTATTGAGGTGAGGAGCCCACCCATCCCGTGGGACCTGTGGAACTGGGGGCACAGCCAGAAATGTCCAGGGCACCTCAGCCACCCAGGAACACACAGACATGGGGGTCTGGAGGATGTGTCACCCCCTCAAGCCTGTCTTGGAGAGGGTTTCCCTGCTCATTCCTCAGCTGGTTTAACCTTTGCTTGGCCAGAGGGGGTGTGTGTGTGTATGGTGGGGTGTGTTTGGCTGTAGCCAGCTGTCACATGTGCATCGATGTCTGCACTGAGATCTGCCAGTGCCTGCCCTGAAATCTCCTGCTGCTCCTGAAGGGGAGCTTGGGGGGGCCTAGGGTCGGACCTGCCTTGCTTTTCACCACCAGTTTCTTCTCCTGTGCAGGCTACAGGTGCCTGTTTAATACTCCAGGGCTGAGTGGCCAGTCCTGGATGTGCTGAGCATCCTTTGCAGCTACAGTCCAGCAGTGTGTTGAGGGGCTTCAAGGCTCCTGCTGCCTGTGGAGGGAGGGAGCTCAATACTGTAGCACTGGCATCCCAAGGGGGGGGGTCTTTGAAGTGAGGGGTGTTGTGGTTTAGGGATGATTTTCTCCAATTTAGTACTCCCACTAAAACCATGCATGGCTTGTTCCCCCTCCCAGTTCCCTGCTGTGGACTGGAGAGGAGAACTGGAGGCACAAAAGGTAAAGATCATGGGTTGAGATAACAACAATTTACTGAAAAACATCAATGAGGGAAGAAAACAAACAGTAACAGCAAAAGTATTAACAAAAGTGTACCAAAGAGAGTGATTCACATGCAAAATGCTCACCATGGAGCCCCTGACCTGGCCCCCAGCCATGTTACCTTGACCAGAAGAGACCCCTTCTCCCTGGAAGAGAAGGAATGGATTCTGCCCCTACATATCTCAGTGGCATCAGGGTACATTGTGCACTGGGCACTAAAGCCTTATACTCTTGTGGGTCTGATGTGCCATCACATCCACACAGTCCAGTAGATCCGACTGCCCCTTTCCTCCACCTGGCTGGAGGCAGGGCCCCTCTAGTCTTGGTCACAAATACTCATTGCTCACTTCCTGTAAATATAAACTGGAGGTCCCTTCGAGAGGATCAGAAGGAACATCAACCCTCCTCTTCTGTCCGAGGACTTGCCCACTGGAAAGTGGAATGGCATTTATCCTTGAAGGATTTCTGTGATGGTTGTTCTTTCTCTCGACTCATGTACCCCTGCTGCTGGGGCAGAGGTGGGTTTTCCATCCCATTTCCTCATCTCTCTGTGGTCATGTAGGTAAAACCACAGGTTATCTCATAGTGTGTCCCCCCTCTCTGGAGCAGGGGGGCACTTGCTCCCAACAGCAGAGACTGATCCGCACTGGCAGGTGTCAGACATTAACTCTATAACTTGCTCAGGGCTGTCCACAGTCTTGGACAGTCTTTCCACAGCGGAGTTGCAGGTCAGTAGGGAGGAAAAAAGATGATCTTCATATTGCTGGAGTCAGCTAGTGACTGAGGCACTGTTTGTTCTCCTTCTTTCACTGACATCAATGCCAACGAGTTGGCGTACAATGATGGTGCCCCCTGTACAAACTTCTGCCCCATGGATTGTGTGCACTGGACCTCCTCTGGATCTACAAGGGACTGCTTTTTA
>NW_016690270.1:1290851-1292564 GCF_001604755.1 Lepidothrix coronata | reverse complement strand
GTCTCGGTGCACTGTTGGATCACCCTCGAGAGAACACCTTTCCCTCACACTTGACAGTGGCCTCCAGAGGCTGAGAGTTTCTGTCCTCTTCCCAATCCCCTGGTCAGTGCCCACATCCCAGGACAGGGATCCCAGCTGCTTGACTTCACTGCTCTCTAGTTTCATGTTGTGGGCCGTGATATCCCAGCCCTGGAGCAGCCAGGTCACCAGGGGCTCTCCTGGTGGCAGCTGAAATCTTTTCAGACATCTTGCAGCTCACCGAGATGGGATCGGGGGATTATCTCTGGCCCTGCCTCTTCCTCCTGTTCTGAGGGCCCTCCTTCTCTTCATCCCTCGCTGTGCAAACTGATTTGGTCTTGGATTTCTTGTTCTGTGCAGGGGTGACTGTTACCAGCATGGATTGTTCCTCTGGCTCAGCTGCAGTTTGAGTGGCCACAGTGCCTGTTGCTCTGTTTTCCTCCTCCTCCCCCTCTATCTGATGCTGTCTGGTGACAAGCAGTGTCTGACAAAATAGCAGCCAGGGCCCAGCACGCAGCAATGAATTGCTCCTCTCTGGAGTTGCCACAGCATTCTCCTTGCAAATATTCTGTCACTTCATCAGAGTCCTGTAGTTGTTCAGGGATGAACTTCCAAACCACCGGAGCAGAGAATTTTCCCCAAAACTGTCCCATTTTCCTCCCACTTCCATGCCACCCATGACTACCCCTCCTTGGGGCAGATCTCTGAACAACCTTTCTAGAAATCTCTTGGCTCTAAACACAGTGTAGGCTGCACTGAGGAGACCTGGCAGGCTTAGCAACAAGAACATGCTTTCCTTAACATCCAGAGGGAATTCAAAAGTCTCAAAAGCTGTTGTAACAGGCCTGAAGGAGTAAAAGGGGGTGAAATGCTGGGGAAAATCATCCTCCCCTGTTCCCCCCCACAGACTGGGTACTGTTATTAATGGACTCCCAAAGGTAAGAGTAGGAGAGTAACATTGAAAACACATCCCAAACGACCTCCATTGCTCTTGATGTTATCATGTCACAAACTGATATCCCACACTACATCAGCAAAGCAATTCTGATCCCTCTCCCTGCTCTGAAAAAGAGCACCTTGAAGAGCACATAGGGGAATATATGCAGGGTTAGGTACCACACCCCCATGAACAGACCAAGCAACATTGTGACCAATGGCTCTGTCCCCGGTACAGCAAATGCTTAGATCCAATTTGTTTCCAACCTGTTCTGAGCAGATCTGTTGTTATCTCAACCCTTTGAGCCCCACCTTGGGTGCCAAATAAAGCTGTCGTGGTTTAGGACTGGTATTCTCCAATTTAGTACTCCCACTAAAACCATGCACCGCTCCAGGGTAAAGATGGTAGGTTGAAATAAGAACAATTTACTCCAAACAGCAGTGAGAGAAGAAAACAAACAGTAACAGCAACAATATTAATAACAGAAGTGTACACATGCAAAATGCTCACCTAAGAGCTTAGCCTGCTACCACAGCTGGAAGAGACGACATTAGGTGGTATAAAATAACCTCAGGGTCCTGGCCATGCCCCCTCCTGGCTACTGCGAAAATTCACCCTGTCCTGACCAGAACAGGGGCAGGGGTGACTGTGATCCCATCTCTGTGTGTGTCTATGTGTGTGTGTATGTCTTAGTGCCTGTGTGGGGTGATGTTTCCCATGCAGGAGAGCGTTTCTGGGGTGTTGATCTGGTTTAGCTA
>NW_016690270.1:1287788-1290359 GCF_001604755.1 Lepidothrix coronata | reverse complement strand
CAGTGGGATTCCTGCTCCCCTGCACTGCCAGCTCCCACCTTGGCAGTGGGATTCCTTCTCCCCTGCACTGCCAGCTCCCACCTTGGCAGTGGGATTCCTGCTCCTCTGCACTGCCAGCTCCTACCTTTGGCAGTGGGATTCCCCAGCCCAGTTGCAACACTGAGATTTTGCTCCCGTTGCTGGTGGGATGTTTGGACTGAGGCCTGGCAGTGTTGCTGTTTGTTATTGGGCTGATTGGCAGCCTAGGAGTGGTCCATCTTGCCCTTGGAAGGATGGAAAGGAACCTCTGGAAGGTTCAGCTCAGCCCACATTCCTGCCTCTGCTCTCATGGATATTCTCTGTGGATGCAGGGAAGTCCTTGTCTGGGAAATGTCCGTGCAAAGCACATTGCTGGAATGGGCTGGTCCTAGCCCCCATTTTCCAGAGCCTGCTGCAGCTGTATGGCAGCAGGAACTGGGTGCTGTTAAAACCCTTGCTCAGGCTGGGAGTGGTCTGTGAGAAGCTGATTCTGGTGTGTGATGTTTGACTTTCCACTCCCAAAACGTAGTTGAGTCTAGATCCAGTTCCAGGCACTGAACATAAACGAGGGTAGCCCTGGAGCCCCCAGCTTGCCTCCTGCTCTGGGCTGGACCTCGTTCCCCTGGCACAGTGAGGTTTGGGAAGCTCTGAGCCACACTGTCAGTTTGGGGGGCAGGTCTGCCCAAACACTAAAGCACAAGGTCCCCACATGCAGGTGGGTTAGGAGGGGTGGCCCCTTGGACTCTGACCCTTCAGAGCTCAGATTTGGGCCATGGGCTGGGGCAGCTGAGGAGAAGGTGGGCTGGAATGAGGGCTCTTTGCCTGCAAATGGCCACGGCTGAGCTGTTCCATCCCTTTGCTGGCTGCTCTCTGGGGCTCAGGGCTTGCCCTGCTGCACAACTGAAGTCCCCTCTGGTGGTCCCTGAGCCTCTCTGACAGCCCCTTCAGGGCAGGGACATTTTGGAGCTGCCTTCACACCATGCACCTCGTTCTCTTCACCCTTGGGTGCCTTGGTTTGTGCCAAGCGTGTGATCATACCTGCAGTCCTTCCTCAAATTTCTGGGTTATGGTTTTGTCCCCAGGGCCTGACTCTTGCACCAGGGGTCTCCTCACCCCCAGCACACAGGGGTCGGCTCCAGGCTCTGTGGGGGATGCAGGGCTGCCCCAGAGCTGAGCTTTGCACAACAGGGGTGGACAAGACTCAGAAGCCCAAAAGCACTGGATCCCCAAACCACTGTGAGCCCCCGTGGGAGCCTGAACACTGTCTCCTTTCTGGCTCCTACAGCCCCCACGGCACAGGATGGGCTGGCCAGCTGTGACAGGAGCTCTGGGGTCCCATCCTGTCCCCCCCAGGTACATTGTTTCTCCCCACCATCTCTGAGCACAGCTGCTTTGGGGTCTCAGATGCTGCCTCCTGCCTTGGTGCTGCCAAACCAGTGCCTGCCTCCCAGGGTGCTCTCCCAGTGCCCCATCCCAGTCCTTCCCCTGCCCCACGCTGAACAGGGTCCGGGTACGATCCCTGTGGAGCACAGGGTTCCAACTTGCTTTTCAGCAGCTCACTGGAACTTCACTCTGTCCTGCAGGCTGCACGCCCTCCTGAGCCCCCCTTCACCCTCCTGGGGAGGGAAGGGAACCCCCGGCCCCTCCAGGTGCTGCATGGTGCTCACCTGTAACTGAGAGGGAGCCCAGCACAGACCCAAACCCCCAGGAAAGTACAGCCCTCTGCCTTCCTCCTGCCCTGGGGCGTGTGCCCTCATCCATCACAGCTCTGCCCTGGTCCCTGCCAACTGCTCCACCTGGCCTGGGACCCCCCACCCAGCCCCACACAGGGCTGGGGAGCTGCAGCACCGTGTCGCCTGCTCCGCCACCCCTTCCTGCTGCACAAGGAGCACAATAGCAGATGCCTTTTCTCACTCAGAGCTGTTTCCAGAGGCCAGCTGCTGTGAAGGCTGGTGGTGTCTCTGGGGGGTTGTGCAGCCCAGCCCCGGTCTGGGTCTGTCAGAGCACGAGGTGTGTGCGTGTGTTTTATACCTTGGTGTGTTCCTGTAAATAGTGTAAGTTATTGCGGTCTCCTGCTGTACGTTTTTCAATGGCTGTGTTTGTTCTTTGCCTTTTTGTCTTTGCAAATAAAATGTTCTGAGATGAAGGGATGGAGAAGAGAGGTTGCTTTGAGGCAGAGAAGAACATAGCTGGGAGCCCCCATCTCCTCCTATCCCCATGTGCCTGGCCCAAGGAGTGGGGCAGAGGTGGAGGGGACTGTGACTGCAGCCCTTCTGGCCCTGCCAGATAGAGTGGAAGGTGTCCCTGCCCCATGACAGGGGATTGGACTTGGTGGCTCCTGAAGGTCCCTTCCAACTCAAACCATTCTGTGATTCTATAATCCCATGTGTTGGGAGAAGGTTGGACAAGAGGAAACAGCCTCAAGTTGTACCAGGAGAGGTTCAGGTTGGATATTAGGGAAAATTTCTTCACCAAAAGGGTGGTCAGGCACTGGCCCAGGCTGCCCAGGGCAGTGGTGGAGTCACCATCCCTGGAAGTATTCAGCAGACATGT
>NW_016690270.1:1270987-1287036 GCF_001604755.1 Lepidothrix coronata | reverse complement strand
GGAGGGATGCTGGGGGCGACGCAGGGTCCTGCCGGAGGGGTATGTTGAGGGAGGTGTTGGGGGGTGGGGGCGCCGCTGACCCTGCCAGTGGGAGATGCAGTGAGGGGGAGATGCAAGGGGTGTGTGCGACACGGTGCCACTGTGTGGTGCCTTCTGAGCCACCGGAGGTGACCGGTGCTGTGGCACCAGCTTTTGTCCCCCAGGACACCGGGCAGCCAACCTGCTGCAGGGTGGGGAGGGGGGGCAGCAAGCTGTACCCCCAACCCCGCAGGACCGGGCTCAGCTCCTGCAGCCTCCACCTTCTCTTTTCCAGCCGGCTGTCCCTGGTTGAACTGGTCAGACAGAGCAGCCGAGCGGCAGTCGCCAGCCCCGGGGCTGTGCCCACACTGACCCCCCGGATGCAGTTCCTCCCACACACCCCCCTGCTCCCCGCGTGGGGCACCTCCCACCCTGAAAACGTAGTGCTCCAGCCCTGGACCGCAGTGTTGGTCCTGAGTGATGCTGGGCCGGCCCTGAGGTGTCCCTGGGGGCCCAGCCCAGCCCCCAGCACCATGCCCTGCTTCACCCTCAGCCTGTGCCATGGCTGTCACCTCGGCGTGACCCTTCATACCCACAGCCACCACGGTTCTGCCAGGGCAAACAGCATCCTTGGTCAAGAAACGTGGGGGTGTCATGGTCCCAACTACCCCTGGCAGGGCAGGTGACATCATAGCATCCCCTTCCCACCTGGTGCCTCAGCCATGCACGGCACCACAGACACCTTGTCCTGCCAGTCCTCATGTCACTCTGTCACTTCACACCTACAGCCACCTCTCCCTTGTTGCAGCAAGATGCCAAGCCTGGGCAGGCAGCACCTCTGACATGCACCCCACATGCCTAAAGGTGCCCTGGGAGCTTGGACTAGCAGTAAGGGGACAGCAAGGGTAGCTCCCCTGGGAGCTACCAGCTCTGGCCATGAGGTGGTGGCAGCCCTCTGCCACCCATCCTCAGGCTCAAGGAGGAGTTGCCCTGAGCCCACCAGTGCTGGGGCTGCTCCGCAGCAGAGGAGGGTCCCATGGGCACCATCCTGCTCCTTGTGGCACCCTGTGGCTCTGGGGAAGGCATGAGGATGCCTCAGGAGAGGCTTATGACCTCTCAAGCCCCCAGCACAGTGCATCAGCATCTCCAGGGAGTGTTGCCCACAGTGATCTCCCCATGGCCCATTACAGGGCCCAGGTTGTGTGGCACATCAGTGGACAAAGGGGAAAGAAGGGCAGTTCTCTGGGCAGGAAAGCTGGAGAGTATCTTCAGGGGGTTGGGGAGGATTGCTCAGGTCCACTGGCCTCCTGATTCCCAAACCCAAGGGAAGGAAGGTGGGACATGAGCACCAGAAGGACCTGGAGGGCTCCCAACAGGCTGGGCACACGGCAGGGGCTGAGGGTGTCACCCACTGAGGGCACCTCTCCCGTCAGTGGCATAGCCCAGGTGCATGGACTGACCACGATGCTTCCCTGAGTGCTGCTGTGGGTCTGCAGGGAAAGGAGACCTGGGAAAGGGGATGCTCAGTGTGGTCCATGCCAGACAGCTCTGTCAGGCATCTCTCAGATCCCCTGGGATGGGGAGAGCCATGGATGGGCTGCACATGGCTTGGGCAGGAGACTCCCAAGTGCCACAGGCCCTCCCCATCAGCCCTTAGTCTGTGGCCCAGGGCAGGGCACAGTGCTGGCATGTCCCACCCTGCTCCAAGGGCACCTCCATTGCAATGATGAATGGAAAAAGCTTCCCCAGTGGCAGGTTTCCAACCACAGGCACTGGCAGCCCAGGCCTGGGCATGGAGGAGCCCCGGGCTCAGCCCTTGGCTGGATGCAGGTTCAGGTCCTGTCTGCTCTCCCTGGTGGTCTTGGCTTGCCCCGTGGCAGTGATGGCAGGGGCTGCTCCCAGGCATGGGGACGGCCCTGTGGGATGCTGTGCCCAAGGAAACAAAAGGGCCTGGCAGCACCCAGCACTCGTGACTGTGCTGCAGAGGAATGAAGCTGGGGCAGGTGATCAGCTGGCGTGACCTGGTGCCTCCTGGCTGGCACGCTGGCCCTGCCTGCCCCAGGGCCAGGGGATGTGACAAGGGGGACGGGACATGAGCCACCCTGCCCTTGCTTGTCCATGTGCCAAGGTAGAGCATCCACGTTTGCAACAGCCTGTCACTGTGACACAGGAGGTGGTTTGCTGCCAGCTGCCAGTTTGAAGTGACAAAGAGCCAGAGGTGGCTGTGAGATGCCAGGGTCTGCCCACAGTGCCCGGGTTTGCCTCAGCCTGCATGTGGCATGGACGTGGCTAGCTCAGCAAAGTACCAGCACCGGGCAAAGGTGTACCAAGCTGTTGGCTGGGACTGCCCTGGGTCCCCCCGCCAGCACAGGACTAAAACCAGCAGGAATGTACCTTGAGAGGGCCCAAGGGCCAGAGGGGCAAGAGCCACCAAGGTAATTCTCAAAATGCATCCCACAACTCTGCCTTGCCCCTTGGCACATGTCCCTGGTGTAAGGGTCTGCCTGTGCCAGGCACCTGTGACTTGGCAGGAAATGGGCCATCAGGGCTCTGCAGCCTGTCCTAGACCTTTCCCGGGCAAAATCGACCCATTCTGACAGACAGAGCAGCAATTCTCAGGTGCCCACCCCGTCTCTGCTCCATCCCCACCTGAATCTCATCCCAGCATGTGTCCCACTTGGTCACAGGGTCTCTCTTCCTGCTCTGGGAGAAGCTGTGCCAGGGCCATCCCGAGCCTGTGTTCCAGGCATGGCCAAGCACCCCCCCACAGACCTGCTGAGTGCAAGGGCTGGGCTGCCCATCCGGGCACCCACACCCTGGGGCAGCGTTGTGGCCCCTTTGCCGCGGGCAGAGCCCCAGGCAGGGATCTGCAGCCCCCAGGGCCAGCTCTGGCTCCAGGGATGTTTTTGGCTGCGGGAGCTGAGTGAACCTGCTGCTGTGAGCAAACAAACACGGGCCGGGCAAACGGCAGCAGAGAAAAGAGCCCGTGAAGGCAGTGTGGGTGAAACTCTGGGCACCGGCGGGGCACGGGCTCTGACAATGATTAAACTGGCCAACCCAGCTTTCCCGGCAAGGCAGCACAGGGCTGGGACCCTGTGCTATTATGCAAATCACCTGGATCTGGGAGCATGAACGTTTGCGGCTGGAATTCCCCTCAGGCTGCCAGATTGTTACGCCGCCCAAGCTATAAAAGCAGAGACGAGGGCAGGGCTTGCCCATCGGCACCAGCCTCCCGGGGTTCATGAGCAGTGGCTAGCGGCCAGGCAGGGCTCCGACTCCCCTTGTTCCTCTCTGGATTAGCCGCCGCTCCGGGGTTTGCCATCGCAGAAGGTACCAAAGCTATTTTTGGCCGAGGCCTGTTGACGTCCCCCAGCCCAGGACAGACGCTTTGCTCCCCTCCCTGCGCATCTTCGCTCTCGCCGGGGGAAGCGCTTGGTCTTTTCTTGCTCCACGCCTGCTCTCCCACCGCAGCTGCCGGCCCTTTGTGGGGACAGCGGGTGCCCTCCGGCCCCCAGCCAACACCAAGACTTGGCTCTTTTACGAGGGCCGGGCAGGGGCTTGGTCCCCTTCTGGCTTCAGAGTTACTGGGATGTGCTTCTTGCGACTGGTCGAGAGGACTGGAGCCGCCGGCACTGGAGCCCCAGCAGCGGGGCAGCCGGCTGTGCCATGGGGCTCGGGAGCGTGCGGGGCCGAGTGCCCGTCCCCACGGAGGGGCTGTGCCACACTGTTCTCTGACAGCCACTCGCTGTCCGCTCACGGTGGCTGCCGGCGGGGCGAGGCCGGGCTGCTGGGGACAGGGCTCTTTGCAAACAGGGTGACGCCACGTCCCCGGTTTGCTCCGGCTCAGCCTCCCTCTCTCCCGGCCCCCGAGGAGGTGGTGAGTCAGGCCCCAGCCCCAGCTGGCAGGTGCTGGGTGGATGTTTCTGGCAGAAGTGACCTGAGAGGTGACGATGGGTGGAGGGAGGGACAGCCCGACCTCACCCAGCCCGGTCCCGGGGTGCCGCGGGCCCGGGTCCTCCCGCCTCCGTGGGGCCGGGGCTCACTGTCATCTCTCGGCACAGAGCTCGATGGCAGGATCTTGTGAGATCAGCAACATCTTCTCTAACTACATCAGCGCCATGTACCAACCAGAGGAGGTGCAGCCAACCTTGGACATGCTGGGACACCTTGGGGAGGACAGCAGCCTGGGGCTTAGCCTCCCCAGCAGCCAGCCCCCAGCACAGAGCACAGGTAGGACCAGGGGAGTGGCAGCGGCAGCACCAGGGAGCCGGCACTCGAGGCAGTGCCACTGGCTGGGAAGAGCACTGCAAGGTCCTTGTCCCACTGGGACAGATCGGCAGCTTCCACCATGCTGCAGCTTCCCCATGGAAAGGCCAAAGGGCTGTGGCAGGAGGCCCTGGGTGGCACAAGGCATGGCTGCTGGGGGCACACCTGACTAATACAGGTGATGGGGGAACCACAGTCCCCCTACTCCAGCACAGCAGAGGGGACAGGCTGCCAGGGCTCACCAGGAGCAGTTTGGCAGTGGTCCTGGTGATGGGGGACCATTATGGGATGGTGCTGGGGGAGGCATGGGGAGCACACCATGAGAGCAGGGTAGATCCCAAGGTGAACAGGATGAATGGCACCGAAACCAGCGCAGGGGAGAGTGTGGGGTCATCACTGTCTTCAGGGCAGGGCGCTAAGGACCCTTTAGTCCCACAGCCCTTCAAGTCCAAGGCCTGCTGCATCCCACAAGATTGCCACTGGACCGGACTCTGTGCCCAGTGGCCACTGGCAGCCTGCACATGGCACTGGCACAGCCACCCTGCCCTAAGTCCCACTCTCCATCCCTTGCAGACAAGCCCGAGTGGTTCAGTGAGCTCCCGTACTTCTGGACCAAGGTGCAGGTGCTAGAGTGGATCAGCTACCACGTGGAGAAGAACAAGTACGATGCCAGCTCCATTGACTTCTCCTGCTGCAACATGGACGGGCACGCGCTCTGCCACTGCACCAGGGACCAGATGCGCCTCATCTTTGGGCCCCTGGGGGACGAGCTCTACGACCGCCTGCACGAGATCAGTGAGTGTCCCAAGGTCTCCTTCATGCCCAGGCCTGGCAGCTCAAAGCATGAGACTGAGAGACCCCCACTAGCCCGGGATCCTCTGCTTCCCAGGCACTGCAGAGGCTGTGTGCGGGGATATGGGGGCACAGATCAGAGTCCAGGCAGGGCTGTGCTCAGCTCCCAGTATGTGCCATTCCCCTCCATACAGAATAGGCCTCACTAATCCAAATCCTCCACCCCCACAGCCTCTGACGAGCTGAACTGGATCATTGACTTGTTGGAAAAAGAGGATGCGACTTCCCAGACCTTTCTGGACCCCGTCCCTCCGGGTAAGAGAGGGGTCCTGGCCAAGCCTTCTCCTCAGGGACCATGTGCTGACAGCAGCAAGGCTAACCCCTTATTCCCTTTTCTGCCCCTTCCAGAGCTAGGAAATCCCTGTGCCAAGGACTCCCTGGAGGACATGAAGCCCACAAACCCTTTCCTATCCACAGACTTCACCTGCTTGCCTGGTGCCATGTCCCCAGGCAGCTCTGATGTCTCAGGTCAGTATTTTGCCAAAGGTGGATTTGGGTCTTCCAGAAGTCTAATGGTGGAGGAGGTGGCAGGGGAAACACCTCCAGATGCCAGCAGCAGGTGGTCTGAGCCCTGTCCCTTTGCCTCTCAGGGCCTGTGATGTCCCACAGCCCCAACTCTCAGGACTCCGGTGGAAGTGACCTCGACCTCGACACCACGGAAGCAAAGCTCTTCCCTGACGGTGAGTTGTTTGCTTCCCGACAGGAGCTGGGAGGGGAGGGCTGGCTCCAGGGACCCTTCTGCATATCCCACCTGGCAATGATTCAGGGACAACACCTGAACACCCATCCTCACACCGGGAAGGAGGGAAGGGTCTCTTTCCCTGAGTGCTCTGCTTCTGTTTCTCTCCATCGAGCAGGGTGATGGTGCAGGCTCTGGGCAGGGCTGGGATAGCTGGGCAGTGATTCTGGTGGGAAGGGGTGGATAGTGGCAGATGAATGAAGGCTGCAGCCAGAGATCCTGGGCATGCAAATCAGTGTTCAGTATTGATCCCAGCTGGTGATGATACTGGGAACAGCAGGAATGTAAAGCAGCAGTAGGGCTTGGGGAAGGAACAGCATGCTCCCCTAAGCATGGTGTCACAGATGAGGGTGGGATGAGGCTGGAGAGAATGAGGAGACCTTGCTCTCAGAGACTATTTCCCTACTACCTGGGCCTGAAAAGAGGGTGCAGTCCCTCCTGTCTCTCCCCACCCTGAACCAGCTCTCCCCTGTGCTTCTGCTGCTGAGGAGCACATCCCTGTGCCAAAGGAGGGGGCTGCATCCTGGCATGATGCCCTGCCCAACCTGACGTGTGCCCCTCTCTGTGTGCACAGACGACTTCACAAGCAGCAAGAAAGGGGACAGCAAACACGGCAAGCGGAAACGGGGACGGCCCCGAAAACTCAGCAAGGAGAGCAAAGACTGCCTGGAGAACCGGAAGGGCAAGCACTGTACGTGAACCCTCTGGCCTGGGAGCTTGGACTGCCTCCCTCTGCTTGGCTCCACTTGGGATGATGGGAGGAAGGTCCATGTCTGCTGGCCATGGCCCTTGGCCACGGGGCGTTTAGGGAGATCCAAAGTGCAGGACCTTCCCTCCTCTAGAGCTCACTCTCCTCTTTCAGCCCCAAGAGGTACCCACCTGTGGGAGTTCATCCGGGACATCCTGATCCACCCCGAGCTCAATGAGGGGCTAATGAAGTGGGAGGACCGGCGGGAAGGGGTCTTCAAGTTCCTGCGCTCGGAAGCGGTGGCTCAGCTCTGGGGCCAGAAAAAGAAAAACAGCAGCATGACCTACGAGAAGCTGAGCAGAGCCATGCGGTGAGTTCCCTCCCCTGTCCTGGGGGACCTGCCCCACATGGCTGGGTCAGCCCCACCAGGGCTCAGCCTAATCCCCCCAGCACGTGGGGCTGTGTCCAGAGCCTTGATTCCACCTCCACCTCCTGCAGATATTACTACAAACGAGAGATCCTGGAGAGAGTCGATGGGCGGCGGCTGGTGTACAAATTTGGGAAGAATTCCAGTGGCTGGAAGGAGGAGGAGGTGCTCAACAGGAACAAGGAGCTGTAGGAGTCCTGGATGAGCCAGGGTCTGATGAGCCCCTCGGGGGGGCTCCTTGGCAGGAAACTTTGCCTGTAGCTGTATCTGGAAGCTGTTGCTCCGTGCAGTGTGTGGAACTCCGACCCTTGCATGGGCACGCTCGTGTGTGCTGGTGACCGCCAGCACTGAGGTGTTTAGAGCCAATATTTTGGCTCCAGTAGGTTATTGTGAACTGTGACTTCCCTTGCTGGTTTTGTACCTCCGATTTGGAGCCACAGGGACTGTGCCTGTTTCAAAGCCTGAACAGATGCAAAGGGGAAGAGAAGTTCGAGCAGCAGCTGGTCCCACCGTGAGAGCCCAGCAGGTCTCCTGCTGTCACCCATCTCCTGCCTGGGCAGAGGGGCAGCACCTCTGTGTCACCTGTGACTGGACATTGTCCCAGCTGTGGGGTCCTCCCTCTCCTTGTGCCGTGCCAAAGGTGCCCCTCGTCCTTGTTTGCTCCACGTGGGTTGGGTGAGGCCCCCTCTGTAGCAGCTTCTCGGTGTGGCACCTGCTGAGAGAAGATGGGAACGTTGTGGAGCTTCACCTGGCCCCAGAGAGCCCTCAGTGGGGAGAGGACAGGATCAAGCAGGGCCATACCTCCAGTCTGGCTACCTCTGTCTAGAAACAGGCCTTTTCCCTAGAAGTAGCATCTAATTTATGTAAGACGCCAAAGAAACACAGAGTGAATGTACAGATATATTTTTTCATAAGTGAGATGTTCCTGTGTGAGAGTGTGCAGTGTGGGGCACACAGGTGTGTGGTGGTAGGTGGTGATGCTCAGCTGGACTGAAGTGATGTCACAGGGCACAGACTGGTGCTGTGCCCACCGCAGAGGGGGATGCCAGCCCAACCTGCAAGGTGCATGTGGTTTCCTCCTTTTCAAATGGGAACATAACATGAATAAATTTTTGGTTTGTTGGGTTTATTTGTACCTACCTGTCATTTTCCTTGTTTTTCTTAAAGAGCTGGTAGGGACCAGGCTTGTGTTATCTGGGTTGTCCCAGGGCAAGAACCCTCTCTGCCACCATCTCCTGCCTGCTGGGGCCTGGATTGGCCTGGTTATCCTGTCACAGGGTCTTCCTCAGGCTGAGGGGGGGTTTGTCCCAGGCTGCTGGGAGTGAGATCTGGAAGCCTTGGCTCAAAGCCATGCAGGGGCATCTTACACAGGCCCCCAAACCTTGACCTTTCAGAAATGTAGCCCTGGCACTCACCTTTCCTGGACTGCTGCAAACTAGAGTTTGCCAGTCACAGCCTGATAGGAAGCAAAGTCCTGGGTGGTCTGGGGAGGGCATCTCTCAGCTCTTTCCATTACTATCCCCAGCCTGGCTGGGGGTCACAGGCTGTGGGAGCACCTTCAGCCCCTCTCTGGCCAGTGAGACATGAAGGGACAGCAAGAAGCAGCACAGGTACTGCAAAATGTTTCAGGCTTGCTCGTCTTCCAGCCTGGCTGTTTGCTGGCCTCTCCTAGGACCTGGGTGCCTTCAAGGACCATATTTCAGTGGGAAGGACCACGATGGCCTGGCAGTGTGGGCAGCCCATTATCTAGCTCTTCTTGCCCAATGCCAGCCTCCCCCAGCCAGCCCAGCTGTGAGGAGGCAGGGAGGGTGTCCCAGAGGTGCTGGGAGCATCTCTCCAATTTACAGGCTATGTCTGTAGGGTGGCAAGAAGGAATTCAGGGGCTTGGAGGCCAGGCAGACTCTCAGATAGGTTTCTACCATGAGCTTGGCAAACAGTGGTCCACGCATGGCTCCCGGCTGGCACAGACTGCCTGCATTTCATGACAAGTCTTTCTGAACACTGTTGGGCACCAGGGGATGTTGGTGCCACCCTGAGCTCCTGCTGGTGCTCAGGGCCTGATGAATGTGGGCATGCAGAGGACAGAACTCTCATTTCCTGCTCCCCGCAAGGGGAAAAGCCCTGTGACCAACCTCGGAGCTTGGACCTGGACCAGGTCTGGGATGCCCAGGCAAAAGCTGTGCCACATCCTTCTGAAGAGTCTCAGCCAGTGCCTAGAGGGACTAAGGAGGGGAGCCAGACCACCAGCAGGAGGGTGGTGAGAGGAAGTTTTGGGGTGCATCTCGGCAGTAAAGGTGCCTTGCAAAGCCTGAGGTGACTTTTTGGCAGGAGGCTCCAGCCATTACCATAGACTCTTAGAATGGTTTGGGTTGGAAGGGACCTTAAAGCTCATCTCACTCAAGCTCCTGCCACGGGCAGGACACCTTCCACTAGCCCAGGTTGCTCCAAGCCCCATCCAACCTGCCCTTGGACACTTCCAGGGATGGGGCAGTCACAGAGTCTCTGGGCAACCTGTGCCAGGGCCTCACCACCCTCACAGAGAAGAATTTCTTTCTAATATCTAATTGAAATCTCTCCTCTTTGAGTTTAAAACAATTTCCCCTTGTCCTATTACTATCTGCCCATGTTCCCCAACTGCCCTTCATTACTGCCAGAGACATCGTTCTGTTAAACATTCCCCATCCCACACCTGCAAGAGTGTGACCCAATGCAAAAGAGAGCAGCAAGCCCTTCAAAGCAAGGTCTCACATGGACCATCTGGGCTGTCCCCCCTGAGCTGTGCTGGCTGCAGCAGCTGGAACTGGTCCCAGCCTGCCCGGCCTCAGCTTAAGCGTGAGGTTGGTGGCTTGGAGCATCCTCCTGGAGATGCTGCAGTAACATCAAGGGCGTGACCCAGCTGCTTTGCAGGGCCAGGAGGTGCCCGTGGGAAAGATCCAACCTCTTTTGGGTGGGTTCAAGTGCTCTTTATGCGGGGAGTTGCCCTGCTGGTCCACCTGGGATACCTTGTCTCATATGGAAAGACCTCCACTCCTTGCCTTCCGATGTGCCGGGCTGGAGCTGTACTACTCCCAGATCCACATTCTGGGATGAGGCCATCAGGGCTGCCCTGTGGTGCAAGAAGAGGTCCCAGTCCCTGGGTGTGAACCTGGAGCCAGCCCGTGGTCTGGGCTGCAGCCAGACCTCCGCCAGGTTCCTTGCGCAACCCTCCCCAGGGAACAGGTTTTCCCGGCTGGTGTCTGCTGGCTCCAGCGAGAGGAGGGTGCTCCAGGCCCATCCCTGACCTCCTGGAGCTCCTGCAGGGAGCAGGCTGGATGTGGTGGCAGGAGGGACAGTGCTGAGGTGCTTGCTGCCCACACAAGTGGCACACCTGGGAGAGGGCTTGGATGGCGCTTGGTGGCAACCAGCAGGTCCAGGAGGAGACACGGCGAGCGGGGCAAGCCCAGCCCTGGGCCAGGTCTCACAGGAGCCGGCTGTGCTCCTGGCTGCTGTCCCTGAAGTTTGGGGTTGTGGGCGAGGTGTTTATTCTCCGTCAATAGATAACCCCAGCAGGCTGGCAGTGAGAGGGGAGCACTTTGTCACGCAGCCTGGTGCCCTGCCAAGCGTGCCTTGTTTGCTCAAGCAGTTTCATTTCTTTCCCGCTGCAGTTTGTGTTACCTAACTGGCCTGGGACAATGTTTAACCAGCACCCACAGCAGCAGGGAACCTGTCTGCCTCGCCTCCTGTGCCCCCCGTGTCCCCACTGCCCACCCCGTCACTCCACTGCCGTCGCTGAGTGGAGGGACACCGGTCAGGAGGCTTGGGCAGAGGCTGTGGATCACAGAGTGGTTTGGAAGGGAACTTAGACCACCTTGTTCCACTCCCTCTGCCATGTGCAGGGACATCTCCCACTAGCCCAGGTTGCTCCAAGCCCCGTCCAACCTGGCCTTGGATACTCCCAGGGATGGGGCAGCCACAGCTTCTCTGGGCAACCTGTGCCAGGGCCTCCCCACCCTCACAGGGAAGAATTGTCTCCTAAAATATAATCTAACCCCACCCTCTGTCAGTATGAAGGTATCCCCCTTGTCCCTTGGGGTCCCCAGCTGTGTGGGCACCCTGTGACAGAGGAGGAGGAGGCAGGGGTGTGTGGGCACAGGCGGGGAAATCAGACCCTGCAGCCTCTCATGAAATCTGTGTTGGTCTGTGGGACAAAGCCAGGGAGGACTGGAGGAGAGAGAGCAAGGCCAGAGACATGCACACACACTGACACACCAACATACAGGCACACACTCAGGGCAACCCCTACAGTGACCTCCAAGTCCAGAGTGAGCCACTGCAGCAGAGCCTCTTGGCACACTGGCATGAAAAATAGATGATTTATTTAGTTTTTTATTCTCCTTGGAGGTGCCTGGATTTTATGACTGTGGCAAGCCATGACAAGAATTGGAGAAAAAGAGGATTTTCCTTCAAAACAACCTCCCCTCTCATATTTATCCTGGGTCTGCTGGAAGACTTTTCCCATCAGGTTGAACATGTTTCTGCAATGCAGTTCCCATGGAAATGTCTCGGTCACCCTTCAAGTCTGATCATTAAAGTGTGTTTTCTCTCCCTCAAGACTCCCCAAAGGGACACACATGGCTGGTCCCTGGTCCCAGTTAGGGAAGAGGAGGGCAGTTTGCCCTGGCCAGCACTTGCCTGGAAGCCGGGGCTCAGAGCAGGGTGCTGTGGCTGAAATGTCCTGAGTGGGAGCTGAGAAATGGGGTGAGGGGAGAGGCTTCGTCCGAGCCAGCAGGAAGGTGTTCAGTGTCCCACATGCCAGACCATGAACTGCCCCTGAGCACAGCAGCACGACCTGATTTTCCAGCCAAGCCAGACTGTGGCCATCCTTGAGCAGATCAGGGTAGATGGGAATGTGGTGGGGACGGGGACAGCCTGCGGGAGGCAGGGACCATCTCCTTGGTTCCCATTGCTCCCACTGCTCCCTGCAGTCCCTGCTGGCTGTCACCCTTCCTTGTCCTCCTGCCTCTGGCTCAGCATGATCAGGGAGCAGGACTGACCCCCATACTGGGAGTGACTGGGGGTGAGGGCTCCCAGCTGCTGTCCCATTGCCACGTGCAAAGGAGCTCCCAGCAGCACAGGGATGGAGACTGACCCCAGATCCACAGAGGGGGCAGGAGGAGAGAGTGCAGGTCTGGGGCCAGGGCAGCACCCTGACCCAAAAGGAAGGTTGGTTCAAAATGTTCAATGTCTCCTTTCCTTGGGGGAAACATCCCTTTGGTGGGACATTTCTTTAGTTTGTTCCTCCTGGGGTGCCTGGTTCAGGTGGGAATTAGCCCTTCCAACACTGGGAGCAAGCTTGCAGAGTGAAAGAAAGGTGTGTGAATTGTTGGGTCTCGTCCTCCTAAAAGCATCCAGAGAAAAAAACCTTGGAAGCCTGTGGGAGAGGTGCCTGTGGTGCAGCTGTGACAAGAAACCCTCTCCCCACTGGATTTCACCTGGCACTGCCCTGATCAACATCAGGCTTGCTTCATGCCACCCAGCCTGATATCTCCCAGGTTTTAGGACTGGCTGTACCTGGAGGAGGTGTGCAGGATTCGGCATGGACAGATCCAGGCTCCAGAGTACCCAGACTCTGACATGGAAGTTGTTAGAAAGCAAAAGTGTCGGGAAATTTATGCTGCCCAACTGTTTTGGGTGCTTTTCCAGGAAACTAACAATCAGCTGGCACAAACATGCTGGGAAAAGTCTCCTTCTGATGGGACAGGAGAGCACCACCCCCGCTGACCTGGGAGCAGCCAAGGTCAGTGCTCAGGGATGGCAGAGCAAGGAAGCCACTGTTACATACCTGCACTTCCAGAACTGGAACTGCAGAGGGGAGAACTCTCACTCCGGTGGGATGTGGGGGGGCAGAGTTGTTGCCCAGGGGACCCACATCACACAGGAGCTGGACAGGACAGCACTGCCAGGGGTTTGCAGCAGGGTGCTGCCACGACAGGCTCTAACCCAGCCCGGTTTCAGGGCTGGGCTGGCATGCCCAGGGCTGGGCAGGCCCCCTGGGGCTGCATCCCTCCTCCCCAGGGTAACTGCAGTTACCTGGGCTCCCAGGACACACTTCCCCTCCCTCACAGCCCTTTGATAGTCACTCCTATCAGTAGCTGCCAGGGCTGCCTGCTTGGCCAGGGCAGCTGCCTGCTGATGGGAGCTCTTCTGGTAACCCTGGGCTGTTTGGATGTCTAACAAGAGAATGGTTGTTCCCACTGGAGGAAAGGGGAACTGCTCAGTGACTGCCTGGAACCAGAGACAGCTGGCAGCCAGTGACACCAGGGAGCACCCCCAGAGCATGGGGGTACCACCCTGGGGAATGGGGGTACCACCCTGGGACACGCCACATGCCTCTGCCTGTTCATGCCCATCTTCCCCTCTCCCTGTGGCCAGCATTGCATCCCACCTAGCCCTTGCCTCCAGCCAGAGCTCCCAGGGTCTGTACTAGCATGTCCTTTGCTTGCACATCCAGGATGGGACTGGAGGGTTCAGGCTCCCCAACGGTTGGCTCTTGGTTGCCCCCTTGGGTGATTTGGCACCATTTTCTCTGCAGCCTGGTGTCCTGTCACCCATGGGGAGGGATTGTCCCAGCCCCGTGTCACCTGTGCTGTGCTTCCCGCTTCTCTGGGACCAGGACTCTGCTGGAGGCTCCTGCTGACCACAGTGGCTGGTCCCTGCTCCTCAGGGACAGACTTAGTGAACAGGTTGCCCAGAGAAGCTGTGGCTGCCTCATCCCTGGAAGTGTTCAAGGGCTTGGAGCAACCTGGTCTAGTGGAAGGTGTCCCTGCCCATGGCAGGAGGTTGAATGAGATGAGCTTTAAGGTCCTTTCCAACCCAAATTTCTTCCCAATATCCCATCTAACCCTGCTCTCTGGCAGTGGGAAGCCATTCCCCCTTGTCCTGTCACTCCGGGCCCTTGTCCAAAGTCCCTCTCTTGCCCTTTAGGCACTAGAAGGGGCTTTCAGACCTCCCCAGAGCCTTCTCTTCTCCAGGCTGAACAATCCCAAATTCTCTCAGCCTTTCCTCATAGCCCATCTCCCAGCTCAACCCCTCCCACAGCCCCTAGAAGAGCACAGTCCCAGAGACCACGGCCGTGCATCAGGGCAGGGTGACACACCTGCCACCCCAGGGGATGTGTCCTGTCACCAGACACCAACATCAGAGGTTTCCAGCTGCCTGGGGTGCCCGTTCAGCAGGACAGGGATGGCTGTGCCCCACGATCTGCGGGCACACCCGCTGAGCACGAGACGTGCTCTTGCGTCAGCCCAGCTCTCTGCCAAAGCCCCGGGGCAAAGGTCTGCTCAGGGTTCAGGTGGCAGAGCTCCCTCCATCCCCAAAGGATGGGGGTGAGCCAGGGAGATGAAGAGCCTGGTTGAGGTGAGCTCAGGATCCGGTCCTGGTCATCCCAACAGAAAACCTTGAAGGATGTCCCTTCATGTTAGTCTGGCTGGGGGCAAATCCCCCAGCCTGGGCTTTTCTCATCCAGGGGACTGACCTCTGGGGTGGCCAGGTCTTTGCTGCCACAACACACACCAGGGCAAGGTGACCCTGGACAGCTCTGGCCTCAGCTGGGGCGTGTCCAGCTGGCTGAGGGGATGCCATTGTGGTGGTGGCAGCTCCTGTGTGATCCTCAGGCTCCCTGGAGAGCTGGCACTCCTCCAGCCTTTGCCTTCAGGACTGCAGGTGAGCAAGTCCAGGCCTGAACCTGCTCTCGGGCAAAGGGTGGGTCTGATGAGAGGATCTCATCGCTCCAGGCCTTTTTAAAAGGAGCTGAGTTTCAGAGAGTGCTTTGTGGGAGCCACAAACACCACTGCCATTACATAAGGCATGTTTGGGGAGGGGGGGAGGCAGCAGAGTAAACTGAGAAGAAGCCCAGGGAGGTGCAAAACCAGAGATTTTGGGGCCAGGTCCTCAGGGCTGAGACAGTTATCCTGTCCCCATGGGATCTGCATTGTCCCAGGACCATACCCCACCAGGACAACAAGAGCCTTGGTGCTTTGTGAGCTCAAGCAGCACCTGACCCAGTGGGCACAGTGTGGCTGGTGCCATCAGGAGATCTGCACAGGCTGTGGAGATGCCAGAGCTGCTGCCTGTCCCAGTTTTCTTCCTTGTGTATTCTCAGTGTACCCAGCTGAGCACAGTGAGCCCTGTCTCTGTCTGTCTCTGGGCTCCAGCTGGTGGCTTCTGAGGTGCTGCCTTGTCAGGAGCCAGGCCAGAGCAGGCAGCAGGTCCACCAGGATGGACAGAAAGTGTCTGGCCCCAGGTCAACTTCTGGCAGCAACCAGGATGTTCTGGGCAGGATCCAGAGGGGCAAGTGGGCACTGAGTTCCCCAGGATGTGCAGGAGAAGCCCTTTTCCTCCTCCCCCCCAACAGGCTGGTGGGATCCATGTGCAAGAAACCCTTCTCCAGCAATGGGACTAAGAGGGAGGGTGTCCTGGGATGTGCCTCAGGGGTTCTTTGAGCACAGCAGGAGAGGAGGTGGACACATGGAGGGGCTGAGTGTCTGTCCCCTCTCCTTGGACGCATTCAGGGAAGCCCTGAGGCTTCCTGGGGACTCTGGCCCCCGAGCCATGCTGGGGGGCAGGTCCCAAGGTTCACCCTAGCTGTGGGCAGGTCCTCAGCCTTTGTGCAGAGACCCAACCCTCTTGCATCCTCCCTTCCCAGCAGTGACGGTGGCAGGCGGTGGCAGGAGTCCAGCCCCACCTGTCTGACAGGTAGAGCAAGGGTGGGGGCAGCGACTGGCACCCACTGCCTGTCCCAGCCTGCCAGGGTCCTGCCAGACATCGCCTGCTGCAGGAGCAGGGGGAGTGGTGCCCCCAGCCAGCAGTGCCACCGTGCAGGGACGGCACAGCTCTGCCCTGGCACAGAGAGAAACCGAGGGGGAGGCACTGCTGGGTGGGCATATCCTGAGATGGGGAGTTGTTCAGCCTGGAAAAGAGAAAGCTCTGGGGAGACCTTAGATCCCCTTCCAGTGCCTAAAGGGGGTTTATAAAAGAGAAGGAGAGCAACTTTTTACATGGGATGATAGTGACAGGACAAG
>NW_016690270.1:1222375-1270592 GCF_001604755.1 Lepidothrix coronata | reverse complement strand
CATGGCAGGGGGTGGAAAGAGCTGAGCTTTAAGGTCCCTTCCAACTCAAGCCTTCCTGTGATTCTGTGATCCTGTGATTCTATGACTCTGTGATCCTGCACCGTGTGATGTTACCCACAAGCACACCCAGTTGCACACATATGACCTACACACACACAGAGGGTCACAGAGTGTCAGACACTTGCAGACACACAGTTTTGGGCACATACAGAGGGTGTTACACTGGGAGCACTCACAAAGGCAGACACACAACAGTTGCAGGCACAACGTGAGGGTTTACAGGCACACTCAGTCACACATGGACACACACAGGTACACACAGTGTATGAGCTGTAGGGGTACACACAGACACCCACAGAGATGCACACTGAGGCATGTAAGCAGTTATACACGGGGTTACTCACATGCAGTTACTCACACAAGTCCCCACACAACTCCCCAGCCATGGGCACACACACACTCCCTCAGGCAGGTTGCACCCAGCATGGTGGTGGCACAAGTCACGCTCATGTCCCACCTCCACCCCCTGCAGAAGGTGCCCGGGTGCCTCCAGCCATGCCACGGCCAGCCAGCCACACCCCAGCCTGTCTCCTTGCTCCCAGCCCCCTGGGATGAGAAGGGCTTTGGGATGGGCAGAAATCCCCATGGGGTGCTGATGGGACCAGGGAATCACAGTGGTGTGTCATGCCCTGTTCCAGCCCAGCTGGAGGCAACAGGGAAGGGCACTTGATGACACAGGGTGAGTGCTCCCTGTTTTGGGGCAGCAGAACCTCCAGCAGCCAGAAGCTAATTCCCAGCCTTGTCTGATGAAGGTGCAAGCAGACCATGGGTGGACTCTTGCCCATTTTATCAGAGATGGTGAAGGCAGGCTTGTACCTGTGGGAGTGCTAGCCAGCACCCTGCTTGCCCTGGCACCCATCCACCCAGCGTGTCCCGTGAGGGCCCTTTGGGGCACAGCTGGGCAGTGTCCAAGGGCTGTGTGACCTCACACTGTTTATTTTCCTAGTTTCAATCCCCATGGATTGGTGACCGGAGCTCAGAAATGTAGGTACAGGCTTGCCTGGAGAGACCTCCAACATTCACAGCACTGAGGGGCACAAACAGCTCCTGAATCCAGCCAGGCCACTCCAGCCCTGAGTGATGAGCCACAGTGTCTTGCCCAGCCACTTCCAAACAAACCAAACAGCTCGAGGTCTTGCAAAGGGGCTGCAGACATCTCAGCCCCCTCACAAACCAAGCCAGGGTCTGGGCTGTGCCTCCCTCCTCCAGGCAGTAGGAGGGTCTGTGTCCTCTTGCAGCTCCTGCCTGTGAGATGTAACCCAGAGATCCCACGGGGCCCTGCTCTGCATGCCAGCACTGGACCTCCCCTGCTCAGGGGGTGCTGCCAAGCCTGTTCCAGGTTCCCAGGTGCCTGCCAGGCTGGGCTGAGAGTGCCATGCAGCTGCCCAGATGCAGAAGTAGGTGGGCACCTCTCTGCCCTGGCAAGCCAACCACAGTGGGTCACTCACACACCAGCCCAACTGACTGGTTGCCCAGGCAAAGGCCACTGAAAGTCCCTGGGGCTGTGGGGTGTGGAGGACACGAGTCCCTCAGCACAGGGGTAGGGTGATGGGGCTCACTGGGATGAAAGCAGCAGCCAGGTCTCCGTGAGGAAGACAACGCTGGCCAGGGTTCAAAGCAAACTCCTGCAGCTGGAAGGTGAGGAGGGCTGAGAGAGCAGCACAGCAAGAGGTCACTTGGCACTGTGAAGAACTGGGGTTCTGGAGAGACCAGTTCCTCCCCTTGGATCTACAACAGCACCTTGGGAATCTCAAAGCAGAGCCTACCACAGTCTCCAGCTTGGATCCCCCCATGCCCAAACAGTGAGCAAATCCCATTTATCCTTGGGAAACGGGCACCTAACTCAGGGTGTGCCACGGGGAAAGCTGGCTGGGGAAGGGGCCAGAGGCTGCAGCTCCAATGACCCTATGACTGCCCCACACAGTCCCCAGAGTGGCTGTGAGCTCATTCCACCGTGGTTACCTCCGACTGCATGCCAGGTGCTTTGTCATGAGGCAACAGGAGGAGGGGGAACAGGTTATTCAAGGTCTGCAGGGCCCAGGGCACGCACAGGTGAGCGCAGGGGCTGCGGGTGGGAGAGCAGGGCTGGCAGGCAGGGTGCAGCCCCCTCCTCTTCCCACAGGAGCTCCGGGAAGGGGGGGTTGGGAAGCAGTGCCAGGCACTGCAGTACAGCCACGGGGCACGAACCGGGGGAGCAGCAGACTTTGCCCCCGCCTACAGGGTGTGGCAGAGAGGCTGAACAGTCTGCGGGGCATAATTACCATCAAAGCCGGAACAGGCAGGCTGGGGTCAGGATGGGTCATATTTGGGTCAGGTCAGGAAACCTGACCGGGATGGGATCAACAGAAATCCCCTGTGATGGGTTTTGCACCACGACAGCCTCCTGCCGCTGCCTGGGACAGGACCTCCCTCCTTGGCAGTCAGTGTGTCCCCCACTGTCACCTTCCCAGCCTGAGAACGAGCAGGTTCAGTGTAACCAGATGGACCAGAACAATTCCACACCCCTGGAGCCCCCTCCTGCCTTCCCAGGCTCTCCTTTGCCACCAGATCACCAAACTGGACAAACTCTTTCTGGGGGGGCCACGACCCTTCAGGACACAGAGACCAGGCACAGCAGCCCTTCTGCTTTGCCATCCAAGGGCATTGGACTCCCTGGGCACCTTGGAGATCTGGTGATGCTTCACAGGATATTGTTCCTCCTCTCCCTCTCCAACAGCTGCTTTTCCTGCTGGCAGATGCCACAGCCCCTGTGCTCACCCCATGTTCCCCCACACTGGTCAAGCATTGCCCCAAGAGTGTGTCTGGTCCTTGCTCCACACACCTGCCTGGGAAACGGTTGCAGCTCCTCCCTGCCCTGATGATGGCTGGAAATTTTCTCTTTTCATGCTGAAGTATGGTCAAGGACTGTCCAGTCACTTCTCCTTCTGTGACCTTTGTCCATTGCCAGAAGAGGTGTCCACCACTCCCTGAGCCTGTGGGAGACCACCAGGCAGAGCTGCACCCCAAGATCTGGGGATGGGAGGAAGAGCAGAGGTGAGAGCACCTGCCCTGGATGAGGGCAGGGGGATGCCATGGGAAGGGGGGACCCCATACAGAGGGCTGCTGGGCACCAGCCCAGGGCAGGGGGCATGGCAGAAGTGCAAAGAAGAGAGGGTTTGGGAGAGCTGCAAACCCCACACCCTCCCAGGGCACAGCCAGGCACAGCTGAGCTGCACCATGCCTGATGGAGCCAGTGCCAGAGCGGGTCCCTGGGTGCCTCCTTGACCTGGTGGGTGGAGGGACCTGCTTGCAGCAACCCCCTCCCCCTCCTGCCGCTGGTTCTGGTGTGACCCCAGCGCTGTTTGTGTTGTGGGAGGTGTGTGTGTCTGCACGAGCCTGTGCCCGTGGGCAGGGCCCCCCCAGCGTGGAGCTGAGCGAGGGTGCCGTGTCAGCCGGGCTGTGGCACCACCCACACATTCATTTTGCAAACGGTGGGGTCACGAGCTACATAAGGGCAGGTGTAGGCTGTGCCAGCGCTGAACCCTGCCTCCTCATCCAAGTCAGCCCGGGAGAGCAGAGCCACAGTGGGGCCGTGTGGGTGGAGGACGCAGAGCAACCCTTTGCCCCGGAAAAAGAAAGCACAGCACCAATTCATGCAAAACCAAGGGCCTGAGGATTCCCCCAGCCAAGTGCCTGGTGGGTCTGTAACAGCTGGGGCTGCATTCCTGCACGCCTGCCCCTGCGCTGGGCACGTGGCTCCAGGGTTCACAACTGGCTGGCCAGACTCCCGGTGGAGATGTGGGAAGCCAGGGAGGTTCCCGGCACCCACCCAGATCCAGGGCAGCCGAGGATCTTGCAATCCTGCTGGGTCTCCCAGGGCTGCTGAGGGTGGTCAGACTTTTAGCACAGCTTAGCTGCAGTAACCCCACCACCACTTAACCTGTTCCTTGGTTCAGCAGCCAAAGCCAGGGCTGGATGTCCTGGCTGAGGTGCCCCTGCCTGCCCTGGCCCTGCGAGCACAGCTCCCTCCCTGCTATCACTGCAGTCCCCCAGTGGCTGCAGACCCCACTCTCTGCTATTCCACCCTCCCAACCCAGACATCCTGCAGGCAGGGACATCAGAGCACAGCACAGGGACACCCCAGGCCACCTCATCAGCCTGAACTGGTGGCTTCCCAGGAGAGGGATGTGTCAGCCCTGCCACAGCCCTGCTCCTCCTGCAGCTCAGGTGGGTCTCTCAGCTGCAGAGGGCATTTAAGTTGCAGGGGATGGGACCCTGAGGGGTTGCAGGCTCTGGGGAGCTCTGTCACTTTTCAGACATGTGCTGATCTTGAAACTAATTTGCCTTCAAATCTGTTGCTCACAGAAATAAAATGCAACACTGGAGTTGCCAGTGGCGACCCCAGACCAAGGCCCATTTTGAAGCCCCATTCTCACTGCCCTCTGCTCTGGCACAGAGCTGTCCATCCCCTGGGCAGCAGAGTGGGGGCTTAGCAAGTGTAGCAGAGCTCTCGCTCCTTTTAACGCAGGACTGGATGATATATCCACCCAGATGAAGGCAGCACCTTGCCCACATTTCCCGGAGAAAGGAAGAGCCGACAGGGAGGGGAAGGACTGTAGGACCCTCTGGACTTTCTCCTGTCCGCCTGGAAACAGGACAGTTCCTAAGGTACCCTCGGGCAGGAGCCCTGCAGCCCCAGAGGCACTGCCCGATGCTGCACACACCCCACGGAGCCCGTAGGCTTGTGCTCAGCCCTGCACCTTCCTGCCTGCGCTGCCGACTCGCTGCCCGACCTTGGGCTGGCCACCGCGTGTCCCCGGGTGTCATTGGGCTTCCCGAGGAGCGGGCTCGGCTCAGCTGCTGGCCGTGGAAATTCCCCACTTCCCTCCCATTCCCAGGACCTGCTCCGCCTCAGCACCCGGGCAGCCCAAGGGCTCTCCCCAGGGCAGCCCGCGCTCCCTCGTGCCTGGAGAACAGCCCATGTCCTGACTTTGCAAAACCCCGGGATGAGCAAGCCCTGACAGCGCTGGAGTAGGAGCTGGATGCAAACACTGGCCTCTTTGTCATGGCCGGGAGCAGGCGGGTGCCGGGCTCCCGGGATTTATTTATTTATGGAGGTGAATGCTAACAGCTTGTTTGAAAGGAAAACACGCACCTCGGGGCCCTCTGGGCAGTGGTGCCTCCCCACGGGCACTCAGGGCTGGGCATGTGTCCTGGAGGGTGGGAAGGGCTCAGAGCCCCCAGGTCTCATTCAGTCCCGGCTCAGAGCCCACCCCCCAACCCTGCTGTGGCAGTTTGGAAAAGGGGAGACTGGCAAGAAGGGAAGGACAGGAAAAGCTCCAGTCCAGGATCCCTGCAGCATTGTCCCATGGCCAGGACCTGAGGCAAACACCACATCCAGCCCTTCAGGGCTTGTCTGGATCCACTCCAACCCTGACATCCCACACAGGGACCAGCCCATGTAGTGCTGCACCCACAGCAGGCAGCTCCTCCCTGCCTTTGGCTCACAACCACAGCCAAGGTGCCATTGGGCTGCTGCAGAATGGTTGGCATGACGCATAATGCTTGCATGGGACTGGGAGCAGTGGGCAGGAAAGACCAGGGGCCAAACTAAGTGAGGTCACAGTTAGGAAAAGAAAGGGTTTTGGGCTGCCCTGTGGACAGAGGAGCTTCATGTCTACCCAAACTACAGGTCTGGGCTGCCTTCACTCCCACTCTGCTGGCAGCAGCAGAGCTCTCCATGGCGTGAGCTGGGCTGGCCAAACCCACTCTCAAGGTGCAGCTCACTCACCTGTGAAACCTTCCTGCAGACAGGAGTTGTCTGTGTGCTTTGGGGGGCAGGCCAGGTGAGAAGCTGGTAGGTGTGCTGGAGGGAACTGTGGGATGATGAGCAGTAGGATATGATGGTGTGATGACAGGAGCCTTTGGTCCTGCTGCAGCTTGGCTGGTGGCCTCCCAACAGAACACCATCATGGCCCTCGTGCCACCAAGGCTGGAGCAGGTTCTGTGGGAGCAGGTGGGATTTCAGCTCATCACTAGGAGAAGCTGATGACCAGCAGTGCTTTAGGATGGGGTCCAGCAATGCTGGGGAGGGGGGGAGGTGTAGGAGACCCCCAATCTACTGTAGCTGCTTCTCTGAGCACTGCTGATGCTGGTGATGGGGTGGCAAGGCCAGCCTGGACCATCTCTGGGCTTCTCCACACAAACAGCTGGAGGAAGGTACAGGTTCAGGTGTCCTGGCCAGACTGCCACAGAGCCAGGGTGCACCCTTGCTCCCAGCACCCGCCCACTCGGGGCAAGTTGCCTTTCCTGGACAGAAATCCTTGTGCCATCCCCACGACCATCTCAGTGGGGTGGCAGCATCTATGGGCTAACACAGTCCTGTCCACCCCTGAAAGCAGGCTGGTGAATCCCTCCTGTGCCCTGCAACAGCCCTTGTGCTCTGGCAATCGTGGCTCACCAGTATCCCCCACCCTGCAGCCTCCCAGCTCAAACTGGATCTGTGTTTTTATTGCAAAGCCTGTGGCGGGGGGAGCAGGGGAGGCAGCCCTGGGGACACGGCCAGCACTGTCCCTCCCTGCCAGCTGCTGGCTCTCCCCATGTGCTGTTTGCTCAGCTCTGGGTGCCATGTGAAGGCAAACAGGCAAACACGGCTGTGCCGGGAGGAGCAGAAACGAGTCAAACAATGGTTGCCCCAGTCCCACGGCCTCTGGGCACAGTGAGTGGTGTTTGAGGGGTTCCCAGGGCACAGCCAAAGCCGATGGCACCCCAGGGCCCTGACAGACCCTTACCTCTGCCCGTGGTGTAGAACACCTTGCCCAGGGGCTCTGGCTGCTGCAGCCCCAGCAGTGTCCCCAGACCATCTCCACAGAGCGCATATTTAAACTGTGCCGTGTCAGCCAGGCAGACCAGGCTCCCCCAGACAGAGGCTGGTGGCTCCTGAGGACACAGGGACAGTCCCCAGTGGGAGGGTGGTTAATACCATCACACTGAATTTGCTGTCAGTGTGTGCTGAGCAGCAGAACCTGGACTGGTCGGTGACCCTGTGCCCCACGGGCAGTGTCCCCCTGCCCTGCAAGCAGCACCTGGCCCCCCTCCCCCCAAACCTCAGGCATATCCTGTGCTGGTGTCACCTTTGCAGCCCTGTCCCATCCACTCTCAGCTTCCTTTGGCTGTCCCAGTGGAGGAGAGGGAAGGGAGGAGGCAAAGCATCTTCCCAGTGCTGCCGGGGAAGGGTAAGCTGAGTTCAAACCAGCAGCACCTGGGGCAGACGAGGTGCCAATCTGATCCAAAAAGAGGGAGCGTGCACACCCAGCTCCTCAGGAGCCTGCAGTCTGAGATTAGAACTGACCCCATGCCAGGCCAGGACCTGACTGACACTTGGACATAGGAGCCTCTGAGCAGTGTAAGTCACCTTCTCCTCCTCTTCTAATTAGCACACCCATTTGCTGAGGATCTGTGCTCATTTTCTCCTGTGATGACTCAAGTCAGGGACAGCCCTAGTTTTCCTCCTAACGCCTGCTGAACCTGACCTGCTGAGAACAGACCTCGCTCATCACAGGTACTGCAGCAGGCTTTGCTCCCTGCTGAGCCCACGCAGGAGGGTGCCTGCCCCTGCACTTTGCGAGCCGTTTTTGCACCTCTTGAAAGGGCACCCGAAATAGCTTCTCACCCTCCCCCGATCTACCCCGCGGGTGCCGGGGGAGGGGCCGTGGCATCCCGGCCGTGCCAGGAGCCGCTTACCCAGGCCGGAGGGACCGGGTTGCACAAGAGCACAGGCATTTCCAGGGCCACGTCTGCCAATGCAAAGCAGAAAGAGAAATTCAGCGTTCACGGGCTGATCTCTGCTTGCACGAGGTGTGTCTGCAGATACATTATCTGTCCCACGGTGGGGTCTGAAGTCCAGGAGATAAGAGGCTGCCGAAAGCAGTCCGTGGAGCTGCTGTATCAGAGATTCCAGGGTCTGGCAGAGGGAGCGGAGCAGGTTCCCAGTGCACAGCACAGGGGCTGCCAGGTTGTGCTGGGAGAGGTCAGGTCCCCAGTGGCACTGGTGCACTGTGGCATTGGCTCTGCCCAGCTCTGCAGAGGGGCAGGGGGGCACCACTGGGATGTGCTGGAGAAACGGGGGCTGCCTGGGCAGGGTGGTGGGAGGTGGGAGGGGGCAAGAGGCAGGGCTGGGGCTCACAACAGGCAGAGGGGAGCAAATGCTGCTCTGCCAAAGATCCCTGTGCCTGCCCTTCTCCACACAACAGTCCTTTGTCCCTGTCCCTGCCGCTGCTCCGCGAGTGAGGGATGAGCCCCACAGCCCTGGTGACTGTCACAGGCAAAATGAGAATAATTGGAAGGAGGTGCCTTTATTACAGGTGTCTGTGAGGACCTGGCAGAGTCTGACCCGGGGGACCCTTTGATCTCAGCCTTTGAAACCCTATAGCTTTGCTGACAGAGCTGCTCTGTGTTTCCAGGTCACCAGGATGATCATTTCCATCTGGGAACAATGAGCTCTTTATGCTGCCCTGTGTGCTGGACTGTCCCTGTGAGCTGGTGTGCAGGAGGATGTGCCACTGCACAAGTCCTGTCAGCCTCAACTCCTTCCCTGGGAGGATGAGGGACAGCAAGAGGAGAGCCCACCCAGCTCAGCATCCTTACTCCCCATGGGAAATGGGAGGCTTCTGTCCCAATGCACAGCCCTGGGAGAGGGCCTTTTGTCCTCAGGATGTACCCAAAACCTGCCAGCTCCCCTAGAGAAAAGGCCTGCGCATCCCCAGCCCCAGCAGCAAACCCGAAGTGCAGCCTCTGGAATGGGTCACACAGGCACACACGGGGTCTGAACGTGGGGGGTTTCTGTGCCTCCACACCCAACACCTCCTGGCAGGGAGCAGGAAATCTCAGGGTTCCTGAGCAGGCCCTGAGCCAGGGCACTGCAGGGTGGGCACCTCTGTTGCGTGCTTTCTGGAGGGCCCCTGGCATTGCCCCAGAACTGCAGCTCCCCCAGACCTGGGCCCCCTCACTGCCCCGTGCTCAGGCCCCTGTACTCTACTGGTGGCCAGGCAGCAGCAGAAAACCCTAAACCTGTATTTCTCAGGGCAACATGGACTTTGTGGTGGGACAGCCCTACTACAGAGCCTGGGAACTGGTCACCTGAGGACAAGGCAAGGACAGAGGAGCACCTGGGGAGGAGAAGACCCTCAACACCCCCCTGTCCCATTCTGGGACTTTGTATGAGCTGTAAAAGGGGCATGTGAAAAAACCCAGCATCTTCCTGGTCGATGTGGTTTTTCTGTATCTCTTCCAGCTCCACAGCCTTTCCCAACCTGAGAATCTGCAGTGACACTTTCCTCCCCCTTCCCTCTCCCGTCAGGCTTCCTGAGAGTCTGTACCCCTTTCCTTTCGGTTCCAGCTCCTCTGGGGCTGCTGGAGGCTGTGGTTTGCTTTTGCCTTTGTCAAAACAACACATTGTTCAGTGGCAGCAGGCGTGGGGACCGGTCCGGCGAGTTCCCTTGGTTGGGACAGTTTTTGCTGGGGTACGAGGTAAGATTTTGACTGGATGAGCTCCAAGGCCTGCTCCCTGAGGAACAGGGTGTCCCCACAAGTGCTCTGGGAACACACACTGGGGACACACACTGGGTCCAGTCTGACCCCCTTGGGCTGTGCTTGGGTGATGATTTCATCCGATGGAGCGTGGCTGTTCCCAGCCTGAGGAATGAAACGAGTTGTCCCCCGCGAGGCCAGCGGCGTCAGCCACTGTCTTCCATGTTCCAGCAGGAACTGGCTCCAGTGCCATACACCAGCCCACCTCTCTCCTGTATCCATGGAAGCTTGACAGGCTCTGTGGGATGGGGCATGCTGAAGCCAGAGCTGGGTGGCAGCTGCTGTGGAGATCCGTGGCGGTGGTGGTGACTGCCTGGCTGATGGATGACAGGGACAGAGCCAGCAGTGTGCCATTCCTGTGTGTGCTTGTTGCCCTCTCCTTGTGCTGGATGTCACCTCCTGGTTTTTCAAAGCAAATCCTGGTTTTGGCAGGGGTAGTGGAGCGGGGACATCTGCTTGTTTGACAGATAAATTCCCCAGGGCCCAGGGCATGAGCTGGAGTCAGCAGCCAGCCCCTCTGTCAGTGGGGTGTGGGATGTGGGGGCCCATCTCCACACACCCCACCCTGCTCTCTCTCCCCACTGTGCTCTAGCAGAGCTATCTCCAGGCAACCCAGCCAGAGCAAGGAGAGTCTCTCCTCTGCCAAGGTGAGCTGGTGCCACACATACCTCACATAGCTGGATGCAGGCATCACCAGGAACACTAACCCTTTCCTACTCTCCAGGTAGAAACTCCAGCTGGGTGCTGGTCCCCCAAGGGCACTGCTGGCCTCCTGACCCAGTCCCAGCACCCTGAGGATCCAGCACGATGTAGGCAGTGCTGGCACCCACCCAGGCAAGGAGTCAAGGGCCTCCATGGTGCCAAAACTTGGCTTTGCTCCCCATGCATGTGTCCTTCCAGCCATGAGCAGACTAAAGTGCAGCTCACCATGCTTGAACCCTGTCACCTGTATTCTGCTGTCACCCCTCTGGCACTTTGACTGCACCTCTCTCTGGCATCCCCTGGGACAAGGATGCTCCCACCCACCCCAGAGAAGCAGAAGTTATAGAATCATGGAATGGTTTGGGTTGGAAAGGACCTTAAAGATCATCCCATTCTACTCCCTGCCATGGGCAGGGACACCTTCCACTAGCCCAGGTTGCTCCAAGCCCTGTCCGACCTGGCCTTGGACACTTCCAGGGATGGGGCAACCACAACTTCTCTGGGCAACCTGTGCCAGGACCTCACCACCCTCTCTGGGAAGAATTTCTTCCTAATCTCTAAAGCAACCCTGCCCTCAGGGTTTGAAGCCATTCCCCCATTTCCTATGTCCTAAGTCACAATGTATGTCATGATTTATAGGGTCCACTGCAGGAGGGGGGCTTCCCAGAAGATCCTTGTCTCCCCTGAGCAGTGCTGAGTTGGATCAGACTGGATTTCTGCATGTCTCCAGGATGCTGAAAGGTCCACCACGCTCCCTGCAGCATCTCCCACTCCCAGATGCAGCATGGCCAGCTATGCACTGGCTCCTGGTGGCTGCTCCCAGCAAGCACCTTCCCCATGCTCAGGCCAGGGGGATCTGACAGATGGCCTGCACCCAAACCTGGAACATGCAGGGTGTTAAGAAGGGAGCCTGGGGACACATCAACCCAAGCCCCAGCAAGTGTGGCTCTTCTGGTTCAGTGTGGCTCTTCTGGTTCAGTGCAGACCTCCCAGCCCACTCTTCACATCCCTGGAGGAGGAAGGTGTCTTTTCTGCTGGAATCTGAGATCCAGCAGAGCCCATGTCAGAGCAGACACGAAGCTCTTCATGCATGTCTGGGACTGCAGGTGCTGTGTGCCCATTTTGGCACATGTGTGCCCCTGTGTATATCCCTCAGTGAGTGGGAGTCTGCATCTAGCTGGGTGCCCAGGTTGCTTTCAGGTGTTAGGGTGTTCTCCTGGCCCTGGGTGCTCTCTGCAGGGATGGATGCACGGAGAAGGGAATTACATTATGCCTGTCCAGAAGCTGCAGAAGCTCTTCCATCATCAGTTCTCATTGCAAGGACTCACACGATCTCCCTGCTCTTCTCTCTGTCAGATCTTGCTTTACCCACACTATGAGCTCCTCCTGCATTATCCAGCCTGCCCATGCTGCAGAGTCTGACACCCAGGGACTGCCTGAGGTGAATCTTCCCCCGAGCCAGCCTGCCCGTCCTGACCATGTCCAGAGACTCATGCCATCCAGGTCCACGCTTCCAAGAGTCCTCTATCCAAAGCCCAAACAATCACAGGGCTGTGGGGGGTGGTCTGGATGCCCTCAGCCTCCCTGTGCAGCTCCAGCTCCCCACAGATCTGCTCAGGCCGTGGTGGAGCAGGAGGTCTACAGGATGGAGCAAAACCACGAGCAGGATGTTCTGTGCCTGAGACCAGAGAAGGTTGTGCTTCCACGGTCCCAAGGTTTGAGTAATGTGTTAGAAGCAGGTGAGGAATGGGAGAGAGAGCCTGAGCATCAGGACAGGCATGGCTCTCAGGGATGCTGGGCCTTGAACTCACAGCACAAGCAGTGATATTTTGAAGAAAAGGGGATGGCCAACCATGAAGCATCCCATGAGATCGTGCAGGTGCCTCTGGAGGACACCAAAGATGAGCTCCATGTACAGGCAGTACCCAGCACACACTGTGCTCCAGGTCCTTTGCTCAGTAGAAGGATGGGATGGAGTCTGAGGTGCCCAGGAGTGCCAGGAGATTTTTGGTTGTTTCCTGGAGAGGTGGATCCCAGGAGACTTAGGGGACTGCTAGCCCAGGCTCTCCTTGGCTGTGGGTTCTGCCCACCAGCCCTGTAGCCCAAGAGGCTCTGCCAGTTGCTGGCTGGTCCAGGCTGTGCCAACCTGAGCACAGCTCTCGCCACCAGCACACTCTTGCATTTTTGCAAATATTTTGCAAGTGTCTAATAGCAAATGCCCAGTTGACAGGGCTGGCACTGGTCCCCGAGGGCAAGCTGAGTTGACCTGAGCTGAGGATGCAGCTCTGAGTGACAGAGCTCTGCTGCAGTGCTGAGTCCTGAGGACATGGCAAAAAGATGAGCAGGGAAAGCCAGCCAGGGAGCTCGGGGCACCTGGAGCAGAGACAAGTCTGGCACCTATGCCGTGTTTCCATGTCCTCAGGTGTTACTGCTCTTCCAGTATTGCCTGCTCTGGAGTGAGAGGAGTTCAGGGAAACCCCAGCTTGGTGACGAGGCCAGATTTAGATCTTGTGGCTAATGAAGGAAGCCTGCTCCAGGGCATCTTCCAGCACCATCACCCAATCTCGAGCAGATTTCCAAGCTGAGGGGCACCTTGCTCAGTCCCAGGCAGGATGGCTCCTGCTCAGCAGGGCTGCTCACAGCCACGGGACAGACCTATGCTGGGAAAAGCAGTGGGTAGAAGGGCCCAGGGTGATACACAGCAACATGTGCAGAGTCAAGGGATATGGAGATTCCAACGGTAAGCAAACCAGTACAGCAGAGGAGGACATGACTGTGGGATTCACCTGCCTGAGACAGAAATGCCTGGCAGCCCCAGGAGCTGAGCTGAGCCTGCCCATCACCTCCACCTCTCCAGGGCTGTGCACACAGGAGTGAGCTGGTGGCTGCCACCAGCCCCCTCCCCTAACACGGCACAAGTCCCCTTAGGCCCTGCTGGGTGCTGGGGTGAGCCAGTCCTGACTGATCCCAGTGATGAAGGACTGGGGGCCCAGCTGAGCACTACAGCCAGGAGAGTGTTCCTGCTGGCTCAGAGTGGCAGAGCCAAACTCTCCAGGCAGAGCAAGCAGCATGCCTGCATTTTTTTGTCCGAGCTGAACTTGGAATGTGCTTGGGTAAGAGTCATTTCCCTCTCCCAGCAGCATTGGCTGACTCTGGGTGCAAATCCTGGGGGAACTTGGGAGGGGTGTGCTGCCAAACTTTTGCAGGGTGGAGAAACTGCTCCCAGCTCTGAGACCCCTCTGGAAAGCTGAGGGGTCCTGGACACGCTGTCCTCCCCACGTGGGAGTAGTGTGTGATGTGCTCAGCCCTGACGAGGATGTGTCTGATTGGCCTGTCCTCTTGTGGCAAACTGAGTCAGCTGCCTCCTACCCGGCAGCCCTTCTGCCATGGCTGGGGAAACTGAGGCACGTGGAAGCCATGACTCACTCCCGTTTTCAGGCAGTGCTGAGGAGGAGCTGGGCCCTGGCACCCCACAGGAGAGCAGACCTGCACTGGTGGCACTGTGGAGAGGAGAGGGCAGGATGGCAGTGAAAGGAGCAGCCTGGAACACAGGGTGACTCAGCTGTGATGTGTGGGGGGTGAGGCTCAGCCCAGCCTTTCGCAATGTGTTTACCAGCACCTGGGCGGCCACTGCCTTCCAGGATGTGCAGCCCATCCTCCCCAGCCCCGAAGCTGCCAGCCAGGCTCAGCCGGGCAGAGGAAGGACCTGTAGCCACCCCAGTCTGGCTGGCTCACGGTGGGCAAGGAGCCTCTGGCCAGCCCTCTGCTCCATCACTGCTGGCACACTGCCCCTGCCCAGGGGACAGCGATGCCCCACGCTGAGGTCAAGGAGTGTGCTCCCGGGGCAGCCAAAAACCACAGGGTGCACTGAAACACAGACCACAGTAAGGTGGTGACGTATCAGAGCAGTTATATCCACATGACTTCGGCCCAGGGAGAGGGACAGAAATTCCTCTGTGTTCCTTACACCGTTTGCTGACTGCCATCCCAGCCATGTTCTGCCAGCTGCCTCGGGGTACGTGTCCTGAGTGGGCAAGACACAGAGAGTGGGGGGAAACTCCCTTTTTATGGATGGTTTCAGAGTTAAACGTGCTGTTTTGAGAAACTTCCCTAGAGGAAAGTCAAGGACAACAGATTCAAAAGATGTTTTGTTTTATTTCATTTCAGCTTCTTGTGGAGCTTGAGATGGGAAATGCTGGTCAGAGGCAGAAACACCAACATTTCCTTCTGCAATGACTGGGAAGGAGGGTGGCAAGAGGGAGACAGAGAAGGAGGCCCATCTCCCTGCTTTCTGCTGTAGGTGAACTTGGCTTTGCTACTGCAGCAGCACCAGGGATGGACACTCAGCACGATGGCCATCAGTGCTCCTGCTGCAACTGGAACCACTTGCTGTGCCATGGGCAGGAGCGCCTGGCACGTGACGACTGCAGACAAGAGGTCCTGGAGCCGTCAGTGGAGGTCTCAGGTGTTTTCAGCAGGTCCATGTTGGTCCCCACCACAGGGGACATGGGGCACTGCAGAGCAATGCCTGCTGAATCCTGCTGGTGCCTGGCCAGCCAGGACCCTTGGCCACGCCGAGCAGGTGACCTGTGTGCAGCAGTTAACCTCAAAACACCGTTCCCAGTTAACCTAGTTTGGCTCTGGGCAAGGCTGGGCCTTCCAGAGAAAACCACGTGCGGGCTTGTCTCCTGTTGGCCTCTTTGCTGGCTCATTTCCATTGAATGATTCATGTCAGTCCCCGATGCCAACGGCTGAGAAGGGACCTGTGTCACTGCATTGTCCCTGGGATATTTACTGCTTGGTTACCGGTCAAGGTTCAGCCTGGCAGGAGCTCGCACGCAGGGCAGAAACCGGTGTCCCCAGCCCGTCAGGAGCTGTGGTGGGGTCAGAGTGGGCAGCTGGTGCTGGCTCCTCCAGCATCACAGGGCTGTGGGGCTGGGTGGTGAGAGGCAGCCATGCAGTGCCACGGCTGGGCATCGCTCTCGCTGCCTGGGGGAGGCTCAGCCTCTCTCGCTGCCCTCCAGGCTCCTGCCAGGCACTTGCTCCACCCCGACAGTGCCCCAGCGTTCACCCCGACTGCTTGGCTGCCCCAGCTCCACAGCAGGAACATCAGAGAGGGCAGGGCCCACACATGAAAGAGAAATATCTTCACCCACCCCATGCCAGGAATATCTGCCCACAGGGTATATACACTCATGGGCACAGCAGGTTTTGCCTCAGCTGATTCTCTGATGGGTCCCCAAACACATATCCAGCCCAGCCTCTCACCCTTTCCTCTCTGGAGCTGACCTGCTGCAGCAGTACCTGGCAGATATCAAACTCTTGCCCCCATTCCTGGGTTCAGAGGGTACCCGGGGAGGTGGGGAAGGTGCCACATGGCACATCCAGGAGCCACCCATGCCTGTAAATCAGTAACGAAGCGACAGGTCCTCATGTGACTTCGCAGTCTGTGGCCTCTCCTCTCGGATGGCGGGCAGGAACAGGTGATGATGTGGCTGTTGACTGCCACACACCCCTGGCTGGCACCGCCCTGCAGTGCCAGGCACTGGTACGTGCACCAGCGGGCGTGTGGGAGTGGGGCAGGGGATGGGGCAGCTCCTCTGCCCCGGGGGTTTGCTCACCCCGTGCTCCCAGTGCTGCAGAGCAGGGAGCCGGGGCTGGGCATGCTGAGGACGTGGGCTCAGCCCTGGGACACACCTGAGCCTCTTCTCCTTCTCACAATCCTCGTTTAGTGATGCCCCTTGTCTGGGACCTGCTCTTCCCTCACCACCTCTCATCACCCTCTGTGGATATGATGGGAACTTACTCAGCCCCTTGGTGGTCTTGGGCAGATGACACCCCTGGGACACACCCAACTCCAACAACCTCCAGGGCCCAAAATGAAGTTTTGTTTCAATTATTGTATTTATAACAGTGAGAGACAAGGGTGGCACCAAAACCCCCCAGTTTCTATGGCAACCAGGAATAACCTCCTTGGAGACAGTGCTGTTTCTGACAATCTTCAGTCCAGACCCTGCTGATACAGGGCCTCATGAAGAGACAGCTAAAGCAGGGTCCCTCAGCTTTGGAGCCCTCCCATCCCCAAAATGCCTTTTCTGCTCTCTCTGGCTGCTTCCTTTGCTCGCTGCCCTGTACTGCTCTGCAAAAACCAGAACCAGGAGGGGTCTGCAGTTTCATGGCTGGAGGAGCAGGACAGGGCCCTGTCCTTGCAGAGCTCAGCCTGCATCCCACCAGCTCTTTGCTGCAGGTAAGTGCTCCTCACCAGCAGTCTTGCCCTGGACCGGGAGAGCCTCTGCCCCATCCTGCACTTCTCCAAGTTCTGATGGCAGGTGATGGGGCACTGTTCACCCTGTCTCACAGTGGCAGGGGTATTCCCACACGGAGATCTCACTGGGAGTCCAGCAGCCCATGACTTCTGGGAGAAGGCAGCCTGTGCTGCATTGCCTCATACCTACGTGGGACAACTCAACCCGGGGGTGCAAAGGGGTTTATCACCCATCCCTGGAGCAGCAGAGACTTCTCTGCTCCGAGGTAGCTCATGACACTGCATGGCATAGAGTCCTCCATGCCCACAACTGGAGAGAATCCTGGAAGGGGTGACCCAGGGAAGTTGTGGAGACACCACCTGGGCATGTCCTGGGCAACCTCCTCTGGCTGATCCTGCTCTGAGCAGGTGTGCTGGACTAGGTGATCTCCAGAGACGCCTCCAACCTTAACCTCTGGGGAGGTTTCTCCCTGCCCGCTGTGTCCAAGGCCACAGAGTTCCCCAGAGCCACGTTTGGGCTGGGGGAGAAGCCGCCCAGACACCCCCTCTGGGCTCCAGGTGTGCCACAGGTCAACCATTTCAGCTATTCTGACGTCACTTTTTTTCCCCAGCAGTAGGAAATTCATATCCCGGCCCTGGCACGCACATCACTGCGGCAGGAGCTGGGGTCACACCCTTAGGAGGCTGAGGTTGTCCCTGCTTCCTTCCTTGGGATCACCATCTGCTGGGAATGGCCATCGATGGCCATCAAGGGCCTGGGCCAAGTTTTAAGCATCAGTTCCTAGTCTTTCCTGCTCTGGTCTGTGATCTCAGAACAAGCCCTGGGGCCTGGGAAAACAAAGCAGTACAGGTGGAAAATTATCTCTGGCTGCAGTCTGAGAGCTTTGAACAATATCTCTGTTTCCTTAGGAAAATAGTGGGAGGGAGGGAGGGATTCCATCTGTGCAGCAGAGCGTGGAGCAGGGCACAGAGCATGTGGGCAGAGGCAGCAGGCAAAGAGAGATGGGTGTGAGGCATCACTCGTGCTCCTTCCTGCCTTGTGCTTGAATCTCCCTTTGTGGCACCAGGTGCCACAGGAAAGCTGGTTGGTCCTTCTCTGCTCCATCACACGGGCACAGGGGGTTCCTGAGGAGCTCTGTCTGAGGCACTGTCAGACACACACCCACCTGACTGCTGCTCCTGTGTCACCATAACGGCTTCTGGAGCTTTTAATGCCACCAGCAGCACCAGCTCCAGAAAGGATCCCCAAGAGCTCCTCAGTCTTTGGGGGACATTCCACTGCCAAAATCACTCTGACTGTCCCCCACAACTTGCTGCTAAGCCACATGCCATGGATCCCCTGCTAGGCAGCAGCCCCACCTGTGAGTCCCCAAGCCTCTGGGTGAAGACATTTCTCCACATGAAGGTCCTGGCACTTTCCTCTCCCTTCCTGTAAACTGTGTTCTGCAAAGTTCCTCTGCTGGCATCTCCATTTGAGGGACCTCCTCAACCTTCTTCACTGTGCAGAAAGAGCACAGCCTGGGAAGCCCCTGGGTGCCTCATCGAGGGCAACCATGTGAGGGATTCATCTCACTTCTCCTTAGAGCTTATTTTCATGACTGCTCCTGTTGTACTCCACTGTTTGTTAATTCCAACCTCTTTGGCAGGCAACCACCTTTTGTCTACTCACAAAAATGTTTGAATATTAGTTGTCGTACCTTTAGCAAGTTGTTCCTCAAAAAAAATGTTGGCTTGTCTGACCACGGTTTCACATTTCACTTGCCCAGGTTTACCCTCCTCATTGTTTGGACACAGTTATGGCTTATTCAAAGATATCACTTTACTTCCAACAGGCTCCCACACTTGCTTTTCAAAAACATTTGCTATAACACTGCTAAGAATCTCTGTGGACAGACACGCACATTTGCTCTCTGCCTCCAGTATCATATTTACAAAACATCCCACATGTAATAAAATATAAATACAAGATATAATGCTATTACAGAGCATCCAAAGGAGGGCTATGAGGATGGTGAAGGGTGTGGAGGGGCCATACCACGAGTGGCTGAGGTCACTTGATCTGTTCACCCTGGAGAAGAGGAGCCTGAGGTCAGACCTCAGTGGGGTCTGCAGCTTCCTCAGGAGGGGCAGCAGAGGGGCAGCTCTGATCTCTGCTCTCTGTGACCAGTGACAGGACCTGAGGGAACAGCTGGAGCTGTGTCAGGGGAGGGTTAGGTTGGATATGAGGGAAAGGTTCTTCCCCCAGAGGGTGCACAGGCTCCCCAGGGCAGTGGGCACAGCACCAAGGCTGCCAGAGCTCAGGGAGCGTTTGGACAACGCTCTCAGGGACAGGGTGGGATGGTTGGGGTGTCATGTGCAGGGCCAGGAGTTGGACTCAATGCTTCCTTCCAGCCCAGGAGATTTTCTGATTCCGTGATCCTCTTTTGGTTGCAAATTTTAATTTCTTAACTTCCTTATTTTTTTTTTTCAGTTTTTTTAATTTTAATAATGTCCCTGTTTTTTTGGACATAACTATTGCTGCAGGTTTTATGCTGCTGGTTTCCTGTCCAAGAGATCACTGTGGTCAACAGAAGAACACTCTGGACTAAGTTTGTTGCCCTGCCTGTAAAGCCACGTAACGGGTACACTGAGACTGGGATGAAGGAAGGGTGTGGGGGACTGGCTGTTGTTTGAAAGTACTGGGAGAAACTCTAAAGATGAAATTATGAGCGTGTCCTGCACAGGGCACAATCAACACCAGGAAGATGCTGAGCAATCTGGTGTTTACATCAGCCCAGATGGCTGCGCTTTGATAAGGTGCAGGTAACACCAGCAGGAGCCTCGTGCTTTGGTAGTGGAAGGATGGCAGCAAGATACAAGCACATCCCTTACATCCTCCTCCTCCCCCACACCACGATGGCACCCCTAAAAACACTCACAACAAGGACACCCAGACAAAGGCAGCAGTCCAGCCTGAGGCTCTTGGAAGGTGGATCAGAGGCTCCGTGAAAATGGTTGATTCTGCACGTAAAGAGTGTAGAAGACCTGTCAGCACTGTTTGCTGCAGCCAGTGAAGAGGAACCCGTGAGACACAGTGAGGACCAGCATCCCTCACACCAGTGCTGCACTTGGTCAGACCCCGTGCAGGTGAGTGTGAGAATGAGTGAAACCAAGAGGAACACAGTGGGAGAGACTCAGGCAGTTTATTTTAATAAAAACCCCCTTCCCAAGGGAATTTTTATACATTAACACTGTTCCTGGCCCAATGGAAGCACAGGCTCCAGCCTTCACCCCATTGACGTGGCCTTGGAGGGCTTTCCTGGAGCTGGTCCGCGGCGTGGTCTTGGGGGCTGAGGTGCCAGTGGTGTCTGTGTGCATTCAGCCTTTGCCACACACCTGTGCCTTGGCTGGGCCTGTGCCTGGAACTGGGATCCCTTTGCCCAGTGCAGTTGCCTGTGGGCCGGCCAGGCTGGTGAAGCTGCTTCCAGCAGCTGCTGGGGACACACTCCTGGAGATTAAGGTTGGATCCCACAGTGGCAGGACCCTTGTAAAACCCTTGAGAGCTGTAAAGAGCCACCACAGTGGCTGCGAGCTGGGAATGGTGTGCAGAGGATGGTGGCTGGTGCTGTGCACTTCTCAAACCCACCCAGACACACAGAGGTCAAGAGAGAGGGGGGTCTCTGAGGGCAACCAGGACTGTGATTGCAGTTGTCCAAATGCTCCTTGAGCTGGGCAGCACTGCTTCTGAACCTCAGAGCTCGGAAGGGATCTCCTTATCCTGACTCCAACACTGCAGGAGGAGAATAATGCTCGAGAGGATCCATGCTGGTGACCACCCTGACCCTGCTGGAAGGCAGCAGATCCATGGCTGGACAGGCTCACCCAGGAGAACATCCCTGCAGTGTCACCCCAGTGCAGGGAACTGTGGCTGTCCGGGACAGGGGCTGTTCAGGGGGTCCCACTGCCCCAGCAGAGGTGGGGGGTGTGTTCACTGAGAGGTGTAGGTGTGGGCATGAGGGCTTGTGACCATGTCATCTGCGGGGAAAGACATCACCCACGAGCTGGGGGATCCCCCACACGGCACCGTGGGTCAGGCTGTGCTTCCTCACCACCCCATCCCGACTGCATTCCTGCAGTGTGACTCAGGGTTTGCAGATACTGCCTACTCCTTCCCAGCCACCGGGGAGGGCTTGGCCCCTCCTCCTGGCACAGCAGGTTGGCAGGACTCTGCCATCCAAGGTCAGAAAGGTGTTTGGAATCAGGGAAAGGGGGAGGCAGGAGCGTGGGTTCCATCATGGGAGGCGTGGAGCTACAGTAGAGGCACTTTGCAGTTCTTTTTCCTCTTGTGGGAGGAGACCTGGTCCCTCTGCAGTCACCCCTCAGCATGATCCCATCTGGATATCCCAGGCTCAGCACCCCTCCAAAGCAGATTCCAAGGAAACCACAGGAACACCAAGGGGCTGGCACCCAGTAGTTGATGCTCCTTATCACTTCTCAGTTACTGAATGGGAAAAGACCAGTGGGAACAGAAGGGTCCTTCCATCTTCCAGGCTGAGGTTAGAAAACTTCAGCTTCTGTGAACACAGAACAAGAAGAAAAGTGAGAAAATTGTGATAGGGAAAAGAGAAAAGTAATTTCAGCAAATTGAGCCATTTCAACAAATCTCAGGGGAAGAGAGGCCCGAAGATGGGTCTCCAACCTGAACATGGGTGAGGGACCAGAGGTGTCTCTACCAGCAGCAGAGGAGATGAGATGGGAAGGGAAAGGCACTATAGGCTAAAACCATGTTGGGCAGTGGAAATAGCAGACCTTTCCCCAAGTTCCATGAACCATTTGGGACTGAAACTCTACCTCAGAGCAGGAATTTTCCCCAGTGAACTGGTGACCTGACTGGGGCCATGGCACTGATCAAACTGGGCTGGTTTGATGGGAGCAGAGGTGCAGGAGGAGCAATGACTTCCTTCCCAGCACGTACCAAAACTCAGGGCCAGCCCTTGGCGAGAGGGGATTTCTATTTTAAAAGGAACTGACTCAGTCTCTCACACTTCTCTCTGGTCTCTGTCACCCTCACAGCCACCCCCACCCCGAGGTGTTTGCACAAGGGGCACGGCTGGGCCTTCAGGCTGACACACAAGTCTTCTCTGCACAGGGTCCTCTCAACTGGCAATGACAAAACACTTTTGGGGCAGGTTTTTGATGCACCAACAGATACTATTGCAGGATCTTTCCTCTCCAAACATTGCTCTCCTCACCTTCCACAAGACTCAGGCAGAGCTACTGCTTTTTATTGGTTCATTCTTATTTTGGGTGGGTTTTTTGGCTGCTGTCTGTCAAAGTGTTGGGAAAGGAGGAAGGCATGGGGTATCTGCTGGCATTCCTTGTGTTACAGGAGTGGGCTGGCACTCTGGGCTGGCAGCAGTGCCCTTGCACCACCTGGCAGAGTTGCCACCTGCCTGGCAGCCTGCCCTTTCCCCAGCCCTGGAGCCTGACATGGCACCAGCTCAAATATCTGCCCGTGGTATCTTATCTGCCAGCCTGCCATGCACTGGGAGTGGGGAGATGGCCCAGATATTCTGTTTCATGAGTTTCCTATGTCCACAGCCACGGGCTTGCCAGAGCACAGGCAGGTAGGGCAGGAGCCCCCTGGCTGTGCCCCACTGGTTCTGCTCAGCACTGGCCCTCTGCTCTCCCCTCCCTTCTCTGGGGTTCCCTCAGCACCCCACAGACACAGGGACGTGAGGTGCTGGAAATCCTCCAGAGCTTTGCCACGTGATGCTCACAGGGTGTTGCCATTTGGATCCTACTCTCCCACTGCCCCCTTCTGCCCTTGCTCCCCACTGGCAGCCCCAGGATTGCTCCTGTGGAAGGAGAACAGAGACATTGTTTTGTGTTCTGAGTGCCCCAGACAGGAGGCACAGACCTGCCAGTCTGGGCAGGACACAGTCACCTGCATGGCTGTGACTAGGACCATAGACTTAAGACACCCTTGTAGGACCAAGGGACCATCTGCCCCAAGCACAAAGAGTCCCCAGGAGTGTGCTGGGATTGCAGCTGGCCCTGGGTTGCTGGCTGCTGCATTTGAAGGGACCCACAAGGATCATCCAGTCCAACTCCTGGCCCTGCTCAGGACACCCCAACAGTCCCACCCTGTCCCTGAGAGCATTGTCCAAAAGCTCCTGGAGCTCCGGCAGCCTTGGGGCCATGACCACTGCCCTGGGGAGCCTGTTCAGTGCCCAACCACCCTCCAGGAGAAGAGTCTTTTCCTGATATCCAGCCTAACCTCTGCTTACACAGCTTTGTGCCATTTCACTGGTCACCAGAAGAGGACAAGGGGTGCAGGGCCGTCTCTGTTCCCAGTTGGTACTCCTGACTCAGTGGAGTAGGCAGGAAAGGTCCCAGCATGATGGTCAGGGCATGCAGGCAGCAGAGCATGCCCATGACCACACTGTCAGGGACAGGACAGAGGGGTGAGGAGGCTTCCTTGGAGCTCGATAGCTTCTCCCAGGGCACAACAGCAGACTTTGGACACCTGCCAGCTAAGTGAGGTGTCTTACCAGCTCCTCAGCGATTGCCCAAAGCTGTGAAGAGCAGAGACATCCCCCACCTACAGTCACGAGTGCTCTCAGCTCCAGGCTGCAGTTGCTGCTGCATCACCACCTCCTCGGCGCTGGCCTCACGTCACCCGTCACATCGCCACACCTGGGAGATACCAGCAGGGTGTCGTCACCTGGTGACTCAGGGCCACTGGCTTTGGAGCTTGATTGGAGCCCCTGACCTGAATCTGGGGTAATCCTGCAGGCCTTGCTGTGGCACCGAGGAGCCCCAGCCCCCTGTGGGTCGCTGGCTGGAGGCCGTGTGGGTCAGAGACTCGGTGCTGAGCAACTCACCTCGTGGGACTGAGTCACAGGAGAGCGGGGAAAACTGCACAGGGAGCCTGGGGCTTTCTCCATCCTCTCCCTCTCTCTGTCCTGCTGCCACAGCCATAGCTAACAAACACCTCTGCCCTGCAGGTGGCAGGTCTTGGTAGCCTGGGATGGATGGTGCCACTTGCACTTCTGTGCTTGTGACTGGCCTTGCTGGTGCTGCAGGTGTTGGGGTAGAGCAGCTCCAGCACTGGTTGGAGTACATCTTTGCCAGCCGTGGCTGTAACATGGGCACCTCGAGGTGCAGGGAGTCTGCAGGGTAACAAGTTTGGTAGGGAGGTTTTTCCCTCCCTGTGTCATCCTTGGAGCACGCTGGGCAGTACCACAGCCCTGGAAAATAGGACCTTTAAGGTAAAGGCTTAAAAGATTATTATCTTAAAAGATTATTATCTTAAAAGGATATTCCTGTCCTGTCCTCCTCCCTTCCCTGAGCCTGGTCTGTAGATATCCATGTGGTGCTGATGGAGTGCAGCTCTGGGACCTCGGGGGGTGGGGGGGGTCCTGGCCCCCCAGTCCACACAGCACCAGCACAGTCCCAGCTCCCCAGTGCCCTGCAGTGGGCACAGGTACCAACCCTGCATGTCAGAGCACAGGCAGGTGCCTGTCTCCTCCCACAGCCTCCTGCCTCTGAGGACCCTGGCACAACTTTTCCCCCCACTTCCTTCTCCACAGCACTGGGGATGTGACCAGCTCCGTGGGACACCCCTGGTCCTTGGGGTCTCTGTGTGGCCCTGACTGTATGTGGCTTCAGCAAAGGCTTCTCTGGCTCCAGAGCAGGGGTCCATTGGGAGGGGGGTCCATCTGGCAGGACAAGGGCACAGCCCATCGAGATGCATGGACAGGCTGTGGGCAGGGAGAGCTGACCCGGGGACACAGGTGTGCCCTGAGACACCTGTGATGTCTCAGGACATCTCCAAGGGGGAGAACAGGTTTTGGGGGGGCCAATATGTGTGATGGTGACCTTAGTGAAGGTGGTATGGAAAACCCCCAGCCCTGTGGGGCCTGGAGAAGGGAGGGGAGCCCTCATTTTCATGTGCACAGAGCAGGGAATTTTCCATCAGCCAGCAGCCGAAATTTCTGTGTGGTGACCTTTGTCCCCACCCAGGGTGGGGAGCCCACGGCAGCTGACAAATGTCACTTTGGTGCCTCGCTCCCCACTGGCAGGCTGGGGACCAGCCCCTCGGTGTGTGGGACAGCCTGGGCTGTGGCAGCCAGAGGGGGCAGAGCCAAGGGGTCTGGATCCTGCCTCCAGCACCCTCCCACTGCCAGCACGGTGCAAAACCAGCGGGACCCCACAGAGCTCCCTCAGCATGTCCCCCAGGGAGGGCAGTCCCCAGCCACCTCTGGGCATCAGTGGGGGACCAGCACCCCCAGTCCCCCTGCCCACCCTGCTGCCAGCTCCTGGTGTTGGTCCCTGGCCCCACAGGAAGGGATGCGCTGTGGTACAGGCTCTGGCACAGGACCTTTATGGGGTTGCTCAGCACATCCCAGCATCAGGCCCTGGCCACTGTGACCAGATGCTGCCCATGGATGCAGGATGAGCAGTATCTGGTCAGGATGGTGAGGGTGAGCTCTCTGGTTTGAGGGCAAGCTGTGGGTGGACCAGAAGAGGCCGTGGAGGCGACGAATATGGGTTGTAGGTCTCTGAATGGAGTCCCTGCAGCAGAGAAACTTGTGGTCACCACTCCTGAAGAGTTGACAGCCCCTGTGAGCAGGGCTGCCTGCACACAAGGCCCCCCTGGATGCACCACAGGCTCTCCCAAAGCTCCTGGCCCACCTGTGCTCAGTGCTGGGCACAGACCCCCTCCCAGAGGGCTGTGATGCTGGCCCACCCTGCTGCCAGGCTTGAAGCCCAGCAGCCTCTGTGGGGTGCAGCACACCAAGCAGAGACTGCCCACACATCACCTCCTTCCTCACAGCTTTCCAAGGAAACACAAACCACAGTATTCCTTGACTTTTGCTCTGAGCCCTGGAACAGCTGGAGCAGAGAATGGCCCAGGGGCCTGTGCCTGGCTCGGGGCTCCACTGCTCTGTGGGCAGGTTGTTTCCCACAGCTGCAGGAGGAGTTGGGATTCACTGACAGCAGCAGGGATGGCAAAGGATCCCGAGAGTGGTGCTAGGAAACAGGGGGGATGAACCCATCACCTTCACCAGGATGGCATTCCCCAGGGTTTAGGGGGCCCCATGCATCCATCACCCAAACCCAAGCTCCACACAACATCAGAGCCCCGGCCACAGCATTTGATGGACACAGCAGCAAGGGAGCATGAGGTTTATTCACAGTAGGGAAAAATGAAGGATTTGTTGCTACAGCAAGAGAGACTGAATTGAGCTAAGTGGAGAAATACTCATCCTGAAATAAAGGTGGTGAACTTGAGGATGGTTTGTTTTCTACACTGAACTTAGGAGTGGTTTTGGTCCGACTCACATTTTGCATTTGTGACTTCTCGTGCATTTGCAGGGAACTTGGGGGTGAATTACCAAGGGGGCTCCACCACAGGGGAGAGCTCAGGGTCTCTCCCAAGGGCCTTTTGCTGCTTCCAGAACATCTCTCATTTAGTTCCATGGCAAAATACTGCCTCTGCCCTAAGCTGACCTTGCCGTGGGTTCTCAGTTCCTCCTGGAACACGTGACCACCCCAGTGCAGACAGAAGCACAGCCCCTGCTCCCAGGGCTGAGAGTGCTTCCCTGCACACCCAGGGCTGCATCCAGTGCCCTGACACCGACCCACGGAGTGCCTGGATGTCCCCATGCTGGTCCCTGCAAGGCAGCCCCAGGAACTCACCTCCTGCTGTGGCTCGAGGAAAATCCCATCGTCATTTTGGTTTTCTCGCTGTAAAACGGGTTTGAGTGTTCATGTCATGCTTTGCACTGGTGACCCCTGGGAAACCCACCCACAGGAGCAGAGCTGACATCCTGCAGGAGATCAGGAAGGCCACAGGCTGTGGGTTCACTCTGGCAGTGCTGGCAGCAGTGAGCTCAGTGCAGCATGGCACGGTCAAATGGGAGCAGCTTTCCATGAGCTCCAGGGAGCAGGGGAGGGGAAACTGCAGCTCCAGAGCCTACCGTGGCTCCTGGCCTGCACCATGGTATGCTGGGAACAACTGGTCAAACCCCGAGGGTGCTTCACTCCCCAGATCCCCAATTCCCATTACACACCATCCCCCCGGGGAGCAATGACATAAAAACTGGGACTGGAGTGGGTGAGTTTCTCTGACTCCCTCCTTGCCTCTGCAGGAAGCCCCTGTGACCCCCTCTCTGGTTCTATCATCACCCTCATGGAGGAACCCAGCAGGGTGGAGGTTCAGTGCCACTGGGACACTGATGGGAACACCCAGACTGAGTGGGGCAGGCTCAGCCACACACGCTGCTGACAGGGGGCTGGGGTGGGCACAGACACCGGGCTGGCCTCAGCCCCCAGTGGGAGGGCTAGAAAGTCCCAGGGGAGTATCAGGACCGGGGGAGACAGCAGTGCAGGGGAGGTCCTTGGCAGTGCCCCCCACCCGCAGCCCTCCAGCAGAGCTGCCTGAGCTCTGGGTTTCCTGCACCAGCCGTCTGTGTTTACCATGTCCCCTCCCTGCCCTCTCTCTCTCCTTTCCCGGGCAAACAGGCGTGTACCAGCCTGGCTATTGCTTGGCTCCCGCAGTCAGGCTGTTTGGTAGAAACAAAAGGGAACGTTTTCCTCCTCCCATGGGGTATTTGGGTCTCGCATGCCCTGAGTCTCTCCAGCAACAGGGGACTTGTGAGGTGCCACGGGGTGAGGGGCACCCTCAGTGGCAGGGGGTGGGGGGGGTTGGAAGCAGTGTCCTCTGCTGCTCTGTGCTGTCAGAGAGAGCTCGTGGCCACCCTGAGAGCTCACCAAAGCTTGCCAGAAGGCAGGCTGGAGCCTCACGGGGTTCTGACATCGATTCTGATTTAAGAAAGAAAATGTTCTCATCAACAGAGACAAACCAGGGGTGAAAGTGAACGTGAGCACGACCCTCCTTCAGTCACTGCCCGCTGTTTGTTGGTATGGGGGGTCTCACCCTGCAGGGCTCTGGGAGACCTGAGCTACGCTGGGTCTGTGCTCACTGTTGGGGCCTGATGAGGGACAGGCTTCTGACAAGAGCAGAGGTTCTGGCATCCCCAGAACCCGGGGTAAGGATGCTCTGTCACACAATGGCCGTGCAGAGAGGAGCCTGAGCCAGAGCCTCAGTGCCAAGGTGTCAGGGCAGTGCACACCGTGGGGGACAGGGCAGCTTGTCCTTGCTGCCCTGCTGCCCTCCCAGCCTGAGAAAAACATCTCAGCATTACTGGGGCACTCACCTCCTGGAAAAGATGCTCCTCATCCTGCACACAGTCAATTCCAGGTCTCCTCAGGTGACCTCCCACCCCACTGTCCCTCTCAGCACAGGCATCACACTTGCAGGCACCTTATTACCACCCAGAGTTCAAGTTTCCTCCACCTCAGCCATTCCCCTGGGCTTGGATTGGAGTAAATGGCACGGAGCAATTCTCCTTTGCCCCAGAAATCCCCAAGCCAGTGAGCAGTGGCAGAGAGACCAGGCACAGCTTTAAAAAAGCTTCAGAATAGGGCAGACAGTGTGGTGCAGTGCAGGCTCAGGAATGCTCCTGACTCTTGTCCCTCTTCTATCAGAGGGTTTAGAATGTGTTACTGAGGGGGTATCCCTGTGGGCCCCAAGGTGGGCAGATGCAGGTCTTAGGTAGGGTGTGATTTTTATGCAGACTTGTCCAAAACATAGATGGTTGAATGAAATATCTGAAAGGGCAGTGCAGGAACGAACCTCCCCTGGGTCACTGACGAAGTACCTCCCAGATTGCAGACCTCCAAAACACACACTCATCTCCCCAGAAACAGTCTCACCCATCTGTGAATCTGAGCTGGAGAAGATAAATGTGCATTTCCCAAATAGCCACTGGGGTTGTCTGGCCCCAGTCTGGGGACAGCCAGGGACCCTCACTGGCTGAGAGCCCCTGGACAGAGCGAGGGAAGGAAGAGAAGCTCTCGGAGAGGCATCTTGGACAGCGATTCTGTGGGTTACAGAACCAGCCTGAGGTCACTCCCGTGCCACTGAAGTGTCACCTTGCCCCAGTGAACTCTGCTGTTGTCTTCAGGCAGCTCCCTGGCACACCCAACCCTTGTGCAAATGAAACAAGACTAAAAATAGCTCCAGCTCGCTACAGAACAACACCTGGCTGCCAGCACCTGCCCAGACCGTGCTCCAAGGGCTCCCTCCTCCGAGCTGATGTGGTCACTGAGGGAAGACCTCAACCTCCCTCTCTCCTGCCCCAAGCCCTGCCTGCCCTCTGCTTGCCCCTCTCTTAGCAAGCTGGGGGATGCTGGGGGATGTTGGAGGATGTTCAGGGTATGCTGGGGGCTGCCAAGCTGCCCATCCTGGCCACTGGCACAGCGTGGTTTTCCCCTGAGCCTCGCCAAGGTGCAGTGGCATCACTCCCTGAGCATAACGTGGGGACTGATGCCACCATTTCTCCTTCCTGGCCTTTGAAGAGGGAACTGGGGTTGGCACTGGGAGTTCACTGAGGAGGAAGTTCAAGTTATCCATCCTTCAGTTAACCAGACTTAGTTAAATCACTGGCAGTGCTCAGCTGTCTAAACTGCCCATGCCCTGGCTCTGCTGGCACCCCTGTACCTGGGCACAGCACTGTGCCCCATTCAAACTGGACACAGCTCAGCTCTTTCTGGGGTTTGTTCTCCACTAAGTAAAAACTTGGCTCGCTTTAGGTATGGGACAGATTCCCTGCAGTCCTTGCCACCAGAGCACCTGAAGCCATTGCCAGCCCACAGCAGCCCTGTGGGATCCTCGGGCTGTTAATGAGCTCAGGCTGAGCTGTTCTTCCTCTGTCACACTCAGGCTCTGCCAAGATCAGGCCAGTGATCACTTAGAGGCGCTGGTGCCTCTGCCCCCAGGCCAGACCTCAGACATTGCCAGTGTCTGCTCCTGCAGAACCTGGCCAGAGCTAAAATCCTCCTTTTCTCATGGGAAGTTTCCAAATGATGCTCAAAATCCAGAGCATTGTTGAGAGTTGGAGAGCAGCACCTGGCTGCAGAAGCAGCGTGAGAAAGGAGAGCATGTGGGCTCTGTGGCCGTGGCTGATCCTCACTGTCACACACAGTGGAGGAACAGCTCCAAGTGCAGGAGTGATGGAGAGCTTGTGCTTCACTGAGCCCACTGATCTGGGAGCAGAGACTCCTTCTGCCCCAACCAGAGTTTCTTCCAGCCCAGCTGTGGTGACCAAGCACCAAGTGCCAGCTGAGCACAATGTGACTTTGAGCAGAGCAGGGGGCATGCCACCCTGTCATCAATGTCCTGCATCCCACCACTGAAACCTCTGCCAACCAGTGTCCTGCATCCCCCTGAAACCCCTGTCAGCAATGTCCTGCCAGTTGTGGCCACACACACACACACCTGTAAGGAGGAACCTCTTAGCCCCGGGACTCAGTTTCCTGTGCTGGCTCTGGTGGCATTGGCTGTCCCAGTACCCAGTGATGCTGCAGGAGGCCCATGTCCCCAGTGCTCTGGAACATCAGCTCAGAGTGCCTTGTGGCTCGGGGAGGAGCAGGCACAGTGCCAGAAGGAAATGGCAGTGGGGTCCCAGACAGGGGGAAGCTGGTGTTCACTGGCTGCCAGGGGTGAGGCATCCCCACCCCTGCTCCTGCTGCTGCCCTGTGCAGGACAGGAACACACTCCTTGAGCTCCTTGGGCATGGGGCACCTCTGCAGCTCCAGGCCTTGCAGGCATCCATCCCCATGGGGCTGCCTGCATGCCACAGGGCGTGTCCCCCTGGCCCCCTGGTCCCACAGGCCTGGGGAAGGGGTGACAGCATAGGGAGGGATAACAAGTAGGGAAGCAGGAGATGAGGACAGAGCAGAGGAGGTGGATATGTGGAGAGGAGATGGAAACAGGGAAGGATGATGGGTGTGGGAGAGACAGGACGGGTCTGGGGAGGAGTCAGAGATACAGGGATCAGGCACCCCAATTCTGTTCAAACTGTTATCCTGGGGGGAAGTCAGTAGGAAAAGCAACAACAAACCTTTGGAGAGCTGGGCCATCAGATCTGACCCCTCAGTGTGGCAAGAAGCATCACCTGGGGCCACCTGCCCTTCCTCTTGCCAGGAGCAGCCCTGATGCCCCTCCAGCCCCAGGGAGATGGTTCAGCCTTTTGAGGGTGTCTTGAGTCCAAGCTGAGTGTGCAGGGGATGTGCCACGTGGTGCCCAGTGCCAGACCTCAGGACTCCTGAGTGCTGCCTGCTCCAGGGAGAGAGTGGAGGATCTCCCGTGGGAAGAGCTGAGCTCAGCAGGCCATGCCCAGTGCCAAGCCGTGGGCATCCCTCATCTGGCTCGTTCTGCAGGGATGTTGGAGGTGCCCGGGGAATACTGGAGGAGCTTGGGGGATACTGGGGGATGCTGAGGGATGCCAGGAGGTGTTGGGGAATGTTGGGGGATATTGGGGGATGTTGAGGGATGTTGAGGGATGCTGGGGAGATGTGAAGGGATGTTTGGGGATGCTGGGGGATTTTTGGGGGATCCTGAGGGATGTTGGGGGAGTGCTGGGAAGATGCTGGGGAATGTTTTGGGATGCTGGGGGATTTTTGGGGGATACTGCGGGATTTTTTGTGGATGCTGGGAGGATGCTGGGGAATGTTCAGGGATGCTGGGCGATTTGTCGAGATGCTGGGAAGATGTTTGGGGGTGTTTGGTGGATGCTGGGCGATGCTGGAGGGACGCCAGTGGGATGCTGGGAAGATGTCTGGGGATGTCAGAGGGATGTTGGGGAACGCAGGGGGATGCTGGGGGATGCGGAGCTGCCCAGCCTGGCCGCTGTCCCATCTCCCGGGCGGTGGGTGACCAGCAGAGGGCCCGGCTCCCCTCCCGCAGCCGCTTTATCCTGCCCAGCTCTCCCCGAGCGCCCAGAGCCGCGGCCGGAGCCGGACCGAGCGGCTGTGCCCGGACACAGCTCCCGTGCAGCCCCGGGGGCCGCGCTCGGGGCTGCGCCGCCTCCGCCACACGCGCTCCCGGAGGGTGCGGGGACCATCGCGGGGGCACCACGATGCCTTCGCCGGCGCTTCTTCTCGTCCTGCTGCTGCTGCTGCTGGCCCCGGGGGCCGCGGGGATGCGAAGCGGGGCTGGGACCGGCAGCCCCCACCGTGGCCAGGGTGTGGAGGGAGGCAGGACCCTGCCCACGGTTTCCCAGGACATCCCGGAGGTGCAGGTGATGAGAGAGAGGCCGCGCCGGGGGACGGAGGAGGACTCCAAGTCGGTGCAGCAGTACGTGCCGGGGGTGCGGGTGGAGTTCCCGCGGCCCCTCAACTCCGCCAGCCTGCACCCGACCAGGGCCCTGCTGCCATCCAGCACAGACCCCTCGGAGCAGCAACCGGGGGTCCCCACGGACAGGGACAGGCTAGAGCCCCGAGCCAACCTCACCACCGTGTCCGACAAGCGGCTGCAAATCCACAACCCCTTGTACCCGGTGACCGAGAGCTCCTACAGTGCCTACGCCGTGATGTTCCTGTCCCTCATCGTCTTTGCCGTGGGCATCATCGGAAATCTCTCCGTGATGTGCATCGTGTGGCACAACTACTACATGAAGAGTGCCTGGAACTCCATCCTGGCCAGCCTGGCTTTCTGGGACTTCCTCATCCTCTTCTTCTGCCTGCCTGTGGTCATCTTCAACGAGATCACCAAGAGGAGGCTGCTGGGGGACGTGTCCTGTCGCATTGTGCCCTTCATGGAGGTAAGGGGCTGCACGGGGCCCTGGAGGGATCAAGGACTCAGCTCCTCTCTTCCCTCCTGCTCTGGGGCAGTCTGTGCTGGTGGCCTGGCACAGGGACTGTGCGCCAGAGACCCCCACGGTGAGGAACAGCAAGGAGCCAAGGGACAGTCCCAATAGTGACCTTCCCTTTGCCTCTGTCCCAGGCCATTCCTCAGGCTCTGCAGCCAGCACCAGCTCTGCCAGGGCTGGGAGGAGCCCATTAGACCCTCTGTTGTCCAGCCAGCATGGGCACTTCTGTCCGCAGGGTCCCTCCATTTGTCTGTCCCAATCCCAGCTTGACTCCCCCAAGCCTGGGGCTCAGCCTCACAGTGTGCTGGCCCAGAAACTGCCCACTGTGGGCTGTTGAGGATGGCTCTGGGGCAGGAGGGTGCAGCTGGGCAGCACTGGGGTGGGACAGCCCAGGAATTAGGTTTGGGACCTGAGATCTGTGTTTGTCCTCAAGCCTCACGCGTGACAGGCTGGCCATGCTTGGGGAGAGCCAGGCACCCACTGAGAAGGCCACAGGGACTGGGGTGACAGAACATGGCAGAATGAGCAAAGCTGCCTCAGATGGCAGGATTTGGAATGATCCTGCTCTTGCGCTGGAAACAAACCCTCGCTGTGGATATCTCCCATCCTCAGGGGAGCCTGGGGTCCAGCTGTGCCCCTCTGTGCCCTTATGGGACAGACAGATCCAACCTACCTGTGCTTGTTCTGTGGGGTCAACGTTTATCAAAGGGTGCAAACATCTGGAACTGCTCAAAGACAGTGTCAGGTCACTGGAGACCCTCTCAGGCTTGGTCAGACTAGAGAGGGGTCAGGACCTGCCTGTCCCATGGAGCATCCACCCCAGTGTTCAGGGCCCCCAGCTGCTCCGTGCCCTGATGGCAATGGGACAGTCACCCCCCTGTGCCCCAGTGCCTTTGTGCAGGACCTGCAGTGGCACAGGGGTCCCTGGTTGTGCACAGGGTCCCTGGCAGTGCACAGCCCTAGTGGGGGATGCCAGCAATGCCACTGAGGCCTCTGGGTGCAGGGTGATGGACCTGCACCCTGCGTGTCTCGTTGGGCACAGCCCCAAATCTGCACAGCACATCCCAGCACGTGGATGTGGTGTTTGCTGGGGGAGCTGTGCAGCCCCTCTGCTTCACTATGTCCCTGCCCAGCAGGCAGGAGCTGCCCCTTTCCAAAGCCCAGCCCAGCCTCTCATTAAATGGAGTGTTTGCCCCATCCTTGTCCTCCACCACAGGCCTCCATCGCTGCAGCTGGGTGGACTCAGAGAGGGGCAGGAATTTGCCCAAGCAGGCTCAGTGCTCTGGGGAAGGATGGGAAGGGAAGGGAAGGGTGATACCCCAAAGCACACCCCAGTCCTGAGGAGGATCTGCCATGAGCTGCTCACAGGCTCCCTGTCCCTGTGGGAGAACCCTGGGGATGGCACCAGTGGGCACAGGGATTCAGCAGCACCGGGGTGCTCCTGGGACAGTTTGGTGCTGGAGGAGGCAGGAAGGGACAGGAGCGATGGGATGCTGGTGCTGCGGAAGGACGAGCATGGCACAAACTGGGAAGCGTGGTCCTGGTGGGGGGGCTACTCCTGCTCGGCCCCCCAGAACCCAGCCCTGTGCTGCCCTCCTGCCCCTCAAAGCACGGGCAGAAAGGGGCTCCAGGTCTTCACCTGGGACTCAGCTGCAGGGAGCCACAGGAACAGCAAAGCCAAATCCCTGGCAAAGGGTCAGCCATGAGAGGGGGACCTGTCTGCAGGCCAATGGTTCATGTCCACCTTGAGTGGCTGAGGCCACTGGACAGACACTGTGAGAATTGGACCTCGTGGCCTCACTGTGTAGCTGTCCAATGCCCTGTGAGTGGGCACAGAGACAGGTTTTGGGAGCACAGCTGGTTACATGGGCTCCTGGGGACAGCCCATGTGCAGGGATATGCTTGGGCTGACCAGTGGCACTGGTCAGCATCCTGCATCCCTGCCAGGGCACTGGAGGGCATCCTATGCTCTGCAGGACCAAGGGGACCAGGAGAGACAGAAGAGCCTGTGGAAGGGTGTAGAGGGAGGAGGCAGCAGCACAGCACAGCAGCACCAAGAGTAAGGGAACTGGGCCAATGTGCTGGGTGCTGGCTGTGGGGCAGAGCAGGGTACTGGGTGCCCAGGGTGGATTTGGGCTTTGGGCAGAGGAGCTGGGACATGCTGGGAGGTGGTTCTGAGTGCAGGATGCTGGTGCTGGGCACAGGATTTTGGTGCTGCTCTGGTGCCCTGATGCTGTGTCTGGGAAGATGCTGCTGTACAAAACCAACGGTGCTGCTCAGTGCTGGCACCACCCTGGTCATCAGCTGCTGGAGGGACCAGCCCAGGACCCAGGAAAAGCTGGGGAGGCCAAGGAGGCAGTGTTCTGGGCTGCTCCCCAGGCACCACGTGGAGCCTTGGGATGTTTCCTGAGTGCTGGGAAGGTCTTTCAGCACAGGATGATGTTTGATGGCTTCGTGAGGCCAGGAATGGCCACAGCACGAGGGGCACCAGCATGTGACTCTGCCATCATCCTGGCCAAGGGCTGTGGGACTTGGCTCCCAGCTCTGGGGCTGGGACTGGGAACGCTGATTGTGACCCTCAGTGCCTGGCCAGTCCTCCCAGAGCCACAGTGATTCCTCTGCCTCCTTTGGCCTCCTCCTTTGGCAAAGGGGATGTTTTTCCTGCCATTCTCAATGCAGCGGAAATTGCCCCAAGCTGATTTGGGACAACGGCGCCTTCAACTCCCTTGGCCTGTCTGAGGAGAGCAGGGCAGGGACGAGCCAGCATGGGGGGGCCTTGAGAACCCTGGGAAGGTGTTGGTGAGTGTGATGGTCCCTGCTTTTCCTCTGCAAGAGCTATCCAGAATAGAGGAAGAGCCTGAGGGACAATCATGTTGTTCCCACTCTGGCTGGATGGACAGACAAACATCCAGCAAAGCTTCTCCCTTCTGCAGAGAAGGGAGCTAGGCAAGGACTGTGGGTCAGGGGACATACTGATCCACTGTCATTTCAGGAGTCACAGAAAAGTGGCTCTAACCCTGGGATTAGGGGGTCACAGGGGGTCACAGGTTGTGACGTCCCTGCAACCTTGAAGGAGGTCTTGTGGTCTTGGGTAGCCAGGGGTTTGCCACAAGCCTGGTAGAGCCAACCTCCTGGTGATGTCCCTGCAGCAGGGCTCACCTGTTCTGCCTCCTCCCTCGCCAGGTATCGTCGCTGGGAGTCACCACCTTCAGCCTCTGCGCCCTGGGCATCGACAGGTTCCATGCAGCCACCAGCCCCCAGGCCAGCACCCGGCCCATCGAGCAGTGCCAGTCCATCATTGCCAAGCTGGCTGTCATCTGGGTGGGCTCCATGACACTGTCGGTGCCAGAGATCCTGCTCTGGCAGCTGGCGCAGGACACGTCACCCGTGAACGGTGTGGTGACGGAGTACTGCACCATGAAGCCCTCGTCCAACCTGCCTGAGTCTGTCTACTCGCTGGTGCTCACCTACCAGAACGCTCGGATGTGGTGGTACTTCGGCTGCTACTTCTGCCTGCCCATCCTCTTCACCATCAGCTGCCAGCTGGTGACCCGCCGCATCCGCGGCACCGAGAAGGGCGAGTGCCGGGGCACCAAGCACGGCCAGTGCGAGAGTCACCTCAACTGCACCATCATCGCGCTGACCATCATCTACGGGCTCTGCACCACCCCCGAGAACGTCTGCAACATCGTGGTGGCCTACATGTCCCCCGACATGTCCAAGCAGACCTTGGACCTACTCAACCTCATCAACCAGTTCTTCCTGTTCTTCAAGTGCTCGGTGACACCCGTCCTGCTCTTGTGCCTCTGTCGTCCCCTGGGCCAGGCCTTCATGGACTGCTGCTGCTGCTGCTGCGAGGGCTGCGGCCCCGACACCGCCTCCAGCGAGGGCAGTGCCGACAGCAAGCTCAAAACCGAGATGTCCTCCTCCATCTTCTTCGACAAGCCCCGGGAGACACCCCCCCCGCTCCTGGCCCTCGGCACCCCATGCTAAAGTGCCACCGGGGAGCTGTAGAGATCGTTCCACCACCTCCTCCCAAGACCAAACGTTGTTTTGCCGTTAGTGCCCGTGTCTGGATTGTGGAATAAGCAGAAGAGACGGCTCAGGGGGCTGCGTCGTGGGCTCCAAACCCAGCATTGGGCAGGTGGAGCTTGAAACCCTGTGGCTACATCGGTGACCTTCTTGCCTCTGCCCAAAGGCCAGTGAGGACATCAGCACCCTCTCGTCCCGGCTGCCCAGCTGGGCTCTGTGGGGTTGCTGCTCTGGAGATGGAATTGTGCCGGAAAGGTCCCATCTGAAACCACGGAGGGTGGCCACGGTGGCTCGCAGAGGACACAGCAAACACAAACTGCCCTCGTCCTGTCCCCTCCCCTCCTGCCAGCCCCTCCACAGTAGGAGAAGGTCCCAGCGACTGTATCCCATGGATCCAAGCCGTGCCCTGTATGAGCTCAATAAACCAGTAACCTAGAGCACATCGCAGCTGCAGCCACCGGCACCGCCGGGCTGAGCCCCGGCAGCCCCTTGGATGGCTCTTCCCTAAACCTGGGGGGCTCTGGGGTGGGCATGAACAGCTAAGGGGGCATGAGGGCAGGGAAGAAGCTCTGCCAGGGCAGGCAGCAGGTAGAGGAGGTGGGGAAAGGCCCCTTTGCCCCCTCCCTCTGGGATGACGCTGAGCGGTGCCTGTGGGAAGGTTCCCTCTGAAGCATCAGGCTTGGGGTGGTCTCTAGGACTTGAACTGGTCCCAGTAAAGCCCTGCCAGCCCAGCACTGGGCTGTGGTGCCCCACAGCCTGCAAGGCAGCTGTATTATGCAGGACCAAGGTGCTGCAGCTGCACAGTGCTGCTGCCTGGGGGGGATGTGGGACCACCACCCCCAGCACCCCTTGGGGAGCCTTGGGGTGAGGACATTTTACCCAAACCATCCCATGCAGGGCTCCTGGCCCTCATCCACCTGCCCATTGCAGGGACAGGATTGTCCAGGGAGACTGTTTCAGGACATAAGGCTTTCCAGCCCCACATCCCCCCCTGCCCACGGCTCCTCTATGGGGTGGGGGGTGGTGGCTCGGGGAGCAGCCGGGCAGAGGATCTGCCTGAGGGCAGGCTGGTCATGGCGGCCCATCCACCGGAGCTGTTAGAGCTCCTTGTCCCAGCTGCTGGCAGCCGCCCCAGCCCCCGAAATGCCGGGGCAAGGGAGACGGTTGCTACGGGCAGTGAAAGCGAGGGGCTCACTGTGGGCTTTGTGCACAACACCCACCGGGCTCCGCTCGGGCTTTGCTTTCACAGCTCCGTTTCCAGGGAAACAAAAGCCCCAGTTTTCTTCCGAGAGCACAAAACTGGGTTTTTCCTTTCATCCTCCTCCCCCCACCCAGCGCTGGGTCCCACAGTCTGGGAGAAGAGGGGTCTCACCCTGGCACAGGGATGAAGGGGGGTGCAGAGCCCAGGCCATGCTCCCATATGTCCCCTCGGGGCAAGTGGGGTCCCCATGGGGGTTCGAGGGCAGTGGGGGCAGTGGGGGGGGCATCTCTCATGTGCCTGGTCCACGTAGCTCAGTCCTGAGCCTGGGCCAAGGGCGAACAAAGCTGGGCTTGTGCTGCGGCCCCGCGGGGCTGGATGGGTGGGGAGGGGGAGCGCGGGCGGGGGCAGGGGAGGTGCAGGCAGCACCATCACCATGGGCAGCACGTGGCCCCACAGCAGGCACAGCACCCCACAGGCTGGGCTGAACCCCAGGCCTGCTGCCCGGGCACCTGCCAGGCACAGGGCAAAGCCCTTGGGGGGGCGGGCAGGGGGCCACCCCCTGGGGACACAGAGCTGAGGGACCCCAGAAACAATGGCCACAGCCCCCGGGGGATATGGGGCAGGAGGCCACCCCAAAGGACACAGGGAGGGCAGGGGGACGCCAGCAGCAGGAGGGGGCAGGAGCACTGCAGCCCCCCCTCCAAATCCAGCCTGGCAGCAGGGCCCTGCAGCAGTTCTGGTACCTGACAGGGGCAAAGGAAGGTCCCGCAGCAACAATGGCCATAGATGGAGTCTCTGAGCTCGTCTTGGCACTCAGGCCAAGGAAACGAGGCATGCAGAGGTGGCTCCAGCCCCTCTTGGTGAGCATGACCACACAGATGGTGCTGCCTGGGGGACAGGGACTCCCGTCCTGGGCAGGGCTCTGAGGGACGGGTGGCAGTGATGGCGAGGAAGTAACGTGACTGCAGCCACACCCCCAACGCAAAATTGTTAATTTATTATTAGGAGGCAAAAAAAATTGTACAGTTACAAGAATCATTCCCCAACAGAGGTCAAATCTGAGACAAAATACCTTTTTAAAAAAAAAAGGGAGGAGTGGGGGGTGACAACACTTTACAAGTCATTAAATTAAAAAAAAAAACCAAAACAAAAAACAAAACAAAAAAAAAAGAAACCTCTCTTTGTGCAATTCTGCAAAAACAAGAACAGAAGATAAACCCCTGGCCTGACGCCCCAGAGCTGAGTGGGAAGAGGCTGAGAGGGGCCCTGCAGCCACCCCAGCCACCCCCACCCTGTGCCTCAGCCCTGCACTGGGACTGAACTGCCTCCCCCCTGCACACCCACCCTCCAGCGGCCCCCCCAGCACAGCTGAGTCCTCAAAAACTGGCCCCAAACAATCTGGCCGGGCCCCCAGGCTGCACCTGCAGAGCCCCAACAAATCATCACACGGCACAGATGGCCACAGCCTTCCTCACCCCCCAAAACCTCCCCTCATCCTCCCGCCACCTGCAGACAAGGACCCAACTGTGGTCCCCACAAGCCCTGCTGCCCCCTGCCCCACGGCTCCCATGCCCCCAGCCAGGGCAGCACAGCAGGAGGTGGCATGGGGAGTAGGGAAAGGGGAGCAGGGCACAGGGAGCAGGGAATAGGGAGCAGAGCACAGGGAGCAGAGCACAGGGAGTAGGGAATGGGAACACAGAACGGGGAGCAGGACACAGGCAACAGGCACAGGGAGCACCTCCCTGGCTCCAGTGAGCAGTGCTGAGGGTGCACAGATGCTCTGAATGTGTCTCCAGGTGCCTCCATGTGTCCCTCCCTCCCCAGCATCCCCAGGGGATGTCCCAGCCAGAGCAGAGCCAGCAGCCCCAGCCAGGCACAGGCGATGCCATTTGGCACATGGGGAGCCAGGGCAGCCACCCCAAGAGGCTACAGGGGGCTGAGCCAACTGTGGGGCAGCTGCATGGCAGGAGCCAACCCCCCACGCCCCCAGGGGCTGCTGGCATTGCTGGGCCCCCTGCACTGGCACCAGTCCCCCAGATCAGCCCACCCCGAGCATCCAGGCTGGGCAGTGGGCAGGATTTGGAACAGGCACAGGAGCAGGGGACATGTGGGGCAGGGGGACAAGTGGCCCTGGGCCCCAAGGAGGGGTTGGGGCAGTGGCACATCAGCCAGAGGCAAGGGGGGGAGGCTGATCACAGCGGCTTGTGACTAATCCCTGTCCCTTGGAGCCCAGGGGCAGCATCACCCCCTCCCTCAAACCCTGCCCATAGGACTGAAGCCCGAGGCAGGGCAAGGTGGGCACCTCCTGACACCCCCAGCGTGGTCTCTGCCTGGAGGTAGCAGCAGGACACGCAGGGAAGGGAAGATGGAGCCCCAGGGGACCTGCCTGCAGCTGGCACAGTCCCATCCCCAAGGGCTGCCTTCTGCTACCACCCTCCTCTTCCTCCCAGCGCTGACTCCCGGCCGGCCTCGGGGAGCCCCAGCTTTCCTACTGCTCACAGGGCCCAGTTTAGTAACAGCACTATCCCTTAAATTAAAAAATTAAAATATATATACATATATATATATACTGTATACACAGACAACAACAGAACAGTGCCAAAATGGAGGAAGAGAGGGAGAGAGGGGAAGGGAAGAGAGGAGAGGGGAGGAGAGGAGGGCAGTCGGACATTTTCTTTACAATAAAAACAAGGACTCTGCCCCAACATGAGCAGAGTCTGGGGTCCCCTAAAAATACCCATCTAGAGAGAGAGCTGGAGGGACAGAGCAGGAGAGAGGGGCATGGGCTTGTACAATGGCATCTTCCCGATCCGAGCCAAGCCCGCGGGATCTCAGCTTCGCCTGGACTTCGAGTGCTGGATAAGCCACTGTAGGGTGATGTCTGCAGAGGCAAGGGGACACTTACAGCCTCTCCCCCTGGCTGTCACCCCCTCCTGTACCAACACCTGGGCACAGGCTGTCCTGCCCTGCCACACCCCCAGCCCTCGGCACTCACCGATGTTGTCCTTTTCTTTGCAGGAGATGGAGTAGCAACAGATCTCTCGGTCCTGGATCGCGGAGAGGTTCCTGTGGGAGAGGAGCGAGTGCTGGCTGCAGACCCTGGGCTGTGGGGGGCAGCCCTTGGGGAGGGCTCCGAAACAGGGCACATTGAAGGAACAGAGGCTCCCCAGGAGCTGCATGTGTGTCAGGAGAGGGCACCAGCACTCCATGCCTGAGGGGCAGAGGTGGGCTGGGGGGGGGCTGGGTGATGGGGCAGGAGGGACCTGATCCCACAAGAGAGCCTGGCCACAAAATTTCACAGCTACCCCTCAAGCTCTGCAGCCAGACAGGGCAGGGAAGTTTTGGGAGTGGCACAGGGCTGGCAGCACAGGAGCTGCACGTGTGCCCACAGTCCAGGGGGTGCTCCAAGGGGTGGCTGGAGGGAGGAGTTGCTGTGAGTCAGCGCAGCATCCCAGATCCCCTCTGTGGGGATGGGCAGGAGCAGTATCAGAGGCCATATGCTGGCATGGCAAAGGGTGAAGGGACAGGAATGTGGATGGTGTCACACACCAGAGCAGGGTCCAACCTCCCGGCCCCCAGGGCTGTCAGGTGAGCAGTGCCTATGCCATGAGTGGTGCAGAGCCATGGGAGGGTGACCAGAGCAGCACCCCCGGGGAACACACCCCCAGTGCCCACCGTGATACCCCCATGGAGCCTGGTCCCACTGTCCCCAGCAGTACCCCTGGGGAGCCTGGTCCCACTGTCCCCAGCAGTACCCCTGGGGAGCCTGGTCCCACTGTCCCCAGGGGTACCCCCGGGGAGCCTGGTCCCACTGTCCCCAGGGGTACCCCCGGGGAGCCTGCTCCCACTGTCCCCAGCAGTACCCCTGGGGAGCCTGGTCCCACTGTCCCCAGCAGTACCCCTGGGGAGCCCAGCTCCACCGCCCAGCACCACGCTGTGCCAGGCCCACACGCCACCGTGTGGCACCCGGGACCCAGCCCTGGCACTGGTGGCTCCAGCTCCTCCTTGTCTCCACAAGGTGTCACCTCAGATGTCCTCAGCCACCCGTCTCTGGCAGCCCACCCCGGACACCACAATGTCACCCCAGATGGGTGACCGTGCTGGCGGGGACATGGCAGAACAAGGGGGTTCACACTGTGTCACAGCCCCACTGTGGCTGCCTGGGCCACCAGCAGACTCACATCTTCTCGATGAGCTCCTTCTCATCCAAGGCACCGGGCAGGTCCCGCTTGTTTCCCAGGACGAGGACCTACAGGGACAGGGGACACCTGAAGCTCCCGGTTGCCAGACCAGGCAGGAACCTGCTTCTGCCACCCAGAAGCAGAGTCTGCTTGTGATTCAAGACAGCCCTAACCATTCCACCAGGATGTCCCAGCTGGAGAAACCCCCTTCAGCAGCAATCAGGAGGCAGAGCACTTCAATTAACTGCCTTAATTATCCTGTGTACAGCATCTCCTGTGCATTCTCTACTCCCAGCGTGGAGATGGCCCCATAGCAAATCCTCCCTGAAGGGCACCAGCATCCGTTGTGCCATGTAGGACATTCTCCCAGGAGCCTCTTGCTGTCTTTGAGCAAAAAGTCAAGTGCCATGGCTAAACCTGACGTTACCAGCACGAGCGAGCTGTGGGTGCCGGGCAGAACCCGCTCCGCAGGCAGCCAGCGCCAACCAGCACCGGCTGCTTGCGCCATCCACTGATCCCTCCTGATTTCAAGGCTGTTCACATCCTCAAAGGCATTCTCAGACCGTGCAAGGAAAAAAACCACCCGGCAGGACTGGTTTGTTCCTCCGGAGCGCCCACACGACTGTCACCTGACAGGGGCAGTGCCGAGGCTGCATGTGCAGGGTGAGCTGGGGCTCTGCAGCAACACAGGATGCAGCACCTTCAATCCCGAGGCTCATTCTCCCAGAGGAGAGCATTCAGAGGGCTACAACTGCAGCCTGGTATGTCAGGAGCTTAATTTAGCTGGCAGCGGACGTTTGGGATCTGTGGCGAGTTCCTCAATTAGCTCCTTTCAAAGGAGGCTGGTTTGGGATGCTCTGTGCACATCCCACCCTGGCACGTGCAGCATGCCTCATGCTGTGCCACGTCCCCACCTCCTGCACATGTCACAGCCCAGGAGCCACTCTCCCAGGAGACGGGACCTTAATGTCACACCATAAATTAGGCACGAGAGGACAGATTGAATACATGGGGGTCTGGTCTGTGCTCCCTGCCCTAAAGCTCTGTTGCTTGGCCTAGCTCTGGCCTAGAAAGCTCCCTCAGGAGTGCAGCAGGGAAGGGACCCCCCCCAACAAAGGGGATCCCTGCCCTGAATCTGCTCTGCAAGCCCTGGCAGTCCCCAGCCTCAGGATGATGAGTGGCTGAGGGCACCGACTGAGGCAGCAGCTCACCGGGATGCCCTGGAGCTGCGGCTTATCCAGCAGGTTGTGCAGTTCGTTCTTGGAGGCCTCTATCTTCTCCTGGTCAGCAGCATCCACCATGTACCTGCAAGGGAAGGGACACCCCTGAGCACAGGTGCCCAGGTCCCCATGCCTTGGTGCTGTGCCCGAGGTCTGTGCCACCCCCAAATCTCCTCCCATGGCAGCTCACTGCCCCCACTGGAGACTGGGCCATGGAGGTAGTGGATAACAGGATCCTCCTGCCAGGACCCCTCTTCCCAAGGATGGCTGTGGGGCTGAGAGTCCCTCATGTCTCCCAGAGGAGAGGAGGACCACCCTGTCCCCATCCCTGCATGTGTCCACCTGCTGACAGCAGGGACACTCTGGGCAAGGGAAGCCTGGGCAGGAGAAGCTGCAGGACACGTGTTGTCCCCAAGCACCCAGTGAAGCTCATGTGCACATGGCAGCTCCCACGGAGACACCCAGGACAGAGGACAAGTGGAGAAGGCAAAAGGAGCTGATGATGGAGAGGAGACGTTGACCCAAGAGGGGGAAGGACCTGATCATCCCATCAGTGGGGTAATCTTGGGAGGGGCCACAGAGAAAATGGATGTGAAGCTAGCAGTCAGCAATGCTGCTCTGAGCAGACAGGGAGATTTAGGGAAGGATTTCGCTCTTATGGGCTGACACTCATCCTGCAAAGGATATTAGAGAAAATTTGTTCCCTGGAAGGGTGGTCAGGCACTGGAACAGGCTGCCCAGGGCAGTGGTGGAGTCACCACCCCTGGAAGGGTTCAAAAACCATCTGGGGACATGGTTTAGTGGTGACCATGGCTGTGCTGGGTTAACGATGGGACCTGATGGTCTTAAGAGGCCTTTTCCAACCTTAATGATTCCATGATAACTCAGTGGTTCTAACTCCTGACACAGGTGTCCGGCTCCACCAGCAAAGGCATCGCAGCTCCCCTGGCAGCCAGCCCAGTATCCTGGGGGGGGCTGTGCCCCCACCCACTGGTGAGCTCAGCAGCAGTGTGTGGGTGACAGTGGAGCTCTGGCTCCCAGGATACTCACACGATGGCACTCACTCCACGGCAGTATCGCTCCCACATGCTGCGGAACCGTGGCTGGCCACCAATGTCCCAGAGCTGTGACAGGGAGATCGGGGTTACTCCGGTGTCCTGTCCATCCCCCCAGTGCCCCAAGTACCCCAGTCCTGCCCACGACCATGTGGCCACCCAGGGCATTTTGTCCAAACCCACCCCCATCCCGTCCTCTTCAGCTCAAACCTGAGGAGGAGGCTCCCGGCTCGGTAAGGCAAGGAGACACCTCAGGAAGGGCAGCTGTAGGATGCTGAACCCCCCTGTGGTATGCTTCTGCTGGCATACAGGGACCCCCTGGCCCAAGCTGGGTGCTCTTCCCCATGTCCACCACACCTCCTGGTCTATCCCTGAGGCATTTCCCATTTCAGAACACTCAGCACACTCTCAAAAGTGTTCCTGCAGCAGCCTGAGATCCCCAGCCATCTTTTCAAGCATGTCTCACAGCTATTTCCCAGTTTAACTCCAGGCCCTTGAAAGATCCAGAAGGGGTAGAACCTTCCTCTCCCTTTGCTTCCGAGGCAGAGACCACCACTTGAAGCCATGACCTGTTTATTCCAGCACTCCCACCCTCAGCAAGGTGACCACATCCATGAGTCCCCACCAACAAGCCAGAAGTATAAGGAAACCTCCAGCACTGCAGCCTGGACTGGCTCTTACTGCACAAGTCTGAATCTCCCACATCTCACCACCTCTTCTGGTGGTTACCTGCAGGACCCTGACAGGGCAGATGGTGGAATCACAGTCCCTGGAAGCGTTCAAAAAACATGTGGATGTGGCACTTGGGGACATGGTTCAGTGGTGAACATGACTACCATGTCATGGGGGGAACAGCTTAGAGGAATTTTCCAACCTTAACGATCCTGGGATTCCATTCTGTGATTCCCAGCTGCAGTTGCAGTCCCTGGAATCCTTCAAAGTCCTGCGGAAGAGCCACCAATCTCCCTTCCCTCCACCTTTGGTCCCAGTAGCCCTAACCAGCAGTAACACCTGCATCTTACCTTTATGGTAACATTCCCCTTGGTGATCTTCCTCATGTTGAAGCCAACCGTCGGGATCATGTCTTCGTTGAACTGTCCTGACTGTGAGGAACAAGGTGAGACAGTGTTAGGGGGCAGAGGAACATGGCCAGCCAGCACACCCCAGCAGGGCAGCCAGGCTGGCAGCCTGCCTGGGATAACCCCAAAGGCTCTGCCAGCCCCACCCCGGGCACAGCACAACCTCCAGGTCCATGCCAGGAGCACAGAGCCCAGAGACAGGACACTGCCAGGTGGGAATGGTGTTTATCCTGGTTCCAGCCCAGATCAGCGGGATGGGGAACGGCCAAGACATCTTGTTATTTGATACCACCTAAGATCATTGCCATGGGCAAGGAAAAGGGACTCTTGCTTGCTTCCAAGAAGGGCATTCCTTTCCTGTCCCTTTCCTGTAGGGAGAAAGTGTGGTGGGGGAGGGAAGTCATCCACCATTGTTTCATTGTCCCGGGCTTGGTGAGCATTTTGCATGTTAATCACCCTCTCTTTGTACACTTTTGTTATTAGTATTGTTGCTGCTACTGGTCGTTTTCTTATCTCACTGCTGTTACCAGTAAATTGTTCTTATCTCAACCCCTGATCTTTGCCTTTTGCCTTCCAGTTGGAGAGGGAGGGGGAAGCAAGTGGTGGGAGCACTAAACTGGGGGAACACCATTCCCAAACCGGGACACTTCAGCTGCTGCAAGGGGCACAGGTGCCCTGGGTGCCGGTGCAGCCCCCAGCCCTGCAGTGAGCTCCCAACCTCAGCCCCAGACACACTGTTGTCCCAGGGGTCAGGGTCAGGAGACAGGAGCTGCCACAGCCCTTCACCTGCTGCCTCCAGCAGCCTCCTTGGGACTCAAATCAGGTTTATTGCCTGTAAAAGCATCCGGGAGGCCACGGTGTGGAATGCTGGGGAGCCAACGGGGAAGAGGGTTTGCTAACCAGGTTAACACAGACCTGGGGATTTTGGCCATCAGTGCCAGAAACTTGCAGGAACCACCAACCATGGCCAAATTCATCCTAGCAGCTCTTAAAACCTCAGTTTCTTGAGGGCTTTTCTGGCTTTTCTCTTAGTTAACACGAACCTCGAAACGGGAAGGCAATTTATGCTATTTTCTGATAAGCAGATTTTTGAGCCAACGGCTCCTCCAGACCCACATCACCAGGTCCCCAGGGTTTTCCTGACCTCTTCCAATGTCTCTGCAAAACACACCACTTCCCTTTTTCATTTCCCTTTTGCATCCAACAGCAAAACCCAGCAGCCAAGGGGTGTCCAGGCCACACTGCACCCAGAAACCACCGTGGGGAATGGCAGGGAAGGGTGCAGGGAGAGGAGGGGAAGCAGGCAGAGATCCGCAGGGGATGTCTCCTGTGGACTGAGGTTCAATACACAACTTGGCTTTATGAAATTAAGAAATTCACAGGCTTTGATCGGCAGACACGGAGAGCAATTGCTGAAGAGCTCTAGGAAGCTGCAGGCACCTCCCTCAGGGATCCCAGACCACATCATGGCATCTGCTGTCTGTGCAAAAGCCATCCAAGACATAGTTCGGGCAGACAGAAGCTTATTCCAGAAGGGATGGGCTGCAGGAGCCAGGAGACACCTCCTCTTTGGGGGAGTGAGGCACAGCCTTACCCCCTGCCCCAAATCCTCTCCCCCCTGCAGCACCGGTCTCCAGGGGCCAAAGGACCAACAAAAAACCGCTTGAGCTGTCCAAAACAGGCTGGGATCGTGACACATTGTGGTCCAGGATGGCCTGCCTGTGGTCCCTGCTGTCCCAGCACCCACAAAAGCATCTTCAATGTGCTGCAACGTGCTCAGGTCCTCCTGCATCAGCTGCTCTCTGAAAGCAATTCTCAGTGGTGGAAACACAGTGTCCCCTCTTTCCTCTCCAACTATCCCTGATGGTGGCACCTTCGGCACATCTTCAGCTCCCTGCAGGGTCCATCTATCCACAGCTCCACTGCCAGGAAAGCAGAGACCATCTAGCTGGAGACATGCAAAAGCTTCACTGGACACACGCTTGCCCCCCCAAATTTTGGTTATGCAACGGACACGGCACTCATGCTGACCCTGGAGATGATACCAAGCCACACCAATCACTTGGGAATGCAATTCCACTGGGATGCACAAAAATCCTTGCAGGCAAGATGGATTTCGTGGCCACAACTGGCAGATCAGGTCTTTACAGGCTCCAGTTCATTGCTGATTTTGCCAGGGTTCCCCAGCACTCTGCCCAAACCACTCTGCCTCGCTGCCCTGCCTGGAAGGCAAGTGACCCAACACTTCCCAGTTGAGTTACTGGGAGAGATGGCCAGGATTCAGCTTTTGCAGGGGCAAGCAGTCCCCCCAGCTCATGATGAGCCCCATCCCCTGCCACAAGCACAGGGACACCACATCACTTGCCACTTCAGCCATCATCCCCTGCTCAGCCAGCAGCCAGGCCCTCGGCTCGCTGGCACATGCAAAGAGGTCACCTCAGCCTCCAACTGCAGCCACCAGCTCTGGTGAGCAGCGTGCAGGGTGGACAGGTCCTGCTCTTCACCATGGTCTCCATGGGGCAGAGGGAGGAGCCCAAAGCACCTCAGGTTGGGTGTCTCCCACCAGTGCCTGGACAATTCCCAAAACTGCCCAGCCTGGCACTCCTGCAGGATCTCCTGCCATGGAGCACTTGAGACCCTGACAAACCCTGTCCAAGCTCCAACCCAGGGGGAAACGTGGGTGGGCAGTTTCTCACCTGTAACCTCCACATCCATCCTCTTCAGCTGGCCCTGTGCCAGTGCAGGGTGGGAGTGCCTGGCAGCCTGAGCTGGGCAGTTTTGGGACCTTGCTTGGTCTTTCATTGCTCTTCCAGCTCTTCTCCAAGAGCTAAACCAGCCCAGCTCCACCACACAGGCTCCCATCCTTCAGCACATCTCTATCAGCCAACAGACACCTGACACTGAGCACCCCATTCAGACAGGAAAAAGCCAAATTCAAGCCAAGCCTCTACCCTTTGACAGTGGGTTTACAGCTCTCTGGGGCTCTGAGTACCACAGGGCACCTATGGCACAGAGATCCATGCCCCTGCAGAAGGCACTGGAGGGGACAGGACTGAGAACTGAGAAAAGGGGCTGCCACCTGGGCCAGGCAGGATGGAGCTACCCCAGGGGTTGGCAGCAAGAAGGAAGTGCCACATGGGTCCAAGAGACA
>NW_016690270.1:1220390-1222338 GCF_001604755.1 Lepidothrix coronata | reverse complement strand
ACAATCCCAACTCTTGCCCCAAATCCTCAGCATGCTCTGATTTCAAAAACTTCACGCAGAAGGATCCTATTGAAGGGGCCTGTGTTGGGCAGCCCCCACCACTGCAGGCAGCAGCCCCAGCTGGGCAAGCAGGGTGCTGTGGGACAGGGATGGGCCCCTCCATCCCGGGCAGATGGTCTCACCACCACCACCACTACCTTCATTACCACACATGGTCTGCAGAGCTCCACAGCACCCCTCAGCTTGGAGATCCAGCATCCCAGGCCATGAGCATGGTGGGAAACCCACAGGCCCCTCCTGGCACTGCTCCCTGCAGTGCTACTGCATCTGAAACAGGCTGTGCTGCCCTCCCTGACACCACAGGCCCCATCTCCAGGGCACTGGGTATCTCAAGAGCAAAAATGGGATCTGGGGACAGCAACCAGGCCATGCATGTGCTGACTCTAGAGCCCAAGTGACACTGGCATGGCCAACACTGCTGTAAGCCCACCTGAGCCAGGCAGGACGATCCATCCCACTCCCTGCAATGCAGCTAATGCACATATTTATTTTTTTTTAAGAGCACAGTATCACTGAAGCTCAGGGTTTTTTTTTTCCATAAAAATTAGGTTCCTCAGATGAAAGGGAAAATCCTTGGGCTGCTTTTGCTTCTTCAGCACTGCATCAGAGCCCAAAGTATGCTGGACAGCAGCGCTGAGGCTGCGCTGACCCAACTCTCTGTGAGATGCTCCCAGCAGCTCCCCAAGGACAGGCAGCACAGCCCCAACTCTGAGGGGAAGTCAGCAGCTCTGTGTAAGATTTGCAGTAACATCTGGTCCCACCTCTGTCCACAGAGACCCCACAAATGCCTATAACTCTATCAGTTGCTGCCCTTGTTCAGATGTCTCTGCAGTGGGGCAGCATCTGGACAGAGGTGGTGGCCACACTGGTGACTCAGCTTGCTGCTGGCCTAGATTTTGGGGTGCTGGACATGTGCAGCCCCCACTGGCATCAGCACTACTTGATGGTAGCACAGAGTCTGTTACAGAAACTCTGGAGAACTGGCTGGATGGTCCCAGTGTTGTGGTCCACGGCTCAGTGTCGAGGTGGAGGCCAGTGATGAGTGGTGTTCCTCAGCAGTGGGTGTTGGGACCAGCACTGTTTTAGAACAGAATCACAGAATGGTTTGGGTTGGAAGGGACCTTAAACACCATCCCATTCCTCCCCCTGCCATGGGCAGGGACACCTTCCACTAGACCCAGTTGCTCCAAGCCCCGTCCAATCTGGTCTTGGACACTTCCAGGGATGGGGCAGCCACAGCTCCTCTGGGCAGCAGAGATGTCACCATCAGACCATCCCATGACAGAATGTCATATCTCTGTCGGTGGTATGGACAGTGGGATCAAGGTGCTGAGGACACTGAGCTGTGTGGTGCAGTTGACATGCTGGAGGGAAGGGGGGGCATCCTGGACCTGGACAGGCCTCAGAAGTGGGTCTGTGCAAACCTTGTGGAGTTCAAAAAGGCCAAGTGGAAGATCCAGCACCTGTGTCAGGGCAATCCCAAGCATAAATCCAGTCTGGGCGGAGAAAGGCTGGAGAGCAGCCTCAAAGAGAAGGACTTGGGGGTGCTGGCAGATGAAAAGCTTAACATGCCCCAACCATGTGTGCTGATGCCCAGAAACCCCTGTGTGCTGGGGTGATCCCACAGCATGGGCAGCAGGGGAGGGTGGGATTCTGCCCCTCTGCCCCACTCAGGTGAGATCCCACTTACAGACCTGCCTCCAGCTCTGGGGTCCCAGCATCAGAAGGATGTGGAGCTGCTGGAGCAAGTCCATAGGAAGCCACAGAGATGCTCTGAGGGCTGGAGCCCCTCTGCTCTGGAGAGCTGTTCAGCTCGGAGAAGAAAAGGCTCTGGGGAGACCTTAGAGCCCCTTCCAGTACCTAAAAGTGGCTTCTAAGAAAGATGGGG
>NW_016690270.1:1216294-1219421 GCF_001604755.1 Lepidothrix coronata | reverse complement strand
TGATGTGGTTTCACAGAAATGGCTGAGGTTGAAAGGAACCACAGTGGGTCATCTGGTTCAGCCTCTCTGCTCAAGCAGGATCATCCCAGAGCACGTGGCAAAGGATTGCATCCAGACTCCACACTCACTCTGGGCAGCCTTTTCAGTGCTCGGTCACCCATGCAGCAAAGAAGTTCTTCCTCATGTTCAGGTAGAACTTCCTGTGCGTCAGTTCCTGCTTGTTGCCTCTTGTCCTATTGCTGAGCACCATCGAGCAGAGCCTGGTCCATCCTCTGACAGCTCCCTGCAGACACTGACAGACTGGATAAGGTCCCCTCTCAGATGTCTCTTCTCAAAGCTGACCAAGCCCAGCTCCCTCAGCCTGTCCTTGTAAGAGAGACGCTCCAGTCCCTTCAGCATCTTCGCAGCCTCCTCTGAACTCGCTCTAGGAGCTCCATGTTTCCCCTTGCAGCACTGATCTGAATCACTTCCTGAGCAGGGCTAAAGCACAGGACGGTGCCCCAGACCCCCCATCACCCAGGACCGACACCCCAGCACCTGTGGCTCAGCTCCCCTGGAAGGCTCTAGCACAGGTAGAACATGTGTGGTGTTAAAAAGCAGCAACACACTCTTTTGTTCTAATCATGGCCTGCACTAACAGGTTTTGGGCCCCAGCACCTCCTGAGGAGCTCTCAACACCCTCGAGTCACCCTCGTCACCACCAGACTGGGGAAAAGGCAGCTAAAAGCCCACTGGCTTCAGGTTAAACAAAGACCGGGCGTGTTTACAGCATTCACCCCTCCTTGCAGGCAAAACTTCGAAAGTCTCAGCTCCCAAGAGCCAGGAAAAGAAAAAATAAGCCCTGGAAAATGAAGGTCCCCAGGCAGGTGACCCAGGAGGAGTCAGCCCCCGGATCGTCACTGCCTTCAGCAAAACCCTCGCCTGGCACGACCACAGCTCTGACTGCTGGAGGGAACCACCCACCTTCCAGGCAACCAGAGTCCATTTTTCAGTCAGGTGCAGCTAAAAATCCTGGAACACAAGGACAGTGCCAACCCCCCCGGAGCAGCTCCAGCCCCAGCATCGCTCTGAGGGAAGGGGAGCACCTCTTGCACCCACAGAGATGTCTTGTGAGATCTCTCCAACAACGCCAAAATCCCACACTTCTCAGTTCAGGCTCTTCCCCTCCCCAAAGCCCAAATTACAGCCCAAAGCACAAATCACAGCTATTTCCCCTTCCAACACCCCCATTGCGACACCCTAAAGCCAGGCACCTCCAACCCTGCTCAGGCAGTTCCTGTCGAGTCGGCATTTTCTGTGTCACGCTGCTACTTCACTGTCCCCAATACCTTCTTTTCAGGACGTTTTCTCAAGGGCCGATGCCCCTTTTTGTGTGCATGTGCCACAAAACATGAACTTTCCAAATTAACCGAGCTCAGCCACTAAGCCTGACTGCCCTGCAAGGGTGTCAAACCCCCCACCACAGACCTGTTACACCGGCAGGCCACGGTGCCAGCTCCAGCCACCTCAAGAGCTCCTGTAATTCCTCGAAGTCCCTTAGCCAGCAATCCTGGCTAAGCAGTGAGAGTCCTGGTGCACGGGTCTTCCAGGTGGGGTTTTGCCCACAGTAAAACTGCCTGCAACAAGGTGTTTACTTGCAGGAGCAAACCCCACGAAGCCCACGCTGAGCCCTGTCTGTGGATGCAGCTGGGTGAGGAGGAGGCACGTGGGGAACAGGGAGCTGGGCAAGATGAGGACCAAAGCAGCAGGAGCCTGGAGCACCAAGTGGTGACTTCCAGCAAAACAGCTCGAGACCTGGAGTGCCATCATCTCCAGGGTGAAAAAAGCACTTTGGAGTGTCCTTCCTCTGCCCCCAGACACTTCAGGAAGGACATTTTTGTCCCTCAGCACCTGGCACCAACAGAAACCTCCTGAAGAGCACAGCTCCAGTGCAAAGAAGCCTCCAAACAGGCTGAAAATCCCCTCTGACAGCCCAGCACCTTCCAGCACACTGAGCGAGCAGCAATAATTTCCTGTGCTTTTGAGCCATGGCACCGAGCAAGCAAAGTGCAGGGACAAGGAGGGCAGTAGAGCAGCCAGGGCAGCTGGAAGATCCACATCCTCCTCCCTCCATGAAACCCTGCAGGAGCGACAGCCCAAACCTGACCCTTCGGGATCCGCCCACCTCGCAGCATCACATCTGGAGAGGGCGAGAGCAACCCAAAAAGCAAGAGGGAAAACTCCACCAAGCATCACCACGGGTGAAACCACACCCTGGGCTCTGGGATCCCGCTCCTGATCTGCGGCCGGATCCAGGGACCCCGTGGACGAGGCAGCACAGTGGGGAGAGGCCGGGGTCGGAGGGGCCCGAGGCGGGTGTCACTGCTGGGGTGTGGAGCGTGTGCTGCTGCAGCAGCACCCGGCACCCACGGGACACTGCTGCCGGTGGGTGCTGCCCGAGGAAGGTCTCCAGGCAAACACCTCCTACACCGGCCCCTGGGCAACGAAAGCTGGTGGCACAGAGCCCAGCAGGGTCATCGCCAGGCCCCCCACCTGCGCGTCCCGGCAGTGGCAGGGACGATGACAAAGCTCCTGCTGCAACCCGTACGAGGGCAGGAGCTTCCCGGCTCCCAGGGCCGAGGCTCCCGCAATCCTGGGCGGCGGCAGCGCCCACCCAGGGCACCAGAACCGGCTGCTGCCCACCGGCAGAGCCCCGGCCAGGAAGGGCAGGGGTGTTCCGTGATTCCTCCCCAGGGCCTGCTCCGGCTGCGGCTCCAAGAGCCGCGCTTGGTTCCGGGGATGTGGGGACCAAACGCTGGGGTTTGCCTGGACCCCTCCCGATGCTGCTGGATCTGCAGCCTGCACCCCACACTGCACCCCGCACCCCAGAGTGTGCCCCACTGCCTGCAACTCGCACCCCACCCCACCCTGCACCCCACTGCCCAAATGCATCTCCAGGCTGGGGTGTGATAGGGCGGAGCCATTCGGGGGAGCACCCAAGGGGTGTAACTGGGGGGCTGCAATGGGGGGTGCAAGGGGGGGCAGTGGGGGGATGCAATGGGTGAGGTGCAATGAGGGATGCAATGGGAGGGTGCAATGGGTGAGGTGCAATGAGGGATGCAATGGGAGGGTGCAATGGGTGAGGTGC
>NW_016690270.1:1171620-1215187 GCF_001604755.1 Lepidothrix coronata | reverse complement strand
CTCTGGGATACCCGGGACACCCCGGGATGCCTTGGGACACCCTGGGATACCCGGGACACCCCGGGATGCCCTGGGACACCCTGGGATACCCGGGACACCCCGGGATGCCCTGTGACACCCTGTGACACCTCGGGACATCCTGGGGCACGCCGGACCCCCCGGGACACCCCCGGACACCCCGGAGTACCTGGAGACACCCGGGACAGCCCGGCCATCCCGGGCGCAATGTGCAGAGGGTGCTGGGGGCACAGCGGTGCTGAGTGGGGTACTGAAGGTGGGGGGTGTGCAGGGTGCACGGGGTGCAGAGGTGCTGGGGCACTGCGGTGCCGGGGGCAGGGATGGCTGGGGGCAGGCTGCAGGGGTACTGGGGGTACTGGTGCGTTAGGGGTGCAGGGGATGTGGGCAGTGCTAGGTGGGGGAGATGCAGGGCACAGGGGTGAAGGAGTTCGGGGTGCAGTGGTGCTGGGGTTGCAAAAGTCCTGGGGTACTGAGGGTGCAGGGATGCAGGGTGTGATCAGTGTAGGAGAACTGGGGGTGCGGGGGACCTGGGGGTGCTGGGGTGTGGGGTGTACAGGGGTCGATAGAAATGCTTGGTGTCAGAAGCAGGGTGGGGAGTGTGGGGTGCAGTGGGTGCCAGGAGCCCCGAGCAATGTCCCAGGAGCTGATGAGCAAATTTCCACCTGGAGAACGAGACACAGCCCAAAGGCACAGAGGGCTTCCTCGAAGGATGTTCCTGTGAGACCTTTATCCAGCCTGCTGCCACAGCAGTCTGTAGCCATCAGGTTGGGCCCTGCAGCCTTAAAACCCCCTTGTTTTCCCCCTGCTCAGCTCTGCTGGGTTGGGGGGCACACGGAGCTGCTCCGGGTGCCTGTTCTGGCCACGCCTTCACTCTGCTGTGCCCTCCCATGCCCTGCTCAGGGCAGGTGCTGCCTGGCTGTGCCGTGCCAACAGGGCTCTCCATCCAGGTGGGATTTGAGCCAGTCCTAAAGTGAGGACTGACACACAGGGCCATTTGCAATTCCCTTATGCTGGACGCTTTATTCCAGCAGTGGCTGGGGAGAGCCCATGTGCTTATGCTCCCACGAGAGACAAGGATACTGAATCCACTGCTAAAGCTGCCTGAGACAAACATGTATGCACAGAAAATAGGGAAACTGAGATGGGGTTGGATTCAACTCATACAGAATATCTCAACCCCTGACAAGTAATGGTGGGAGGGAGTTTCCACCATGTGCTGCAAGTCACTGGGAAGCTGCCTTTGTTTTTGGAGGCAGAAACCATTTTGCTTTCGGAGCTGCTGCAGCGTGCTCAGGATCCCCATGCTCTCAAAGGGAGGCCTGAGGAAGCAGGAACCTCATTGCTTTCTGTAATTACCCCATCATAGCTCCTCCTCATACCAGTGAAAAATTCTTTGTCCCCCAGTTCTTGCATGTAATTTCTGATTTAGGATATTTTTTTTCATAGAATCACAGAATCGTTCAAGTTGGAAAAGACCTTTAAGATCATCGAGTCCAACTGTTACCCCAGCATTGCCGTGGTCACCAGTAAACCACGTCCCCAAGTCACCATCCTCCAGGAATGGTGACTCTACCACTGCCCTGGGCAGCCTGGGCCACTGCCTGACTGCCCCTTCAGGGAAGAAATTTTCCCAATATCCAACCTGAACCTCCCCTGCTGCAAACTGAGGCCACTTCCTCTTGTCCTGTCCCTCGTTCCCTGGGAGCAGAGTCTGACCCCCACCTCCCTCCACCCTCCTGTCAGGGAGTTGCAGAGAGCAAGAAGATCCCCTTCCACTCCTTCTCTGGACACACTCCAGCACCACAATGTCTTTTCTGTCACGAGGGCCCAAAACTGCACACAGGATTTGAGGTGGGGCCTCATGAATACAGGGGGAAAACAGATTTTTGTTTAACATTCCAGCCCAGGGAATGTCCCTACACCAGTTTGGGGCTTCCCCCCCAGCATTCCTGTAGCACTGGAGTTGTTAGCAGAGATTGCCCATGGACAGCAGGGGTGTTCCTGCAGTCCCTGATACAGAAACTGCCCATCCAGTGCTCAAACCAAACCCACCCCTCACAGCAGAGACGACAGCTGGGCCAGACTAACCCCATGCTAGGAGAGACACAAGAAAATGAGCAACATCGACCCTTTTCATGCACTATCCTTGCTCCACCCACCCTATTTACCTTATCCCCAGCAAGGGGAGGGTCTCACAGCAGCCCTGACAGGTTTGGGGACATCTGGCTGTTTCCCACTGCTTTGAACCAGGGTCCCAAGCTCTGCTCCTTGCAGGGGAGCTGTGGTGGCCCACATGGAGATGCATCCCCAAGGCTGCACCCCTGCAGCTCTGTCCCCCATTGTCACCCCATGGTCTCCATGCTAGGAGTTTGGGACTGGGCAGAGTCTTGTGCAAGGCTCCAGGGCCTCTCCAGACAAGAGCATGTTTGACATTCCCAGGAGGTTTTGATGTGGTTGCCCAATCAAGTTCCTTAAGGAAAATGAATGGTCAGGGCTGTGATGGGTGATGGGTGGCTTATCCTCCTGTTCCCTGATTCAGAGTTTAACCCCTGGGCTACTGAGGACCAGCACAAACAGATGTCATGTCCCACAGTGTCCCTGGTGCTCCCACCCATCCCTCTGCTGCTGGGTGGGCCTCATCCTCTGTTGGGTTCCACCTTCTGCAGCTGCTCTCACAGGGCCTCCCTGACCTCCTGGGACCCCAGTGCTGCCCTGGAAGTGTCAAAATGTACCCTGCAATGTCTCTTTTTTAGGTGATGGCTTGATTAGTGATTACTTGGAGTCCACGGATGCTGTTGGAGACTCACCTCTCCAGGGAAGGCAATTGGGAATCACTTGCAAACTGCAGATGCATTTGGGAATCTCCCCTGCTTGGGAGAGGGGAGGTTCAGATATTAGGGAAAATATTAAGGATATTAGGGATAATTTCTTCCCTGGAAGGGTGGTCAGGCACTGGCACGGGTTGCCCAGGGTGGTGGTGGAGTCACCATCCCTGGAGGTGTTCAAGAAATGACTGAACATGGCACTTCGTGATACAGTTTAGTGGGCACAATGGGATTCAGTAAAAGGTTGGATTTGATGATCTTGGAGGTCTTTTCCAACCTTAATGATTCCATGATTCTACCTTAGGGCAGTTGAGAAGGTGTTGGCTGAAGGTGGAGAGAAAAACAAGCCATGGAACAACGGTAGCTGACTGTGCACCTGTTGTACTAACCCATCAAGGTGTGTCTTTAGCAAGAAGAGCCTCATGGTGTGTGTTTGGAGCAAGCCCAGCCCTGTTCACAGACGATGCACAGCCAGGACAGAGGCTCCATTTATTTCAGGGTAATTCTACCAGCGCTGCATCTAACAGAGCGAACACCTCTGTGCAGGTAAAAGGCAAACTGCGCTCCCAGCGCTCCCCAGGCATGCAGCTCCTCTGCACAGCTTGCTCTTCTGGTTCAGGATCTTGCACCTCTCAAAAGCCAAAGCTTCTTTCCTCGGGTGAAATCTGCCTCGAGGCAGCAGCAACAGCCACCTCGAGCACCCAGTGCACCCCTCACGTGAACCCACCACACCTTGCTCGTCCCCAGGGTCCAAGGCCACAGTCCCCGTGGGTTTCCTCAGCTGTGTTCATCCCGAGGGATGTTTGTGCTGCTTTTCTGTGGCCTGGCAGCATCAGGAGAGGTTTTGGTGGAGGTGTCCCCGAGGCTGGTGCAGGAGAGGTTGGAGTGGGGAGCTAGAAGCCTGGTGGGAGCCCTGTGCTAGTGGCCTCCAGCCTCTGGCAGCTGGGAAGCGTAGAGAGCTAGAGTGTGATGGAGGAACTGGTACTGCTCACTCGTCTGGATCATCCCACCTCTGCAAGGGAAAGGCAGGGCCCACTGACACTTAACCAAACCCAGAACTCCATTCTGCTCCTGGGGCACAATATTCCTGCATCACCAACCATGTGATGCCTCTGAAACAGGCACCAGAGCTGCCCAAAGAGTACAGGGGCTCAGAAGCATTGCTGGGCTGTTCAAAATGAGATTAGAAATTATTTGGCTCTAGTATTTACCAGTACTTCTTGAAAAGTGGCCAGACGGAGTGTTTCTGGATTTAATGGCTGAGCTGGAAGGGAAGGAGCAGATGGCTGCCAGATTCAGAGCCCCTCTCCTGTCCCTCATATCCTCAGGTCAGATCTCAGCAGAACCAGCCTGGCACTGGGAATTGTTTGCTTTCCACACATCTGCATCCTCCAGCAACCCTTCTGGTTTCCACCAAAAATAGTCCCTGTGCCCCCTTGGGATGCCCATGCCCACGCCCCTCCCACATCCCTCCTCCCAGGCTTGGCACCCAGCAGGACCCTCCAAGGAGCCTCCTGCTCTGAGCACCCACCTGTCTATGCGGAGATGGCACACGATTCCCAGGATATCCACCTCCCCCTTGTCCTTCAGCTGCTGGCAGCCCATCCTGGTGGCGATGAAGCAGCCTGTGCGGCCGATGCCTGCGCTGCAGGACAGACAGAGCTGTGCTGAGCACCGACAGCATCCACTGCACGGACCTCAATCTGCCTGAGCTGGATGCACTCCTGGATTGGTTTGCTGGAGGGATGCTGGGGCCCCAGTCCCAGCTGCCAGACCAACCTCCTTAGCCAGGCACCAAAAGGCATGGGCTGGGGGCACTCTGCCAATGGCAAGGGGGTCTTGCTGTGTTGCACGGCATGGCTGAGGCTGCTCTGGAAGCACAAAACCAGCCCATGTCCCGTCCCTGCACTGTGCAGGGGGTTCTGCAGCCCCTTCCCCTCCCAGCTGGGCTCTGACCTCAGCACCCAGCAGTTAGCACCCAGCCTGCAGCTGCACATGATGAGTGTGTTCCACAGGGACAATCAGGTGCTCTGCTCTGCTGTCCCCAAATTCACTTAGCAGGGGGAGAAAATAGGCAGAGGCCACCTCCTGCAGGAGGGCTGCCCTGAAACACAGCTCCACAACCAAGCTACAGGCCATGCTCAGTGGCAGAGTGAGCAGGAATCAGTCACGGAATGGGTCAGGTTGGAAGGGATCACCCAGGGGTCAAGCAGGGTCTTCCAGAGCCAGAGCTGTGGATGTACCGTGGGGCTGGGTCCCAGCTGCAGACCTCTCCTGCAGCCTGCTGTCCATGGACCCAGGTGCAGGATGTGCCAGGCTAATGCCTCCATAGTGGTGCCAGGACAGGGCGTGCTGGTTGACAACTCTGCTGTGGGGTTGCTGTGTCCTGGGATTTCTGCACAGGACCAGCACATGAGCATTCACATGTGGGCTTTTCTCGGGCAGGCTGACTCCAAAGTGAAGCACAGACAGGGATCAGGTGAGGTGCAAGCTCTTACCTGCAGTGCACCACGATGGGCCCTGGGCTGGCTGCAGTCTGCAGAGTCTCCTCCACCTTGGACACCAGGTGCAGCAGAGGCTTGGCTGACTCGGGTGTTTGCTGGTCCGGCCAGGAAGGGAAGAGGATGTGTTTGACCTCCCGACATTCTCCTTCAAGCTTTTTCAGCACAGAAGAAAGAGAAATCAGGATGTGGGAGCACTGGCCAAATGAAAGCATAGTCCAGCTCAAGCAGAAGCCAAGCAGCCCATACCCATCTCAGCTGCTCTCCTCCCAAATCCCTCTTAGAGCCTCTGCCAGACACCCGGGAGAGACCCCTGGGCCAGGGAAAATGGGACGTGTCCCGTCCCAGAAGATGGGAGCAGATGCAGAGTGTCCACAGAGTCCAGACAAAGCAAACAAGATCCTTTAGGCCAGTGTCAGCCCAGGGTGACCATGGGGAGCCCATGGGGCAGAGCCCAACAACACAGTGCAAACAACAGTGGGCTGGTAGCACCACTCTGCCCAGCTGACCCCCTCTCCTCCACACCCCAGGGCTGGGTCCTGCTCCCTCCCAGCCCCCCCAGGCAGGAGCTCTGCAGACCTCTCCTCTGGCAAGGGGCTCCTGAGAACCATGAACCCCCCTCTTTCCTATCACACAGCATTGCCATCTCACTGCAGATCCCCAGGGGTGTTAGGGGCACAGCTGGGCCCCGCTGCACTGCCCCTCTAACCCCAGGGTGGGGCTGGAACCCACCTGGATGCAGAGATCCCGGACCACGTACTCCGTGCCCTCGCTCACCCCCTGCACGCGCACGGTGAAGGGGCCGTAGGTGCCTTCCTTCTCAGGCCAGTAGTGGACACATTTCTGGAGGACAAGTCAGGTTTTGTGGCTGTGAGATGCTCAAGGCACCTGCTGGATGTTTGAGCTGTGCTTGGCTCAGTGCTCTTGGGAAGGGGCATCACCTGGGGGGACGTGGGGGACGTGGGGGAGTGGGGAAGGTGGATGTGGAGTGATACAGAAGGGAAGCAAAGAAGGGATAGATCCCTCTCCCTGCATCTGCTGCCCTTCAGCCACTCCCATGCCTGCCCTGGCTTTCAGACCCCAGGGCTGCATAGCTCTTCCCAGCCCCTGGGAGCTTCCAGGCCCAGCAGGACCCAGGGCACAGGGAGGCTGTCAGTCAGGAGAGAAGGGAGCAAGGACATGGCCATGAAAGAGAGAGTGAGTTTTCAGTGCTCAGTTCCCCCAGGCTGGTGCTGCTTGGATGGCGAGCCAGGGTTCCCAGCAAAGGCGCAGCACTGCAGGCTCCCACCCCAGCTTAATCTCCTGGCTGAGAGCTCCCAGCCCAGGGGAGAGCTGTGGGGGCCAGAGGGGCACTGCTGCCTGCTGCTTCTGCCCCCTGCCCAGGGGTTGCTCTAATCCCTTTAGCCTATAATCCAGCTGGCAAAGCGTGCCCAGAACACGAGGCCATGTGAGGAAGAGAAGCTTTGCTGCGTGGAACCAGGGCTGCAGCCCTGGGACCCTCCTCCTCCACCTGATCCATCAGGGAACCCTCGGAGACCAAAGCACAGCAAGCGGGTGCACAGACCCCACAACCCTCGCACAACCCTTCGCCGTTGCCATTGCCCCACCCCACCCTGTGGCCCTGGTTGGGGCGGTGGCCGGGCCTGGGAGGGGCGCTGGTACCTCCTTGCGCTCCTGGAGCTCGGTGATCATGACGATCAGGGGTGCCTCCTCCTGCCACACCATCTCCCAGAAGTCGGTCACGGTGTGCAGCATGGGTCCCTGCGTGGCAATGTACTCCCGGGGCCGCCCCGCGTAGCCCTGCCGAGCACACGGTCCATCAGGGAAGCTGGGGGGACCCCGAGGGGAGGGGGGGCCTGTCTCCAGACCTCTCCAACCCTTACGGGCCTTTTCTGCCTCTACAGGTGAAAGCCTGAGCCACACACATTATTTCCTACTAAACCTGTCCTTGAAATGCTTTTACAGACCTGATGAGGGCATACCAGGCATCCTCACCACCCTGCTGGTCCCACCATCCACGAGCAAGTCCACGGAGCTGGCCTTGTGCCCCCAAGCTCCTGCAAGCACCCCTGGTGAGGACAGCCAGCGTGGTGGATGCCTTGGCAAGGCAGAGCCCTCGCAGGGACCTGCACTCCTCACTGTGGGCATTTCCACAAGGACAAGCAAGAGTCCCAGTTTCACAGCTCCAAGAGTTCTCTGCCTCCACTGCACTTCCTCCCCCAGCATAAAATTGCTAAAGATATCTAAAAGCTCCGAGTCCTGCTCATCTCCTGCTTCACCCCCCGGCCCTGGACAGTGTGCAGCAGCAGCTGGCAGGAGTTCGATGTACAAGCAGAGGTGTAGGAGATCTCTCTCCCAGGGTCAGTAACAAGTTACTCCAGCTCCCAGCTGGACATTCCATTGGCAACACATCAAGGAGTCTGGGACCCAGCTGAGGATGCCACAGAGACGCTGGGGGAGGCACCCCCAAGCACCCCAGCTTTTGGAAAAGCGAGGACACAGCACTCCAGGCAGAGCTGTAAAGCTGTACAGCTTTGTCAAAAGAGATCTCAGTTTAAAATTGTTAAGGACTGTCCTCTGAAGAATTGATGTGTAAGTTCATTTGCTTATCTGCATTTGTGTACTGCCCTTAAGCCCCGCTTAAGGTGTGTGTGTATGGTGGATCTCCCCAGGGAATTTAATCTAATCACTGAAGTTCAGGGCTAACTTTATAAGACAATTGTTGATGACTGCCTTACCTGCACTACTAGGCATTAAAAGACCTAAAATCTCACACTCAGAAACATTTCATGGAACACCATCAGCAGGGAAAGCATCAATCCCAGGTGGGGCTGATGTGATCAAGGGTCTGTCCATCACCCCAGAGGGCACTTTTTGTGGGCTGTTTTTCCAAGTTCCACTTTCCCTTGCTGCCATGCACTCACAGTGTCTGTGGCCCCACCTCTGCTTCCCAGCACCCTGGCCAGTCCCAAGGGAAGAATGCCAAAGTGAGATGAATTGCTCAGAAAGAAGCCTGCCCTCCAGGCACCTGGCACTTGGCTGACACAAGATCCCATTTAAGGGTGATATGTGGTTCAGCACAAGTGAGGCTGCAGCCTGGAAGGGTTTGCACAGGGATGGATATCAAAATCAGGTTGTCTAAGTAACACCCTTGGGTCTGGGGATTTCTCAGTCTCTGGAAAGGGACCCGATCAGGTGCCAAAAATAAGCCATGCCCCACCTTCATTAAGCTTTCCTCTTGGGAAATCGTAACAAACCCCACCTTCATTAAGCTTTCCTCTTGGGAAATTGAGCAGAGAGAAATGAGCAGAGAGAAATCCCTGGATAAGTGAGAGTTGAGGATCTGAGCTGCCATGCTCTGTTGGCATAGCTTGTCTCCCATGGCCTTGCCAGACAGTGGGCCAGTGTGTGAGGAGGAGATGGAGAAGCCCTTGCAAAGCAGCCTGTTGAGGGAGAGCTGAGAGCAGCCCCCTCATGAACCTCTCCCGGCAAAAGGAGCAGCGTGTCTGCCCTGCTCTGGCAGAGCTGCATCTCTCCAGCTCCAAAAGGGGTGGCAAGTTAAAACTGCTGCCCCAGGGCAGGCACAGGGCAGTGGGTGACAGAGTGACACCTGCAGACTGCCCTGAGCCATGGGCTGCAGGACCTGGGAGCCCGCCCACGCTCTGCCCAGGCAGAACACCCACCGTGATGTAGTTGGCATTTATGTAGCTGTCCTCCTCCTGCTTCCCTGCCCTCCGGAGGCAGACCCGGCTCTCAGGATCTGGAAGACATGGCAGGTATTACCTCAGGGACTGACCCTACCCATCCTCCCTGTCTCGGCCTCAGGGCCTGCAGGCTGAGTCCTCCCACTCCGTGCCATACTGAGAGCTGTTTGCACCCTCCCTCAGGCCCATACTCGCCCCACTTCACCCTCAGTGCCCTGGCAAGGCACAGCCCAGGTATGTACCCAAACCTGCACGTACCACAGGGAGCACATGGGTTAGTTCACCTGCCGGGCACGACCCCCCCAGGACATTCCCACAGTGCCTGACCAGAGCCCAGACGAGTCCTTCCAGGACATCCTCAGCCTTTACATCCCTAGGGGCATGCCCTTGGGACATGTAAGACTGCAGGGTGGCAGGTGCAACCCAGGCTGGGCTATCCTGCACTGTAGGCAGGACATCCCAGGGAGTAGCTCCCCATGTACCACCCCCTAGCACTGTGTGCACCCCCTGCAACACCCAGCTCCTGCTACATGGGAGGTAGGAACAAACACAGCAGGAACACCAAGAGCACCCAGGCACGCCCACCCCCATGCCAGGGCTGCTCCAAGTCATCCCTCTCCCATGAGCAAACAAAGATGGGCAAATGGGAGGCAAAGGGATGCAGTGGCACGTACTGGGGAGGATGGTTTTGTATCTGTCCTTGAAGGCACGTCCAGGGATCTCCAGTTCCTCTGGATTCACAAAGTTGGGTGGGATTTTCTGCAGGGGAAAGAGAACAGGCGTGAGGAAAGGCTCATCGCTGCCACTTGTGTACCCTGGTGGTGGCAGAGCTGGTCCCACAGAAGTGCACAGCTGGCCCAGGGACCCACTGGCATCACCAGAGATGCCAGCTCTTGGGATGAGCCCTGTCCTTACCCCAGATGATGTGGGACTTTTTCCAGAGAGGCCACCTTGGGAGAAGAGCTTGTCATGGGAGGGCAGGACCCCAGGGACCCCAAGGATGTGTGTGCACCAGGGAGAGGGTGGTACCTTGGGCACCCTTACCCTCTGCTTGCCCACTCTGCCTGCCCTGCCACCGGGGCTGTGGGGCACAGCTGGGGTCAGAACCTCCCTCAGAGTTGTCCACCCCTGTCTGTGCCACCATCACCAGCCCCTGCCACCCCTGCAGTGAGGAGGAAGAGGGAAGCATCGCACCGAAAACTCCTCCTGGAGCTGTGCCAGGCACTGGGCATGCTGTTGGAGCTCCTGTCTCCTCAGCACGTGGCTGGATGTCCTCAGGAACTTCAGCGTGATGTCCCGTGGTGTGCAGACGGGCTGGATGGGCTCCACGCTCCCCAGAGAGCTCATGTCTAGCACCAGTGATACGTTGGAGCCCCTCCTGCAAGGCAAAGGGGTCCCTGGCTGACCCACTGCCACCCAGGGACAGAAGGAGAGCCCATCCCACCATATCATCAGTTAAAACCACCCCCCACTGAACAAAAGCCAGGCAGAGACCCCGGTAGATGGGAGGACTGAGAAACAAGGAACTTGAGCTGATCATTTTGCCTTTTGGCCGGGAAGCCCCTGGAAGGTGGTGTCGAGATTTATCCTGGGCTGGCTGGGGGGTCAGCCCTGCCTCCACCTTCAGACCTGGCACCTGCTCGTGCTGGCAGGTGGAGGGCTGTAAGGAGGGAAGTCTGGGGGAGCCCTGGGGATGAGCAGTGCTGTGGGTATCCCCATGAGGGCTGAGCCACACTCACCTCTCCTGGAGACGCACGTGCTTCTTGGCAGAGGGACTGGGCTTGTCCCGCTTGTCCATGTCTGCCGCAGCTGCCTGGGCTGCCAGGCTGCCCTTATGAACTCTGGAGCACACCAAGCAGGCTTGGACCATGCTGCAGCAGCCACAGAGCCCTCGTCCTGAAGCACAGGGTGGGTCACGGTGGGCCCTCAGCTTCTGGGGAATCACAGAGCCATCAGAGGAGAAGAGGCTGGAAAAGAAAAGGCAGATCTGGGACATACAATGAGGCTGGGTGGACTCCCCAACAGATGGTCTGCAAGCAAGAGATGGGTTTTAAGTTCTCAGTTGTCCTGGAATCAGGACCCCCAGCTCCTGTATCCAGGTGGATGGCAGAGGGAGAGCTCCCAGCACATCCTCCGGGATGCTGCAGCACTGCAACCCAACAGACACCACTGGTGACCCTGGGCATGGCACCAAGGACCACCTGCTTCCTCCGAGGGCAGGACACCCACTCTCTGTGTTGGAAGCCCCAGATGCTCTCCACCTCCATGGGAAGCACGTGCTGCCTTATGTTTCCAGCCCTTCCCTGCCATGCCTGCTTCAGCCTGGGGAAACAGTGGGAAGTGGGAGAGCTGGAACACATGAGCCCAGCAGTGTTCAGCAGGTGACACGAGGTGGGCTGTAGCCACTGCAGGGAGCCTGGCCAGCTCCTGCTGCAGGGAGACACAGACCAGGCTCCCTCAACAGCCTCATGACTGGCGAGGGAGGGTTGACCTGGGACAGCCTCCTCCATCCTGCAGGTCTCAGCAACCGTCAAGAGGAAACTGTTTTATCTGGGTGGTTGAGCAAGAGGTGATGGGGCAGCCCAGCCGGGGGAGGTGCCAGGGCTCCTCCATCACCAGCCCCAGCGATGCAGGACTGGGGACTTGTGGGTGATGCTGGTTCACCTCTGAGAACAGCTCCTCATAGTGCATGCAGCACACTGGCATCCTAAGGCTCCTTCTCATCCCCAGCTCCCTCCATGAGGAGACAGGGAATGATGCAGAATCAGAGCTCTTGGTGGGCAAAGAGCGGGATCCCTGTTAGCCCATCTGCTCAGGGAGGTCTTGTGGAGAGCCGGGTCCACATGGTGGTTGGGAACACAGCTAGGGCAGGAGATGTTCTCCAAGACTCCCTGCTGCCCAGTGTCATTTCTGGGGGTGGCAGTGCCACCACTGCCACGCACACCAGCCCCATGCCCTGTGCCCTGTGCCCCATTCAGTGTGTCCTGGTGTTCCCCAGCCAGGCAGGGCATGAGCAGGAACTGCAGCACCAGGAGAGACCCTGACCAGAGACAGCCCAGGCTCCCACCCCAGCAGCTGTCCCTTGTGCTCCAGCCAGGAAACACCTGGGAGATGCCCTGGCCAAGCCCCTGGCTGGCAGAGAGGCACCCTAGGAAGAGCCCCAGCTGCCAGCACCTGCCGGGAGGTGCTCCTGTCACCCTGTCCAGCATCCCAGCCCTGCCTGGGGCTGCCTGGCTGCAAGCACATGCCCACCACCCCTGGGCACCGGGGCCCGGCGCTGCCCAGTGGGGGTCTCGTCTCCAGTGGGCGGCAGGGGTGGGCTGGGGGGCTGCCTACCTGCTGCCCTGCGCTGTGGGCTCGTCGGTCCCGGCACAGGCCCGCGGGCACCGCGCGTCTCGGTCTGACACCACGGTTTAAAGTGTTCAGGAAGCTGCTTATCAAAGGAGCTGCTGCCTCTGCTGCTTCCTCTCCCTCCTTCTCCCCCACCCTGCCTGCCGCCCACACACATACCGGCCACATCTCTGCAGCTCGGCTCCGCTGGGCCGCCTGCAGACCCAGCCCTGCTCCCCACCGGCGAACCCCCGTCCTGCATCCTGCATCTCCGGGCACAGCCTGACCTCCCCCAGACCCCTGGGGTGCCTCCACGGGCATCGCCGGTGGGGCTGGTGGGGTGTGCTCAATGCTCTCTGGGACAAGCCATGGCCAGCACTGGTGCCACCCATGGGGCATGGAGCGACAGGCAAGACCTGGCCACAGGAGGCCGCTGGCAGAGGTTGAGGTGGGATGCTCCACGTGGTGCAGTGGTGCTATTCTGGGGGCACCAGACCCCACCTCCTCTCCTGCAGGAAGCCAGGATGAGTCCTCCCATCCCTGCTCTCCTGCCCATATCCCCTTCCCCAGGCTGTGCCCCAGCTGTTCCCCATCCCACTGTGGGATGAGCCAGGGCTCGCTCAGTGCCTCTTACCCTCAATGCCTGGCCATGTGCAGTGTGCTCCTGGTGTCACCCCACCATCCCCCAACCCATGTCCATGTGGGGACCCAGCACCTCTCTGCACCCGCGACCATCCCTGGGCACCTCAGGGGAAGACATATGGGCTCCCCCTCTCCAGCAGGGCAGGGCAGGGGATGTATTTGGGGAGGAAGGTCCCTGGAGAGTCTGGCTCAGGTAGGACAGGTCTGCCCTTATGGCACTGCACATCCTTCCTGCCACATCCCCATCGCTCTTCCTGTTTGCTCTTGCCCAGACTCTGCTCAGACACTGCTGCTTCCTTCCTCCTCAGCCCCCACCCTGCTGTGCTGCAGCAGCTCCCACTGCACCCCCCGCTCCCATGGACACCACATCCCAAACCCCCCCAGACACCATGGACACCACATCCCAAACCCCCCCAGACACCATGGACACCAACATCCCAAACACCCCCCAGGCACCATGGACACCACATCCCAAACCCCCCCATCCCCATGGACACCACATCCCAAACAATCCCCAGACACCATGGACACCACATCCCAAACCCCCCCCAGGCACCATGGACACCACATCCCAAACACCCCCCAGGCACCATGGACACCACATCCCAAACAACCCTCAGACATCATGGACACCACATCCCAAACAATCCCCAGACACCATGGACACCACATCCCAAACCACCCCCAGACACCATGGACACCACATCCCAAACCCCCCATCCCCATGGACACCACATCCCAAACACCTTTCCCCTCATCCGCTCTGCCCTGGAGAGCTCCCAGCCTGGGCCACCTCCAGCCTGGGCCAGCTCCAGCCCAGCTCCTTGTGGCCACTGTCCCATCCGTGGGATGTGTGGTGCCAGCACTGCTGGTCCCTGAGCTGGAGAGCTGCCTGTCTGTGCACACCTGTGTGTTTGCAGGAGCGGCTGTGCAGGGGGGTGCCAAGGTGCCAGAACATCTTCCCTGGGCAATCCTGGGAGATGCTGGCAGTGCCACCTTCTACCCAAGACCCAGCAGGGAAGTAGGGATGTGGTACAGGGATGTGCCATGGCCCAGGGTCCCAGGGACAGAAGAGTCTGCACTACTGGGATTTTTTGACCCCTACATGCCTCTGATGGTGCACGAGTGGAACCCAGTGTGCTCCCACCCACCAGCATAGCTCCTCTTCCTCCCCTCTGCTGAAGCAGCAGCAGTCTGAGGAGGTGCATTTGAGGGGAGAGAGAGCATGGAATGGGACACAGACTGGTGGAGACCCTTGAAAGACAAGGTGCTGGTGGGAAAAGAGGCGTGAGATGGGGGAGATAGACTGGATGTGAGGGAGACCAGGAGCAGATGGGCCCAGAACACACTACTTGACCCAGGGCACTTTTCAGCTTTCAGTGCCCACTCCTGAAACAACAACCTGCCCCCTGCACCTTGTTGCACCCAGCCACGTGTCTGCTGCCCCCCTGGGAATGGCCCCTGCACCCCCAGGCTGCACACAGCAGATGCACATCCACACGTGCAGAGAGAATGTCCCTGGTCACTCATCGGTGTCCGCCCAAGCAGGCGGAGGGTGGGCAGATACCTCGAGCAGTGAAGTCCCAGACGTGCCCACACTCACACACACACACACAAAAGCACTTTTGGGCACATCACTCCTGAGCACCTCTGAGCACCAGCTTGGAACATGGTGCTGCCAGCTGGCTCCTCCAGAGGGACCTGGCTGGATCCTCAGGGGGATACAGTGGGAAGCAAAGAGCTGGGAGCTGCTCTGGCCAGTGGTGCAAGGCAAGGGACTGTGCCTTTCACGTGCAGCCACGCTCATCCCATGTCATATCAACAGCTCTGCACCAGCTGCATCAGGCTGGCCTGGGGTGCAGAGGGGGAGATCCTACAAGCAGGGACTGCTGGGGCTAGGAATGACTAGGCTATGAGGGGAGAGGGTGTCCAGTCTGGGGGCAGATCCCAACCCAGGGACAGTTTGCTGTAAGGACAGGACCAGGACACCAGGGCAGCCACCCCCATTGCAATCTGCCCTGGGCAAAGAGGAACCTGACAATCCCCAGAGGGCAAAGCCCAGGAGGGGATGGAGGGAAGCAACACTGAAGGAAATGGCTCTGAGGGGGAGGGTCCCATAAGGTCACAGCTGTGCCCCTCACCTTCCTGCCTCCCTCATCTTGTGGGGAAGGAGGGTCAGGACCCAGAACAGGAACATCCCTTCTTCCCCAGCTCTCCTCTCTGCTCCGACCTGGGTGCCAGTGGGATGTCAGGGGTTATGATGATGTCCAGAGTGGTGCTGGGACAGCAAAGCTTGGTGATGGAGGGGCAGACATTGGGGGAAGGGTCCCAGCTGTTACCACACCAGCCATGCACCCTGACCCAACCAGGGATGTACCGGGCTTGGGATCCCCTGTGTCCTGTGTCCATGAACACTTGTGCATTGGGATTTTCTGTTGGGATGTAGGGACTGGAGAGGTCTGTGCCAGAGCCTCAGAGGCCCTGAGGTATGGCTGTGGGTTTACTTTCAGCAACACGTGGGGACCCTACAGAGTTGGTGCTCTGGGAAGGAAAATCTGGATTTATCCCTGGCTGGTACTTGCTGTTGTTCACTTGCATTTTACAACTCCACTTCCATGGGATCATCTTGCACCTCTGGCCATGATCTCAGAGCCAGTTCCCCTTGTGCAAAGGGCACCTTCCAGCTCCAGACTGGGAGCGGTTCTTCCCACTTCCCTAGCCAGTCCTTATGCCCATTTCTGCCCCCCCGACCTCCTGAGCATGGGCCTCCTCACCCAGCCTCCCTCCTTTGATTCACACACCCACTCCTCATCCTCTCCAAACAGCAATGTAGCCCCAAAGTCACCTCAGCCCAGGCAGGCACCGAACTGGCACCCAAAGCACAGATGCTGCCCCACAGCCTCACTCCCTGGGATTGCCTTGTCCCGCCAGGCCCCCATCACCTTTGGGTCCGGCACTCAGGAAGGGCTGGTCCTGCTTCCGCTGACACGGCTGGGACTCAGGACGTCCTGCAGGCTTTTGGAAACGAGCCCATCTCCTCCACTGCCTAAACATCGCTCACAGGCTTGAAGGTGAAGCAGCTGCCTCGGGACTGAGCAGACTCCGTGCAAACGGGGCGATCAGCTCCCGGCAGGCGTGAGGAGGACGGTGCGATCACCCGGAGCATCCCGCAGAGCCGGCCGTGGGGGTGCGAACAGCCCAGGTACGGCACCTTTGTCGGGGACTCCGCCGCGCCGGCCCGGGGACAGCGAGGACCCGGAGCTGAGGGAAGCACCTCCGCAGATTGCTTTTCCGGAGAACAGCGTCTCGCTATTCCGGAGTCCTCCACGGGAGCGCATTCCCAAGGACAGCCCCGGCACAAGCGTCCTCCGGGCGCAGCCCGTGCCGGCGGGGCTGCGGGAGCTCAGAGCCCGCGGGGCAGCGCCGCAGGCGAGCCTGGACCCTCGGGCATCCCACCGGCGTGGAGCTGATCCCGGGCACCGAGTCAGAGGCAGCCGGTGTGTGACCTTTCTCCCCGTGGCTGATGACAGTCTGTGCAGCGTTCGCTCCTGCTCCTGCCTGGCTCGGGCTGGGCGCAATTAAGCAATTGCTGGTTGTCTTGCCAAGGCATCGCCGCTGATCCTGCCAGCCCCTGTGCTTCTGCCCTCTCCTCAAGGAGAACCGGGAGGAGGGTTTAGCACCTGGATTTCTTGCTTAACTGCTGGATTTTTTTCTTCTTTCAATCACTTGATTTGTTCAGAGAAGAGGAGACTGAGGGGAGACCTTATTGTGGTCTCCAACATCCTCATGAGTGGAAGCAGAGGGGCATGTACCAATCTCTTCACTCTCATGACCAGTGACAGGACTCAAGGGAACAGCAGGAGCCGAGTCAGGGGAGGCTTAGAGTAGAAAGGAAAAGGTTTTTCACCCAGAGGGTGGTTGGGCACTGGAACAGGCTCCCCAGGGAAGTGGTCACAGTCCCAAACCTGTCTGAGTTCAATAAGCATTTGGACAGTGCTCTCAGGCACAGGGTGGGATTCTTGGGGAGTCCTGCATAGGGCCAGGAGTTGAACTCGATGATCCTCATGGGTCCCTTCCAACTCAGCATATTCTATGATTCTATGACTGCTGAGTAGAACCACTTTTGGTTTCTGGAATTAGATATTCTCCCACAACTCCTGCAAACAAGCTGAGCTTTCCTCCAAATTTGCCAGCAGAAAGGCAGAGCAGGTGAACCACCAGCCCTACCAGGGTGGGCTAACAGTGATGCAAAGCTGGTGCTGTTGTGGACTAAAGAGGGTGCCTTGGCACAGGAAAAGCTCCCCTGGGATAGGTCTCTCAGAGTGAAAGTGCTTTATATCAGCTTGGTTTACTCCTCTCCTCATGTGGGAACAAGCTCTCCAGCTTCATTTTACAATGGAGTAATTGCATAGGGGATTGTTCCTAAATCAAGTGCATAGAACCACAAAATCACAGAAATATTAAGGTAGAAAAATCCCTCTGAGATCGAGTCCAACTGTTAACTGAGCACTGCCATGTTCACCACTAAATCATGTCCCTAAGGGGTGGTTCTAAGTAAAGGGGATCTAAGCCAGCACATGGGACCAGATCTCCAAGGTGCTGGGACTTTGACTCTGTAGCCAACAAATGCCAGTGGAGAAGCCAGAGAAGCACAGCAAGAGCCACTGAGCGACTTGGTCACCCAGGACACGCTGCTGGAGGCACATCCAGCACCTGTGGCATCACCCAGCTCATCCATCTGTCACTTGGGCTTGTCCTGTCCATCCCTGTCTGCCTCTAAGAGGGCTTTGCTTTTAGAAAGGCTGCCTGGAAAACTCTGTGTGCCTCAGTTTCCTCTGGGGAGTGAGCTGTTGCCTTGCTTGGGACACCTGTGGGGTGGCAGCAAGCAGCAGCTACTCCAGGCCAGGAGACACACACACATGTCCCCTCAGGAGGCTCCAGAGCACAGCACCTGCCTGCAAAACCCTGTGAGCTGTGTGGGCAGGGAGAAGTCTCCCAGGAACAGGAAACCCCCCCAACTCCTCCTCACAGCACACAGGGCAAAGAAACTCTCAAGGAAAAAGACACAAAAAGGCCTGAAAATCCTGAAGACCCATCATGTTATTCCTCTCCTGGGTCCCTTAGCACCCTGTAGCAGTGGGGACCTCGGCAGCTAGCACACAGGCTGAGCCTTTTGCCCAGCCCAGCCAAGCCCAGCTGGGTTTGCTCTGCATGGCCCTGCTGCCCCCAGCCCAGGCTGCTTCTTTCTGGGGGGACACTGAGCCCAGTTACCTCTCATCAGGTGCAGGGGCCATTACCAATGACAGGAAACGAGCTGGGCAGGAGGGGCAGGAGGGAGAGAGAGAGAGACTCAGAAAGAAAGGAAGCGGTTAGAAAGCAGTCATTTCCATTTTTGTTTCAAGAAAGCCTGCACCCAGGCACTGCTGGGCAAGGGGAAACGGTGCTGGCCTTCCTCAGGCTGATCTGGCCTGGGATCAGCGGTGACTTTTTATGATGAAGGCACAGATCCTCTTCTAGCCCTCTTCTATCCTCTTCTGATAACAGCTAGAAAGGAGATAGTAAGCAGGGCTGGTTAAAGCAGCCATCATCAGCCAGCATCCACTGCAGAAATACATGTGGTGAGTCCAACCAATGCTGAGTTGGTCACTGCACAGGGGTTAAGTTTCTTCACCTCACCTTGGACAGACTGTGCACTAAGGACTGTACCCTCTGGCCCCAGCACAGGATGGATCTGTGGATGCAGCTGCCTGAGGCCAAAGGGCCAGGGAGGATATACCAGCAGCTTTAATTTCAGGAAAAATATCTTCCCTGAATGGGTGATCAGGCACTGGCACAGGCTGCCCAGGGTGGAGTCACCAGCCCTGGAGGTGTTCAAAAGGTGTGTGAATGTGGCACGTGGGGACATGGGTTAGTGGTGAACATGACAGTGCTGGGTTAATGGTTGGACTTGATGATCTTAGAGGGCTTTTCCAACCTGAACAATTCTGTGATGGTTCTTGCATAGGAAGAGGCAGAGCCTCTGACAGCCACGGCAGGTCCCACCTCCCCAGCCGAAGGACTGGCTGTGGATCAGCAGAGGCAGCCAGAGGGCAGCAGTGCAGAGGCAGAATGCAGCTCTGCCCAGTGCTGCTTCTCCAGCTCACGGCCACGACAGAGCGTGGGCCTGTCCATTCCTGAAAGCTGTTCTGGGTTGTGCTTTCTGGCCTCAGAAATTCAGGAAGCTGCCACGTTGGACCATGCATTGCTGCTGCTGGGAGATGCTGTGTGATGCCTCTGAGTCCCCTTTGTCTCGCTGCAGCCGTAGGTCTGAGCCATGGAAGCTCACAGCACACCTGTTCTATCCCAGTTCCAGGCATCAGAAATATTCCTGTCAGCTCACGGTGGGGAAGCCCTGGTGCTCATGGCCACAGATGGCCCAGATCTGGAGGAAAAGCAACTGTGAGCTTTTTAGTTTATTTCCTTCTGCTGTCGGGACTGAGGGGGGTCCCTAACTGCTGTGGGACCAGGGACACCTTTCCTGCCAGAGAGTCGAAGGATGGAGCCATGGAGCTTTTGACACTGGAGGAGAAATCAAGGCAGCAACTGGTGCCACCAGAGCCTGGGATGCAGCACAAGTGTTGGGCTGCTTGCCTGTGAAAGCCATGCCTTGCCAGACAGCAGCTGTCTCCATCACCCAAGGCTGCTGAGCACCCTGCCCTGCTCCTTGCTGGCAGGGACACAGGGTCGAGCCACGGGGCTGGCACCAGGGTGGTGTTTGTAGTGACCCTGAGTGAGGCATTGGGTCTGCCACCACGGGGAACAGCAGCAGATCACAGACACGGTGCCTGGTGGGCAAGTCACTGTGCAATTCTGCACAGTCCACTGTCCTTCTCCCCCCATACCTCACCTCTGTTTGTGGGGGGCATTTTGGGACAGGGTGGGTGCCTCTGTAATGCAGGATACAGCCACCACCTGCCTGTGCTGCTGGGGCCCAGGTCTGTGGCACCAGGACAGGGTAGGAGGGATCTGTGCTGATGGCGAGAGGGGAAGAGAATGGGGAAGCACTGACAGAACACTCACAGGGGTGCAGAGAGGGGTGCAAAGCCAGCAAGCTCTGCTCTCAGCTAGGCCAGGCCATCCCTGCCCTGCCACACCACCAGCCAGCCTGGCATCACGACACTGCTGGGGAACATGACGTCTCCACCTCCTCTCACAGCCCCTCAGGCCTGTCCTGTTCCCGTGGGTCTCCTGAGCCTCTCCTCAGAAGCAGTACTGGGGATGCCTCAGCGGGCTTTGGGGTTGCTCCACTCTGGGCCCAGAGCTGGAATCCAGCCAAAGGACCCCAGAGCCCTGGGGCAGTGGCCTGAAGCAGGTGCCAGGCAGGGACCCGCTGCCCACGCCAGCTGGGCAGGAGATGTCACGTGTGGGGCCATATCCTGCACAACTGACTGGCTCTGGGGCTCTGACAGGACCCCCATGTCTGCCTTTTGCCCCATCCCTGCAAGGGGCTGGTTTATGTTTCTGTCATAGTCAGGGATGGCTGAGCCTGTGTGGATCTAGGATGGACCCTGAAGAGGTCCAGATGGATCCTGTCTCCCACGAAGAGCCAGGATGGATTCAAGCAGTGACAGCCACCCTGTGTGTCAGCGTCCTCTCTGCTGCCTCTTCCCAGCGATCAGACAGGCCCCAGGGGCTGACACAGGCTGTCAGCTCAGACTCTGACAATGGTCTCTTTTAACAACATGCAGCAAAGGAGGGCAAAGGTGATGTTTGTCAATGGAGAAAATATCTGTGTGTTTCCCTGGAGACCTGGTGGGATGGTCCCACCAGCCCTGGTACCCTCCAGGACACAGGGGAGGTTGGTGACAGGCAGAGAAGAAGCAGGAGAACTGGGCAGGGAGCAGATGAGTGGCAGCAGGAGCTGGGTGGGAACCACCAGGCAGGGTGACCTTACCTGTTTGCACCACTACAGACAGGCTCTGGGGGAGCAGGGATGGACTCCAGGCTGGAACAACACTGAAATTACACACACAGGTGGGGTGCAGGGATGACAATGTTGGAGACACTCACTCCCAGGAGATACAACAGGGATGTCACAGGCCACCCTGCCCTTGTATCTGCCTTCAGCAGCATCCTATAGAGTGCCAAGACATTCCTGACCCCCACAGCACCTGCCAGAGCACACTGAGCCCAGCAATGCCCACTTCCCTGGCAGGGCAGCCTGTGAGGAGTGTCAGGCCGTGGGAAGGTGTCTGTTAAGAATCACAGCCAGGCTGTGTATGCAGGTGGTATCCTTGTGCTGGGTGCAAGCACGTGTTCAGGGATGCTTTTGGCCCAGAGGGGAAGGAATGGTGCTGTCTCCTGCTGCAGGTCTCCAGAAAAGGTCACAGCTGATCCTGGAGCTGATCTTTTCTGACCTCTTCTTCTGCCACATGTCAAGCAGCTGGAACGTGCCTCCTGGGTGGGGGTCTGCTCTGGGACCAGGCTCTGTGCAGGCAAGTTCTCTTCTGCCCAGAGGTGCTGGAAGAGATCCTTAGAACACAGGAAACCACTAGACTAAAAAAAACAGTGAAACATTCCCTTATTCTGTGATGTTTGTTGTTTTAGGCTCTCCTAGCCGAGCGACTCAAGCCAAACAGCAGCCAGGCTGATCCCACCAAGCCTTCAGGCTGTCCCTCTGGGCCCCACAGTCAGCCCAACCCAGCTGCACTGCTCATGGGAGATGCAGGACAGCGTGGCTTTGCAGCCCAGATGACAAATGCACCGCTACTGAGAGCCCAGGAGGGGATGAGAAGGCTCAGAAGAGCTTGATGCGTATCTGTCACCAGCCTGCTCTCCCTCCCTCCCCTCCAGCAGCAGAGCACCTCTGCCTCCCAGCATGTGGATGGTAAACTGAGGCACAGCAGGTGTGTTCCAGCTCAGAGGTGAAAATAGCTTCTACCAGTGCCTTGGGTAGGGACCAGCTCTCCAAGTCTGGCATCTGTGAAGGCCTCCAAGCCCCACAGACTCTCCATGCCCCCAAACCCTCAAGCCAGGATGTTCAACTCAGTGGACACTTCATTGGGGACCCCTGGACAAGGTTGAGCTCTGTGTCACTCTACAAGACCCAGTGAATGGTCCCACCATTCTAAGTCAAGCAGCAGAAGCCTTGGCTGAAGGGACAGACAAAACTGTCAGCAGGCAACAGTGGAGGGAGCTGATCCTGCATCCCTCTGCAAGCGTCTCACCCCTGCTCCAGAACTGCAGCACCCGCCGGGTGAGGCCGAGCTCCTGCCAGCAAAGCCTTTGGCAATCGATGGCTGTAGGACCTGTGCCTGCGGCCAAGACATGTCCCAGGCAGCAACTGCTGCTGGATGGCTACAACAGTGCCCTGGGGAGCAGCCAGGCTGTGCCAACCCCAAACGTGCCTCTGCCTGGGGAGGGTGGCACTGGGGCTCCCTGCAGCTGGGCTGGGGGAGTAGAGCCCAGAGGGGTTCCCCCAACTGCTCCTGTGAAGAAGCAGAACTGCTTCTGCTGGGGGCTGGATGCAGAAAGCTGCAGGCACTGCTGACAGCGGATGAGACGGGCTCGTGTTGTGTTTGGCTCCAGGAGCTGTGGGAGATGCCAGGGAGAAGCTGAGGAGCTGCATAAGCAGGCACTGCCAAGGCTGCAGCCATGCTGTGGGGACAGGAGCAGCCCTGGGTGCCACCCGCCAGCTCCCCGGGACTGCAATGGTGCAAAGACCTGTCCCCATGCCCTGGGACTCTCCAGCTATGGGGGTGGGCGTGGACAGGCTGTGCAAGCCTCAGTCCCGGGCTTGCAGATGGGTATGGTGATGGTGGTGTTGGCATTGCAGTGGCATTGGCATTGGCATTGGCAGTGCTGCAGGCAGCAGTCTGCTCACAGGAGATGCCAGAGAGGGACAGCAGCCAGGCAGCAAGAAGGGACAATGCCCTGCTGGCGACCTGATCTGCCGGGTGGATCTCCCTCCCATGGTCGACATGGAGAATGGGCAGGCTTTGTGTTTACTCCTCCGAAAAAAAGAGACCTTCCTCCTGAAAACAAAGCCTTTTGTGTGCAAATGAAGCCGTCAGCAGGTTTGTTTTTATACAGGAAACTTTGAACCAGAGGCTGGGCCTGGTTTCGTTTTCAGGTGGGATTTTCAGCTCGTGGCAGTATTTGGAAACTGAGCCGCTTTCCAAATTTGACGGTTGGATTTTCACATCACTGCTGAGCATGACAGAAATGTCCAGGGCTTCCTGTCACTGTCCCTCTCCCTGCTGTCTGCAGAGAGCTTTAGCCTGGCTGAGGCAGGGGGGACACCAGCAGGGACAGGTGCCTGTTTGCAGAAGGCTCTTGTCTGGTGGCTGAAATACGCGTGACCCTCCCTTGTGGGACCAGCTGCTACCCATTCACCAGGGTGAGGATAAGAGCCATCCTGGACAAGCTCTTGGGATGCTCCTGAGCCAACACAGCAGCTTCTCTGAATCTCCTTTGATGTGGGACTGAGGAGGTCAGGATGCTTTCACTTCAGGACGGTGCCTGGTCCAGTGGGGGTCGGGGCAGCAAAGCCTTAAGCAATCACAGTCCACAGACACCTTCAGGGCTGGTGCACGTGCTGGATACCTGCGCTGGCTCCATCAGAGACCTGGGGCTCTCCCTGGCCCTCTGCAGCAGCAGCAGCAGCACGAGGGGATGCTCAGCCATGTCCAAGGTCCCTGGCACCCAGCTGAACCTGCAGCATGTGGGGCAAACCCCAGCGAGGTGCAGGGGGGTGTGAGCTGTGCCCAACCTGCAGTGTGGCAGGCAGCTCCTGCCCCCCAGGAGTGCAGACCTCTGCTCTCAAGGGGCCACAGGAGACATCCCTGTCATCCCTCCTCCCCAGCATCCTGCTGCTGAGAGCTGGGCGAGCCCAGGCGGGCCTTCCCGCCGGACCAGCCCAGACTTGAGCGTCAGGGCCGTGCTCGAGCAGAGCAAACGGTAAGTGGGAGCGTGTCAGGTTGCCATCGCATGCGCCAGGCGCACGGGGACGGGCTGTGGACCACACCGGGGACACCCACCAGCTGAGGTACCGCTCCCATTCCTTGTCCCCCTCCCTCTTCCCAGATGCGCGATCAAAGCCGGGATGTGTGCGGCGAGGAAAGGAGTGCGGACCCTCCCGTGCCCTGGCACAGCGCGGGCAAACCCGATGCCACAACCCCGGGAGGGCGGCAGGGGATGGACAGCCCCTGAGTGTGGCTGTGCTGGGAGCAGAGCCTGGCACTCCACGGCTGTGCCTGCGCGGGGGTATCTCATGCCTGGGCTCCCCAGCACGGTGAAGCATGAGTGGGCACTGGGAGCTGCTTCACAGCTACTTCTTGGCTCTGTGAGTGTGGCATCCTGGCAGCACCAGGCACCTTTGCTGGCACCGCATCGCAGGGTGAGAGCAGAGCCCCACAGGGTTCCGCAGGCTGTTGACGATGGGGTGGGTGATTTTGGGGCCATCCAGGTGCTGCCCCAGCACTACTTGCAGTAGGTGTGGGGCAGGCACTGTCCAGGCTGCTCTCAGCGCTCCCCACTGAGTGCCTCTTGCCTGACCAGGGGAAGAGAAGCCCTGAGCCTGCTCAGCCCCAAGGGCGGCACCCGCGCCCCGGGGGCACAGAGCAGGTCTGCCCGGCTCTGCCGGCTTTGGGCGTGCCCGAGTCACCGCAGCCCTGCGCTTCCCAGCTCTGCAGGCGCCTGGCTCGCACCCACAGGCATCCCGGGCTCAGCTGCCAGGGCTTCAGCAGCGAGCAGGGGGAAGCGAAGAGCATCACTCAGGAGACGGTGACAGAGTCACTGCTGCCACTCCTGGCTGTCCCCCAGCCCAGACAGTGTGGCTGTGCCCTGCCTTGCAGAGGGGTGACATCCCCCACTGCCCGCCTGCCCTCCCCCCCTGCAACAAAATGGGAAGAGCTCCAAGGTCTGGAAGCGTGGGGCAGGAGGCAGCAGCAGCGCTGGCAGGGCTCCACGTGGGAATGATTAAACACTTGCAAGAAGAAGCATCCCAGTGCTCTAGGCTTTAGGGCTGGAGAACCTTGGCGTGTGAACCTTGCAGAGACAGAAGTCCCAGCAGCACCTGCATCCTCTGCAGGCTTTGCCCTGGGAGCAGCCTGTTCCCCTTGTTCCTCACTCTCAGCCCCAGGCAGCACTAGGCACCTCAGAGGTGGCAGAGGGGAGAAATCATGGCCTGGGGCAGTTCACAGTGCTGGTGGGCACCAGGAGATACCAAGGGACAGGGACTGAAGGGATGTTGTTGTTGGGCTGAGGCAGGACAGGAGCCCCAGAGCTGCTCCCAGCCCAATCCCGGTGGCACCAGTGCCCCATATCATGGGACCCCATGGCACACGTTGTCACGGGGTGCCAGGTTGGATGCACAGGGTCCTGCCCAAGGACGGATGGCAGAGCTCCCATGGGGCTGCACATCCAGACAGGGGCAGAGGCTCCTCTGTGCAGTGATTGCATTGCTCACAGCACCAGGTCATGGCTGTGCCCTCTGAGTGACAGGTTGAGTCCCTCTGGGAGCATCCTTACCCACATGCTGTCCTCCAGCAGGGACCCTGCAAGGCTCTGCCCATGCCCAGCCCTGGGAGCATCACTTGCCAATGTCACCTTGCCAGACCTTGTGACACAACTGGGACCCTTGGATGCCACAGGCACACACTCTGCTGCCCACCCTGCCCACCCTCACCCCAGCAAGTGCTTCCTAGGGAGGCACCCAGTCCCGCCAGGCATGTGGGACCATGCTCAAGCCCAGGGGATGCCTCAGTGGGGACAAGCCCAGTGCTGCCAGCTCTGGGCACCTGGAGAGGAGGCCAACGCATGGAGTGCCAAGGGGGTGGACCCTGCTCTGCTTTGGGGTTGGAACTGCCCAGGAGGACAGCCTGGAGCCTTTGCCAGGCAGGGCCTTTGCACTGTGGCTGTTGTCCCTTAGCATAAACAACACCTGACACCACAGGGATGGGCATGTTGTCAGGGGTCCTCTTTCCCGTCTCTGCTCCTGGATGATCCCTCCAGGGCACGGGGCAAGGACGGTCTCCCATGCTGGGGCTCTGGCCCTTGCCAGAGGTGGTGGCTTGACTGCACAGTGCCATGGTCTCCTCACAGCTCTGGCCAGCCGAGCTCTCCAGTCCCCGCAGTCGGCGGGACGTCCCCACCCCCCTGTGCCTTGTGGTAGCATTCGCTGCTTCGCGGAAAATGTGATGACTCGGCAGCCTCTGAGTTTCCAGGCCTGGTTCCAGCTGCTGGGTGGAGAAACCTTCTGCAGTCGTCTTTGGGTTTGGCACAGCTGAAGGCTACACTGTTGGGGGGACCGAAGGGGAGATCTGGCATCCCCAGCTCAAGGAGGACTCTCTCTCTCGCTGTCCCTACCTGTGGTGGCATGGTGTCACTGGGGTGGCTGTGGCAGTGCTGGCATGGGATGAGCAGTTTCTGTCCCCTATGGAGGCTGCCAAGTGCTGTGGCACCAGGGACGGGGCCTGGGTTTGGCTCCCAGCAGTGCTTTGGGCTGTTTCCACTGCAGGCACAGCCCAAACTCCCTGAGCTCAGGGAGCACAGCCACTGGGATCCGAGGTTAAATAAGTGGGGCTAGTTTGGAGGTGTGTTCCCATGGCAGGGGGGTGACAGCTCAGTGTGCCCTGTGATGGGTCACCAGCAGCATGCAGAGGCTGAGAAACCTGCTGGGACACCTCCTGGCCCATGCTCAGAGGCCAATCCCATCCTGGTGGGCAGCAAGGCATCCCCCAAGGCCATCCTCATGCCAAGTGGGGAGTCACCTCTCCTCCTGGATGGGGAGATGTGGGGCAGGGGCATAGCATGGCAGCAGGATCCAAGGGGACAGAGACACTGTGCTTCAGGAATCCCTGCTTGGCTGCCCAGCCCAGAGACCAGGGAGGGTAGAACAGACCCTTTGCTCCCTGGGCAAGCCAGTGTCTGGAGAAACTGCCTCAGTGGGGGAGTTGTGCCCTCACCCAAGGCTGCAACAGTAGAGGTTGGTTTCCAACAAGCTCCGGAGATGCCACATCCCACCCTTGTGACACCATCAGAGTGGCTGGAGGTGGAGATGGCCAGCTTTGCAGACAGGCTGGTGCAGGGGCACCGAGGCTGTGCCCGGGCAGGTGCAGTGAGTACACAAGGGCTCAGCTTCTCCCCAGCTGGGCAGGGCAGGCACAACCCAGCTGGAGTTTCCCAGGACTCCAGTGACTGGGTTTTCCCTCTTGCTGGCCTGGGGCTGCTCTTTGGTGTGCTTTGAAGCTAGAGGAGCCCCACCTTGATGCTGTAGCCTGGAAAAACCTCCTGTCTGTGCCACTACTGAATGTGACACTGCCTTTGACACTGGGGCATGCAACACCTCTTCACAGAGTTTTCCTTGATAATCAAGGGTCCCTCCCGCCCCATGCCCCTGGATCACAATTCCCAGCCCACTAAGGCCCTCCATCCTCACCTCCAACCCCTGCTTCATCAGCCAGCTCTGCCATCACCTGCCATGCTCCAGGGACACCACATGATCCCCAGCCTTCACTGCCTGCACTGCCTCTGCCCCAGCCATCCTCCAGGTGACCCTCCAGGCTGCTCATGGCAGCAAACAGCTCCATGCTCCCCATCCAAAGTGGGACCACCTCTGCTGACAGCCTCTACCCTGCCATGGACCCCTGTGGGGACATCCACCGAAAGCCTCTTTGCAAATGTGTCTTGGGGACCAGCCAGCTGTAACCTCCTCAATCCCATTCTGGGCCCCTGGGTAAACCTGGCAAGCCCTCGCTGCAGCGGGGAGCTCCAGCCTCCTCCCAGCTGGCTGCAGCCACCCAGCTCTGGAAAGGGGCCTTTAAAAACAGTCCCCAGCCCACTGGAGACAACAGCAGCCAACTCCAAACCTCCCCTCGCCTGGGTCCTGGAGGGGGACCCTCTCCCCATTCATCTCAGTGGCTGGAGGACGTCATCCCCAGTGCCCCTGAGCACCCACCTTGCACTCAGCTCCCTGTCACGCCAGTGTCTGGCAGCAGGGATGGGGGGCTGCAGAGCTGGCTGTGCACTGGTTCATGGGTCAGCCCCATCACCTCAGGTGCTGGTGGACCTCAGCCCCAAATGCTTATTTCTGAGAGGAAACCTTGGGGACTTCCAAGAGCCAGAGCTCTTTTCCACGGGCATCCATCCATGGGAGAGGGTGCAGCCATGGTATTTTTTGCATTCAGCCCTTGGAGCTGCTGGCATTAAGGGTTAAAAATCTTGTGTGTGCTGAAGCCAAGGCATCACATTCTGCTGCCTCCCTGATCTCTGTGTCCCTCACTGCTGGGCTGAGCTGCAGGGCCAGGGTTCCTTTACCCTCAGCCTGCTCCAGGCAGGGGACTGGACCTCTGCAGAGACGTGACTGTGACCACGGACCCGAACTCCTGGCACCAGTTCCATTTGGCCAGGACCTGGGAAATTAACTGTCACCCATGCAAAGTGAAGGGGCCTCGTGCTCTCTAGCCCCTTTCCAGCTGGGTCTATCAGCCTGGGGGCTGCCAGAAGGGTTGGGCGATGGACCTGGGGTTGGAGATGGGTCCTAGACCAGGTTCCTTGCATCCCACTCGCTTCTCAATTGTGTTCAAGAGCTGGGGCTTTCCATGTCTTTGTCCAGGCACTGTGGGTTGCTCTGTCTATCACAGATCCCACTTGATAAACCTCTGAGGTTTTTGGCAAGGGATTCTGCTGTTCCAAAGAGCAGATGGGGGATGTGTCCCACCCTGACAGCTTGGTGGTTCAGAGCAATGAGCAGAGCTTGAATAGCCCCTGTTGGTGGCCGTACTGGCTACTGTGACAGACTCCCACGGCCACAAAGGCTGCACTGGCTTCCGGACTGATGCATCACTGAACCTCTTCCAGCACTGTCCCAGATCTCCAGCGCTGATGTGAAGCCAATGGCATCTCTGCTCTGAATCAGAGCTGGCGTCCTGCCACGCTTTGCACAGACACCGCACAGCACCGCACAGCACAGCCCTGCCCGCAGCAGGGCAGGCACAGACTGCTCCCCACAGCAACCCCCCAAAGCACAGTGCCCACACAGCCCGGGCACAGGGCACGGCTCACCCCAGCCACCCCCTTAGATGGCCAAAGCGTGGTCCAGGCGTCTCTGGGCTCGCGGGATGCAGGGCCCAGGAGCCTCACAGTGTGCACCCCCTGTCCCAGCCTGCAGGCCGCTGTGTTAAGGGCATCGCACAGAGACACCCCCCAGTCCCTGCCCCTCGACGTACCCAAACCCCCGTTCCACAGCCGCAACTGCGCAGGAATTAATGCACACAGAGCTGAAAGCGCGAGCAGAGAGCGAGCCCAGGGTGCACAGCACCCCGCGGCCACACTCGTGCCCTCGCTCCCTCCAGCATCGCAGCCCAGCCATGCGCCCTCCTCCCCTCCCTCCCCGCGCCGGGGGCTGGTTCGGGAGCTCCCTCCCAGCCCGGAGCCGCCGTCAGTCCCGTCCTGTCTCCTCCCCTGCCGCTCCTCCCGCTCCAGCTCCCCCAGCTCTGCCGAGCTCTTGCTGATGCCAGAGCGGGCTCCAGCCCCGCAGAGCCCCCGCGAGCCCCCCCGCCCCAGCGCCCCGGCCGGCAGCTCTGCCCGCAGCCCGCACCCGCCCGAGAGTCACCGCAGAGGGGCACGGACCCGCGGGGACAACAACAAATGCGCCCGGCGAGAGGCAGCCGCCCCCGCTGGGCTCCTCCCGGGCCGGAGGCGAGCTCTGCCCCTGCCCAGGGACAGCGGGCCCGGCCGGGGTGCCACGCACTGCCTGGTCCCCAGTGATGTCATCTTGTCACCCGCGCTCGGAAAGCATGTGGGGACGCGGCTCCTGGCTGCCGTGGGAGAAGGGGCTGGCTGGGGACAGCCACTGCTAAGACGCTGACCCCACCCCCGCCGACTTGTCATCCCTCTCATCTGCAGCCACCCAGGTCCCCATGAGGCCACCGCTGCTGCCGCTGCTGGTGCTGTGGGTGCCGCGGCTCCCGGGGACCCCGGCAGAGGTAAGCGCTTGGCTCCCCCAGCCCCTCTGGCTCCGCAGCTCTCGGCTCCCAGCTCGCGAGGGGCTCCGCACAGCCCTGCCCCGCCGGGGGCACCGCTCTGGGCTCCTCTCACCGGTGCGGCTGCGCCACATCAGCGGCGTTCGCGGTCCCGAGCTCCGCTGCCCCCCCGCTGCCCCCCGGCCGCAGCGCCCGGGACCGCAGCGTGTCCCCGCTGCCATGGCTGCGCGGATCCTCGCCCGGGAATGGCCCGGCTGCTGTCCCGGGGGTCCCCCGCCCCTTTGTTCTCCTCTCCCAAAAGCCCTGCAGTCGGTGGGGAGCCAGGACGAGTCTGCCCGTGGAGCCGAGGGGAAGGAATGCCAGGAAGACGATGGCTTTTTGCGGGACAAGGAGTGGGCAGAGACGTTTCCTTTAACACGGGGGGAACTGACGCCAGCCCAAAGCAGGGCACACCCTGCTGGGAGCAGGCTGCGAGCAGACGGGTGTCCCTGCTGCCAGGGGAGAGTACTGGGGGCTCCGGGAGCTCTGTGCAGCCCGCGGGGGGTCTGGGGTCCCTCCATCCTCCCCCCATGGCGGTGGGAAGGAGATGTGCCTGTACAGGGAATGAGATTGCCAGAGCCTGTCCAGAGCTCACTCCCTTCCTCTCCAGACCTCCCTGTGCCCTGGCTGGTTGGGGGGGGGTCTTCCCCTGTGGACATGGCCTGTTGGTCTGCAGCCCCAGGCCCCACACGAAAGGCCAGGGCAGCTCACAAGCTGCATCTGCTGAGTCTGTCTCCCTGCCTTGGCTAGGGGAGGCAGGGTGACAAGTAACACAAGCTCTCCTGGGGAAAGGGGTCACAGCCCACAGATGCCATGTCAGGGTGGGACCTCTGCCTGGCCAGCCTGACCCCTGGCCTGGCACAGGACACCTCTCCCAGGCATTGGTCTCAGCTCAGCCCCCCTCACTTTGCCCCTCTCTCACTTGACATCTTCAATCCCCCAGGGTGAGGGATGCAACCAGACAGCACAGGCATGGCTGGAGGGACAGGACACACGTGGTGACAGAGGTAAGTCCCAGGCTGAGGAAGGAGGGATGGTCTCTGTGCCTGGAGCAGTGAGATGAGCAGATGTGCTGGGCCAGGACTCTTGAAGTTGAGAGTAGCTTTGTAAATACTCTGCTTTAGGCTTACTACAGGCTGCAGATCATGGCCAGGGAAGGGGAAGAGTCAGCCCCATCCCCCTCCAGCAACCAGCCATATGGGGGGCACTGTGAGAGATGGACAAGGCTCCAAGCTCTCTCCTTCCACAGAGCATCAGGTGGGTTCAGCAACAGCACAGACATAGGTACCCTGCTCAGAGCCCCTGCAGTTGCCCAGGCAGGATCATAGTCCATAAGGCAGCTCCATGGCTGCTGTGGGCCTGGAGCCAGTGCGGTACCCACATGGCACCAGCCTGTGCCAGTGAGAACTCTCCTAGATGAACCACAGGCACCTGTCAGGGCACGAGGTGTACCTGGGTGAGGCTGTCTGTGATGTGGTTAGTGGAGCTTACCTGTGGGGTCAGGGGCTTTGGGGCCACAGGGTGCCTCTTGCCCATTCTAGGTACATTTGTGCTGCAGATGTGAGGAAGGTGACAGAGGGAGGCAGGCAATGAGGCTGGTGGAAACCCAAGAGAAGCAGAGAAATGTGGGTGGAGAATTCATACCTTCATAAATAAGATAAGAAAGAGCCTGCAGTGACAAACGATCCCTGCTTGAACTCCACAGGGCAGGGCACAGTCCCGTGGGCTGCCTAAGGGAGGAGGTCAGATGTGCCCTGTGCTCTGGGTGTCTGCTAACAGGGAGGGGAGCCCAGGGCAGCTGGCCCAGGTAAAGACATCTGACCCATGGGCACCCAGCTACACTCAGCTAACCCCTCCTGAGCAGTCTGATCCTAAATCTGCACTTGAACTACTCAGGGATGGTGCTGAAAAGGCCTTTCCCAGGGGCACTACCTGCTCCTATTTGTGTTCATCTGATGTCCCCAGGTCCTTTTGCCCTCGCCTGCTGAGTGAAGCTCTCAGCATTGCAGCAGGCTCCAAACCACAGGATTGCATGGAAAAGAAGTGGAACATAGTTCTGGAAGTGTTCAGATCAGTGGGAAAGACACACACAACTCCTGAACTGTGCCAAAGGTGCCCCTGCCCCGGGCTCACCCCACACTGCTCCTCCCTGACTGTGTAAAGGCCACCCCTGGGGCGACCTCTGGGGCAGTCACTGTGCTTGGTTTGAGCTTTCTTGCTGCACCAGACCCCACGTAAGCCTGTCACAACATGTTGCACACCATAAATTTTAAGTGCTAATTATTACACAAATGTCGTACTAGCACTTAGAGCTGTTCTGTCATTTTCCAAAGGCTGAGAGCAGTAGAGAGTTCATGGATGTGGCACTTGGGGACATGGGTTAGTGCTGGACTTGGCAGTTCTGGGGAAATGCTTAGAGGGCTTTTCCAACCTTTGGAAAAGTGATTCTGTGACTCACAGCTAGGCTGGGGATGGGGGTGCCTGAAAATCTGCTAGAGGCATTGGGAGGCAGACATGGAGCCTACCCAGGTCAGCTGCCAGCTTGGCCCTGACAGACAGGTCGTGCCTGGCTCCTGTTGTGTAGATGGTTCCTCAGCAGCTCAAAGGGCAGGGACTCAATAGCAGTTTTGGCCACTGACCCACCAATAAGGCCAAGCCCTGTACCCCACTTCCCTGCCCCCAGATGCTCTCCATGGGGATGCCATAGCGCAGGCCCCGCAGCCCCAGTGCACTGACCTCACTGCTGCAGCAGGAACACCTCAGCAGGGCCTGCAGCCAGGCTGGCCCCACATTTCCTCCACATACACAGTGTCCCACTCTTCCCATTCACCTCTACCCTGGGCAGAACAGGAGGGACTCAATGTCTGGATCCCCCCAGAGGAGCCTTTGTCCCCCAACTGTGTCAGACCCCACACAGAAGCAGAGACTGTTGCAGGGAACGTAATGGCCCCCCTGCCATTTCCATCCTGCCCCCTCACTGGCCACTGTCTTGCTTCTCCGTGGACACAGAGCCCTTCAACATCTTTTCTGGGGGCTCAAGCCAACCAAGGTGGCAAGCAGTGGATTATACCCAGCCAGGGAACTTCTCTGCCTTAAATCAGGGCTCTCTGGACAAAACACACGATGAACTGAAGCCTTCTGGTCTTTCTCCAACGGAGCAGATGCTCCACACTTTGGAGCATCTCTTTCACATCTCCCTTTGACCTCAGTCCGTGGAGGTTTCTGAGCATTCTTGTGTTTTCCCAAAGGCTGTTCAGAGCCCTCGGTGTCGGGGGGCCTGACCAAAGCAGGACAGCGTCCATGGTGGTGGCTGGTGCCCGGTGTACCACAGCAAGGGTGGGTGGGCTGGGAGCTGGCTCTGCAGGCTCCCTGTTGACAGTTTTGGATTTGCCTCTGCAGGCACCCTCCTGAACGTCAGCGTGAGTGACCATGGCCGGTCAGACTCCCTCCTTGTGTCCTGGGATGAGCCAGAGGAAGGTGCCAAGGGATATTCGCTCGCCCTCTCCTCCCTGGGGTCAGGCAGGCCGCTGCAGAATGGCTCTGCTGGGCCCAACGCCACCAGCTTCTGGTTCCACGGGCTGACCCCTGGCACACGCTACGAGATCGAGGTGACAGCCACGCTGGCCTGCATGGAGACTATCAGCCAGACCATCACAGCTCAGACAAGTAAGGGCTCTACAGGGACTGCAGAGGGTCTCAGGGCTCCTGCCAATACCATTGTGCTGCTTTGGAGGGTGCCGAGCCCAGGTCTGTTTGGAGTCCCACTAGTTCGTGGGGAGGTTGGGCTTTTCCTCACTTCCACCAGAACTAGGGTCCTTTTGTGGTCCCCAGAGTCCCAGGGGTCATTCCCTCATCCTTGTGGAGGAAGGGTCCTGTCCCTGCACCTTGCATGGGCAGGGTTTATGCTGTGTCCTCTCCTAAAATAATGTAGCTAATGGTGGACCAGCCCATAATGTGGCCTGCAGAGAGCTGGGGGGTGGAAAATGTCATGCCTGGAGGTCTAGAAAGGGCTATGAGGAAGGAGCATCTGCTCTACAATTTTGGCACATCTCCATCATTTACAACTCACCCCTCAAGTCTTGCTCTGCACCCTCCCTGGCTGATTCCAAGGTCTGGGGAAGGGAACAGGGCTGGTGGCTCAACAGCTCAGGTCAGGATGGCAGCCCTTGCCTGCACCTCTCCAGAAGATCCTTGAGTAAAGCAGTGCAGGTGAAGGTGGAAAACCTAGAAAAGGAGGATAGAGCTGAAGGAGATTGGACAGCTGGACAGATTGGAAGGGCTGGTGTCAGGCAACAGTGAAAGGAGCAGGAGCTGGTTCTCATGGGAAGGCAGGTGGCAGGACCCACGGGGCCAGCAGGAACAGAGGACCTGTTAGCAGATGAGCTCCCAGGTAAGCAATGATGGCTTCACTGTGTGTGCTGTCCCTGACTAAGCCTCCCCGCTCAGTTCAGAGTAACTGCTGAGACTGATCCAAAGGGGATGGTGCACCCCACACCACCCACGGGAGGTTGGTGAGAGGTCAGGGAGGTGATAGGGCTGTGCTTGGGGGATCCTTCCTGGAGTCCCATTGCTATGGAAGACAGGCCGAGAGAGGTGGGGTTGTTCAGCCTAGATAGGAGAAGGCTCCAGGGTGACCTTAGAGTCCCTTCTAGTAGCTAAAGGAACTTTAAAATAGAGAGAGAGGGACTTTTTACATGGGCATATAGTGGCAGGACAAGAGGGAACAGTTTTAAACTGACAGAGAAGAGGTTTAGGTTAGATGTTAAAAAGAAATTGTTCACTGTGGGGTTGGTGAGGCCCTGGCACAGGTTGCTGTGGTTGCCCCATCCCTGGAAGTGTCCAAGGCAAGGCTGGATGGGGCTTGGAGCCACCTATTCTAGTGGAAGGTGTCCCTGCTCATGGCAGGAGGAGGCTGGAACGAGCTGAGCTTTAAGGTCCCTTCCAACCCAAACCATTCCACAATCCTCAGATCGGATCCTGCGGAGCTGGCTGCCAGGACCTCACCAGGCAAAGGCCAACGTTCCACCAAGCCTGTGGGACAACTCGCCAGGTCAGGCACTCCCAGGCAGCCAGCCAACACTGTCTTGTGCCATGTCATGTGTGATGCAGGTCCGTCACCCGTCCGCAACCTGAGCCTGAGCAGTGGCGGGAGCTCGGCCTCGCTGAGGGCGGCCTGGGCGCACGGCCCGGGGCAGCGCGAGGGCTACGGCCTGGCCCTGTACCACAGCGACTCCCAGGCGCTGGTGAGGAACGTGTCCATCCCGCCCAGCGCCTCCACCTTCCTGTTCGACGGGTTGCTGGCCGGCAGCGAGTACGCCTTGAAGGTCAGCACGCTGACTGGGTCCAGCCAGGCCAGCACCAGTGTCCACCAGTGGACAGGTAGGGAGTGATGGGTGTGCCTGCCCCAAGGAGGAAGGGGTGGGAGAAAGGCAGGAGGCACGCAGAGCATGTGCTTGCTGGGCTCGCAGAGGTGGGGAGGAGGCTTGTGTAGGATGGCAGCAGCTGAGGGTGTTTCATGTCCCCGCTGTGAGCGCAGTGTCTGGGCCAAGGGGAAAACTTCACACCTTGGGCCTGCCTTGCAGCGCCCACAGCTTGGGTTTGTGTGTTCCCAAGGGAGAGGGGCAGTCTGGTGGATCCTGGATCTCTTGGCTAGCGAGAGCTGCAGGAATGCTGCATTGCCCAGGCTGCCACCCCCTCAGCCCTGCAGCCTGAAAGAGCATGACAGCATGGAAGGACCTCAAGAGCCCCCCAGCCAACCTGGGAGGGGACATGAGAGGGACATCCCTCAGCCGACCCCTGCCAGACCTTCAGCCCCCATGCCATAGAGAGCAGCTGTGGTCACAGTGGGCCCCTGGGAGAGAGGAGGGTCCAGGGAGGCCCAGCTCCATTGCTGAACTTCGCTGCCTCCTGCTCTTCCCCTCAGCTCCCTCCATCCCCACCCAGCTGAGGCTCAGCCCGGGCTCCAGCACCAGCCTCGTCGCCTCCTGGGCAGGGGCTGCGGGGGCTGCCTGGCTGCACCTTGAGCTCCGCAACCTCCTCACCCAGACGGTCACCACGACCCTGTCAGCCAGGAGGGGCCTCACCAGCTACACCTTCCAGCATCTGCACCCCGGCACCCAGTACTGGCTGGGGCTCAGCGCCACAGCCGGGCCCTACACTGTAGTGGGACCCAATGCCACTGCCTGGACATGTGAGTATGATGGCCAGGGACGGGGGAGGACCTTGGTGGCCCCGACTTTCGCCCTGTCTCTGGTGCAGCCTCTGAATCTGAAGGCCTCCTGCCAGAGCCCTGGGTGCACAGGGTGATTCTGCTTGGACTTGGCCTAAAGCCACTCCAGGACCCAGCTCTGGGATGCTGCTGTACTGGGGCCAGTGAATCCCTGCAGCAGGCAGATTCCCAGCGCTGGCCCGCTTTTCTCCCTGGGTTGCAGTGGGATCAGCCTGTGGTCCCTCCCCAAGAGCAGATCCCACTGGTTTTCAATGCAGCTGGGCCTGGGCTCTCATTGCCTCAGGGCTGTACAAGGGCTGCAGAAAAAATGAGGCAAGAGGACAGCAGTTGAGCTAGTTTGAACTGGAGGCTTCTGGAGGGCCTTATAAAAGAGCAAGAAAGACTTTTTACATGGGCAGACAGTGATAGGGTTTGAGGGGAGTGATTTTAAACTAAAATAGGAGAGATTTAGATTAGATGTTAGGAAGACATTCTTCCCTCTGAGGGTGGCGAGGCCCTGGCACAGGTTGCCCAGAGAAGCTGTGTCTGCCCTCTCCCTGTAAGTGTTCAAGGCCAGGCTGGACAGGGCTTAGAGCCATCTAGTCTAGTGGCAGCCCTCCCAGAGCCTGCTATTGCACCGTTCCCCCATCCTCCTCCCGGCTCTGTCCTCAGGCTGACAAGGGCCTTGAGAGAAGGGAACTTCCACCACCACAGCCCTGATTTGTTGCCAACACCACGTCCATAGCACTGCAAACAGTTCCATTCCCAGACTTGCTAGCCCAGATGTTCCCAGGAGAACCAGGGGGGAAATGAAGAGGGCAAGCCCAGCCTCCTGGGCAGAGCAGATTCACACCAAACGCTGAGGAAGCACTGGCCCTCAAATGATGGAGGTGCCAAGCTGCAGACTCAGAGCTGCTGTGGCCAGTGACTCGTCCTGGCCCTGGTGAGACAGGGGTCAGACATGTACCCTGGGAGGACCTGGGTGCCACCAGGTGTCAAGACTCAGCTTCTTCCTGCTTCACCTGGGAAGCTGGAGCCTGCTCCCTGCTGACTCTGCAGCTGGGATTTCGGAAGGCCTCTGCAGCTGGTTTTCTGCTGTGAAGTGAAGCTGGTTCTTGCTGTTGCTGTCTGCAGCTCTGACCTGCTCCACTGAACAAAATTCCCCTGTGCCAGACACATGAGCCAGGGGCATCTGGCCAGGAGTTCAGTCCAGGCCAGTTCCTGAGAATATCAGCAAGCTCATGGTGGGATGAGAGTGGAGTGGAGCGGACTTTTAGGAATTTCCCAGAAGGTTTGCCAGCTTTGTCTGGACTCTGCTAGTCCAGGAATGCTTGTTCTGGGGAGTGGAGACGGCATGCTCCAAAAAGAAGTCTAAGGCTGGACATAACCCTGCAGGGAATGAGGCTCTGGGTTGCGTGGGGTACAGAGCACCCCATAATCCTGATGCACACAATCCCATTCCCTTCCAGACCCCTTGAGCCCTGGCAATGTGACCCTGAGCAGTGCAGAGGAGCAGAGCTCCTTGCAGGCTCGCTGGAGCATCCCAGTGGGACACAGGGACTTCTACCTGGTGACGCTGCGAGAGGGAGAGGATGGTGTTGTGACGAGGAACATCTCCGTCGGTGGGGACAATGGTCACGTCACCTTCCATGGGCTGAGCCCTGGGAAGCAGTACTCTGTCCAGGTGATGGTGGTGGCAGGGCCATACCAGGCATCAGCCTTCAGCACAGCAGCTTGGACAGGTGAGCAGAAAGCCCATGCAAGACCCTTGAGGCCATTCCTGCTGCCTGATGGAGGGGCTGGTGCCTGGAGGGGGGCTGGGGATGAGCAGGGAGATTGTGGCAGGGACAGGGCTGTGACCTGTGGCACCTGGTCTCAAGAGTAGGTTGTGGGTCAGAGCAGCAAAATCTGCCTCCCCACAGTTCCTGGTGAGGGTGGGCTCAGAGATGCTGGGCAGGCTTATGCCAGCAAGTTTCAGGCAAAAATCAGGACAGATCCTGCTCAGTAGCCTCTGGACTCAGTGTTTGGCAGGTTCCAGGCAGCTTTCCCCCTTCCCCTTACTGCAGCTGGGTGGGTGGGCAGGGAAGCACCACCAGCCCCCCCCCCCCAGAGCAGCATCTCCCTGCACCCAGTCCTTCCTGGGTGACTTGTGGAGCCACAGTTAGTGCTGTCCCAGAGCTGACACCCTGGGAAGGGACAACTGGAGCTGTGCACAGCATGAGGAGGCACCCACCATGGTGCTGGGGGCACTAAGAGCTCTTCCTGCAGCCACGGCTGCCCCCGTATGGGATGGAGACAGCTGCAGTGTCACAGAATCACAGACCTGTTAGAGCTGGAAGGGATCTCTGGAGATCATCTAGTCCAACTCACCTGCCAAGACCAGGTCACCTAGAGCAATCTGAAAAGCAAAAAAAAAAAAATCTCGTGAAAGCAACCTGCCTGCCTGATGCACTGCCCTGTGCCGGGGTGTCCTTGTCCTTGCAGAGCCACTAGCACCATCTGGCGTGAGCCTGTCCAGCCAGGGCAGCCCCCACAGCCTGCTGGCCAGCTGGGAGGAGGCGATGGGGGAGGGCTATCTGCTGGCCCTCAGCCCTGCCGAGCACCCCGTGAAGAACAGCTCGTTGCTCAGGGGCGTCACCAGCTTCACCTACGAGGGCCTCCACCCTGGCACCCTCTACACCTTTGAGGTCAGCACCGTGGCTGGCCCCTACACATCCTCACCCCAGTGCGTCTCCAACTGGACATGTGAGTTCCACAGCCCCGGGTTCCCACCGGATCTTGCCCTTCCCCATGATGTTGTGCCACAGGGCACATGACAGCGAGTGTCTTCTGCAGCTCCATCCAATAACTGGGCAAAAGGCTCAGGAGGAGGCAGAGCTGCTGCTGGATGTGTCTGACCCTGCTCTGTTTCCCAGTCACCAGGCACAAGGGTCAGCAGAGCCCAGTGCCCTCCTCCCCCTTCTCCTTGGTCTATCCTCCCGTGGCACTGCTCAGGCTGCCTCCGCCTTGAGCCACCTCTCCACCACCCACCACCTCGTCCAGCACCAGAACAGTCCTCTCTCTGTGCCACTTTGAACTCTATGCTGGCCCAGTCCCTGCCAAACTGGTGTCAGCAGGGGTGACGGTGGTCAAAACACCTGGATGTGGGTTTTCCCAGGGAAAGGGCTTCACTTTGGGGTTTCACTTCTGCCAGGTGACTCTGGACCTTTCCTTTTCTAGACCCTTTGCCCCCGGAGCAGCTGACCCTCAGCAATGGGGGCCACAGCACCTCTCTACAAGCCTCCTGGAGAGCACCTTCCTCTGGCAGCACTGGCTACACAGGGACCCTCCTGGAAACCAAGTCCCAGGAGTGGATCAGGAATGTGACTTTGGGGAATGACTGGACGAATGTGACCTTGGAGGACCTTGTCCCTGGGCGACAGTACACACTGGAGGTGGCTGCTGTGGCTGGACCTTACAGATCCCCTGTGCAATCAGCCACAGACTGGACATGTGAGTGTGACAGTCCTACCTCACCCTACTGCAAATTTCAACCATGTTCTGCCCGTGACAGCAGAACCCAGCACAGGAGCAGAGGGTGACCCATATATGGGGAGATGGGGAACCTGGGATAGGGGTGCATAGCCAGACAGAGTGAGAGGACAACTGGAGCTGCATTGAGCCAGTTGGACCTAAAAGGGTCTGCAGTGCAGGAGGAACCCATTAGTGAACAGAAAACATTTCCAAATGTCACCCAGGGGAATGGGGGGACCTGCTTCCCTGTTTGCTGCAGAGCAGGAGCTCTGGTTGTTCTGGGGTTTGATGTGCCAGGGCTGATTCCTGACCTAACCCCACCAGGTGCAGGCAGTGGAGCAGGACAAGTGTGTGCAGCTCCAGCTCCACACCACAACCACCTCTCACTGCCTGGGTGTCTCTTTTCTCTCAGATCCCCTGGCTCCGGCTGGCGTGACCTTGACCAACACCCGGCGCCCACTGGGGCTCTCAGCCTTCTGGGACAAGGCTGCTGGTGATGTGGACCAGTTCCACCTCCAGCTCTACAGCAAGAGCCATGCAGCACAGAGGAACATCTCAGTGGGGCCAAACACCCACAACTTCACATTCCTGGGGCTGTCCCCTGGCACTCAGTACTTCCTGAAGGTGACCGTCCTCAGTGGCCCATACAGATCCTCATCACACTTTGCCACTGAGTGGACATGTGAGTGAGAAGTATCCCCAGTCTCCTGCAGGGATGGGACATCCTGGCACTGCCTGCAAGAGTAGCAGTGACAGGGACTTGTCTGGGTGGAGGGAGGGCTCCACTGGGATGTGCAGGCTCCCTGTCTTGGGAATCAGAGCACATGTCACAGGCTGTGTGGTGGCTGTTGGGCCCCAAAAGACCCTTTTCCCCAGCTTAGATTTTCCCCAGTCAAGCTGGGGATCTCAAGGCCAGCCAGGGACTGGTGGAGAGGGATGTGAGAGAGGAAGCACAGAGACCTGTATGGGCTTTCTGCTCCCTGTCCATGGAGCAAAGCAGCCCAATGGGAGCTGAGTGCTGTCAGCACTTACCTGCTAATAGCACCCTGGGGACATGCACAGGCAGGTTGCCTTTCTCCCAGGAGAAGAGGAGAGCTGGCAGTCAGCTGCCACCACTCCTCCTTTAGCCCTGTGCAGAGGTGCAGGCTGTGCCCTGGCTTCTCCAGGTGGCTCATCCACCACTTCATGGATTTCATGCTGTGCTTTCCTCCAGATCCGCTGTCTCTGGCTAATGTGAGCGTACGGCCTGGCCGGAGACCCCAGGAGCTGCACGTGAGCTGGGTGGAGTCCGGCGGTGGCAGAGACCACTTGGTACAGCTCTCGGTGGCTGAGTCCCTGTCCGTCATCAGGAACGTGTCTGTGCCCCGTGGAGTCACCCAGCTCGACCTGGAGGGGCTGGTGCCAGGGTCCCGGTACCGCGTGGAGATCATTTCTCAGGCTGGGCCTCACCGCATCTCCTCTCAGACTGCCATTGGCTACACCGGTAGAAACACAGCTCCCCTGTTCCCATCCCCTCTCCACCTCTGGCACCCAGCCTGGCTCTGACCTGGCGAGGGGCTCGGGACCACAAGGAGGGTCCCAGGGCTGTTCTGCAGGAGAGTTCTGAGACTGTGTCCCTGCAACCCCACCGGAGCCTGTCTCCTACTCAAGGTGCTGGGTCTTTTGTGGGACCTTCTCTCACCCTGAGCCCAGCAGCTCAGTGGGTCGTGCTGTGAGCCATTGGGACAAGGGGGACTCAGGCCATGGTGGTGGTGCACTGTTGTCACCTGGGACACAGGGAGCAGCTTTGACCCGGGAGCAGCCTGCTGCTCTCAGCAGCCTTTAGATAGTGTGCTGGATGCCCACAGTCCTTCAGCTCCCAGCTTCATTCCCAACCTAGAGTCCATCCTGAGCACCTCAGGTTTGTCCCCAGTGACCCTGTTTCTCTCCCACAGTCCCACTGCCTCCTCGTTCCCTATCTGCCAGCCCTGTCAGCACTGCCTGGGCTCTGGCTGTGCACTGGGAGACTGCTCCTGGGCAGAGGGATGGATACCTGCTCAGTGTGCTCGAGGAGGGCTCTTCTGCACCACCAAGGAACCTGGAAGCGGGGAAAGACAGCACCAATGTCACTGTGCCACAGCTGGAACCAGGAACATGCTACCTTGTTGGCATCTGGGCAGTGGCTGGACCCTACCGCTCCCTCCCCAGGAACATCACCAGCTGCACAGGTCAGCATGCATGACACCCAGGGGTGACGGGGTAGGAGCACTGTGATGAGCTCTGGAATGGGATGGGATCAATGTTGGCACCCAAAGAGGGGAGGGGAAGGAAGGGAGGGGAGGAGAGGAGGGCACCCTGGCCTAGTTCCTGGTGAAGCTGACCTGTAGTCATGTCCTGTCTCACACCCTCTTTGTACCGAGATGTCTGCTTGTTCAGAACTGGATCTTTTTCTCTCCAACCGATGTGTCTGTTTTTCCTCACAGTTCCTGCAGCCCCAACAAACCTGAGCCTTACAAACCCAGGCAGTTCCTCAGAGCTTTACACATCCTGGAATAAGCCCCCTGGCAGGAGGGACCACTACCGCATTACCCTGTATAGCCTCAGCACCCAGAGCAGGGTGCAGGTCCAGACCTTGAGTCCAGATGCCCAGAACATCACCTGGACTCACCTGGAGGCAGGCAGCAGGTTTGCTGTGCAGGTCACTGCTGTGAAAGGCTCGTTAGAAGCCTCTTCCATCAACGTCACCCAATGGACACGTGAGTCTGATTGGTTGGGTTGGGCATAGTGCTCCAGTGTGCCCCAGAGCCCCCCTCCCCCTGAGCCTTGCAGAGCACCCACTGCCACCTGCCCCATCCCAAACCATCCCTGCTGTGCCCCAGAGCCTCCACCTGAGCTTTCCAAAGCATGCAATGCCACCTTCCCCATCCCAAGCCATTCACACTGTGCCCATAGCTTCTATGTAATGGTCCCACCTTTCTGCTCACTGTCCTCATTCCATCCTTGACACGGAGCCAATCCCCCCACCCCCCTCAGAGGCTCAGGGTATCTCCCCTGTCATGTCCAGCTGCAGATCCCAGGGATGCTGCGCTCACAGCCATGTGCCCTGCCTGCCTGTTTGTGCCCAGGCTCCTATTCAGAGGATCTCTGGGCTGACTGTCTCCCTGTTGCTTTCCAGATCCCTTGGCCCCTGCCAACCTCACCCTGGGCAGCCCCTCAGCCTGGGTGCTGTTGGCCTCCTGGGCAGCAGCAGGGCAAGGAGCAGAAGGCTTCGTGGTGGATGTCTATGACACAGCCTCTGGCACTCACGTCGGGCACACGGTGCTGGGAGGCAACGCCAGGAGTCACATCTTCAGGAGCCTGAGCCCTGGCACCCTCTACAGCGTGGCAGTGAGGGCCACAGCTGGGCCCTTCCACGCCAGCGCCCCCAACCTCACCCACTGCACACGTGAGTGTGATGCTCTCCTTGCAGCCAGGTGTCCTTCACCAGACCTTCCCTTCCCAGTTTGGTCAGAGGCTATACTGGTGCAGCCCTCCTGCTCTCCTCTCCCACCCACGCAAGCACCCAGTGCTTATTCCCTGCCTGGATGCATCATGAGGAGCCTGTGCATGATCCTGTGCCACCCCCATCCCTGGTAACCACCCACAGCAACCCACAGTCTCAGGGAGGAGGCAGCTGCCACAGAGTCAAGGGCACAGCCAGCCCACGGGACCTCATAGAGCTGACCCAGCTCCTGCAGCACAGGCTTGGCACAGACATGGAGCATCTCCTATCCCTCAGCTCAGATGTGGCCCCTGGCAGTGACTTGTGTTTCCTCCCCAGGTCCACTGCCCCCGACTGCCGTGC